>NC_138663.1:126213786-126258799 GCF_964273445.1 Streptopelia decaocto
GGTGGAGAGGGCTGGGGGAGGATGGGGTGGGGAGGGGCATTAACAGAGAGCATCTTCCACGGTTTATTGCCACCCTGGAGTAAATGGTGACACTGCATAGAAAAAGTGTTGTTCATTTTAGGTAATACATTCAGTCTCTTTTGATCACAGAAAAACTTTATGATTACTTCTAGTGTAGTCCTACAAATGAATAGAGGAATAAAATGCCTCTTGAATTGTCCTCTGCCTGCAAAAATACAGGAAACATTTTGAGGCAAATCTGCTCTTTTATGTGCACAGGAACAGACTTAACTGAAGGACTTATAAGATATGCAATGTGTATTTTGCACACAAATATAAAGGTGTCATTGAGTATCCTGGTATAGCGGCTGTGTTTAAAATTGTATTTTCCAACTCATGTGATCTTTGATGGAAGGCTTTGAAAAATAAGAACTTATTTGATTTCTTGTTGAAATGGTCATTGGCCTGGCTTAGAAATACCAGCAACTGATGTTGTCTAGGGGAAATGTGTACCTGTATCTTTACAAAAACACCAGGATTTGCTGCTCAGTGACATTTTCCACTATGAATTTTTGTTATTACTGAGTGGCATGCAATATTCAGAAGTTCATTTGATTCCCATTTCAAAGGACTCTTTTCAGACCCAGTTATGGTATTCTCTTTGATTTGGAAGCTCAGTAACTGCTGAACTTTGACATTTGTACAGGCAGCATGTGGATGGAGGTAAAAATACCCTTTTCTCCCTTACACAAAAAGAGAAAAAAAAACCCTGAATATTTCTTGCATAACAAGATCAACTATGGAAAACATTAAACAAGAAAACTATTAAAAACCTGTGGAAACTAAAACAGAAAAAACAGAGTAGAACTAATGTCTTTCACAACTATCTAAAATTAGACTTTCTAAAGCAAATATGGCCAATGACTTCAATTAACCCTGGTAGTAAAATAATTTTTAAAATATCAGATCATCCAGGTACTCAAGTCCAGGTGTGTTAACACATATACTTAAAAAATAATAACACCCCTTGCTTTCATAGAGGCATTGTGGCACATGGAGGACAATTGTTTCAGGACTCAGACTTTGACATTTTAGGTTTTACTGCATTTAAGTAATTTCCTATTTTAATCAACATATACAAGATTATGCCAGAACACCACATCTGCTACAAAGTCTATTGGCTATCAACAGTAAAAAGGGCAAAGAAGACAGAAATTGCAGATTACAAATATACAGTTGTCAGAAGAACCCTAAAGAGGCAAGAAGGTGAGAAAATGGTACATGAAAAAGATGAAGGTATATAACAAACTCATTTTGGTATTCAAATCAATAATTATACTCAGTAAAGTATAAGCATTGGCACTATGATTCAAGATCTACATTGATTCTAATGACTGGATTGAAATCTATCTGTTTCTTAAAGTGCACTTAGCAAGTACCAATACACAACTCATATTACAGTAAATTTTTAAATGGAATAATAAGAGCTGGTATGTCTGACAGTCAACAATATTATCTATTACTGATCTTCTGATATCAATACCATTCCACTCATTTTTCTTGGATTCAGTTTCATGAAAATATAATAACAGCTCCATGCATTTTTTTAAATGAAATTCATAGGTATTACTTATGGTTTTGGTGGGTATGGTTTTACTAGTTTGCTTGATTTTCGGTTTGCTTTTTGTTCGGTTGGTTTGTTGGGTTTTTGTTAGGTTTGGTTTTGTATGTGGTTTTATTTTAATTGTGAATTTTTTGTCAGTCATATGCCACATAGACTCATCAGTATACTGAGTCCACTGCTTCAGTCTGTGGCTATTGGCAGTACCAGGAAATCAGCAGCCTTATACATCTATGTATTTTTTTTATATCTTGTCCCTTTGTACATAGCACTGTTCTCCATTTCTTTACCTCTTGAAGAAGAAGTTGCGAATAAGTGACAAAAAAGGCCTGAGATCCAGAGAGAACATATCTGAAGGTGTTGAGGCGTCATTGACTTTGAGGCCATTCTACCATCTCTGGCAGATTGGGGTGACTGTGGGAGGTTCCTGAAGGAAACAGGAAAATCTTACACTCTAAGGTAAGAAGGAGGGTCAAGAAAGCTACAAGTCAGTCCAGCTCACCTCAGGCCGGGGAAGACTATGGAACAGATCAACACGGAAGCCTTTGACATACATATAAGCACAGAGAGGAAGACCAAACAAAGCCATCATTTCTAAGGGCAAGTAGAATTTTGAGCTTTGTTCTCAACACAACCCTAGACTTGTAGTGCAAGCTAGCTAAGCCACTTTTTAGTTACTTTCTTTTTCTATATAATGAGTTATCACATTACCCAGCACCCACTGGTGTTTTAAACTAATCTGATTAGCACTAATAACATGATCCAGTTCTTCAAGAAAGGATCTCAAAACTCTCTCCAGTGTCATTATCTGAAGGTATATGTCCTTCAGACACCTTTTATCTATCACATTAAGTAATGACCTTTATAGAGAAAAGAGTTCTATAATTCGTGAACTTCAGTTTGTTTAGCACATCTCTTGCCAAAATGTCATATTTAAATTAGTATGCACAATATGAGAGCAGCCTCAAATCATTAAAAAATTCATATTCAAAATACTTTCAAAGTTAATAGGAATTGATACCCTTGGCTCATTATTTCCTACTCCAGTAGAATGTACACTGGCATTACAAATTTGCATGGGTCATTTCAGAACTTTCCCATGCACCGTTATTACTCTAGATAGTCATCCAAGTTTTGTCACTTGACTTTGAAGCACTACAGTCATCCACTAGCTTTTCCCTGGGGCACTTTGGAAGACTCGTGCTCTGAGTAGTCCTCAGAAAAATTTGCTTCCTATCTGTTTTCACCATGCATAGGTTTAATGTGTGTTTTGACTTTTCTGAGAAGTCTTATACTTAGGCTCCTATGAGATGTACTTCTATTAGGTTGGTGCAAAAGTAATTGCAGTTTTGAACAATTAATTTTAAATCTTTATAGCTATGCTCAAGCACATCTTTATTAATCAAAATAGGAAAGATTAAAATCAACATATTTTTGTAAAGAGAAATAAGTTTGTTTATTCCTGTAGGATAAAAATCCATATTTCAGAATTCAATGAACTCTTGCAAAGCATTTTCTGTATCCCACTGGTTGTGGAAGCATTCTCCTTGCAAAAAATTGTCAAGATGCTTGAAGAAGTGGTAGTTGGTTGGTGAGAGGTCAAGTGAATATGGTACATGAAACAAAACTTCGTAGCCCAGTTTCTTCAACTTTGGAAGTGTCAGTTGTGCGACATGCAATTGGACATTGTTGTGGAGAAGAATTGGGCCCTTTCTGTTGACTGATGTCGGCTGCAAGCATTGCAGTTTTTGGTGCATCTCATCAATTTGCTGAGCTTACTTCTCAGAAATAACTGTTTTGCCGGGATTCAGAAAGCTGGAGCGGATCAGGCTGGCGGCGGACCACCAAACAGTGACCATGACCTTTTTTTGGTGCAAGTTTGTATTTGAGAAGTGCTTTGGATGTTTTTCTTTGTCCAACCACTGAGCTGGTCATTGCCAGTTATCATATAAACTCCACTTTTTGTCGCATATCACAATCCAATTAAGAAATGGTTCATTGTTGTTGCACAGAGTAAGAGAAGATGACACTTCAAAATGACAATGTTTTTGATTTTCAGTCAGCTCATGAGGCACCCACTGATCAAGCTTTTTCACCTTTCCCATTTGCTTCAAATGCTGAAAGAACATAGAATGGTCAATGTTGAGTTCTTCGGCAACTTCTCATGTAGTTATGAGAGGATCAGCTTCAATGATAAGCTCTCCATTGGTCGTTATCATCTTCTGATGGCCAACCACTCTGCTTCTCATCTTCAAGGCTCTCATCTCCTTTGCAAAACTTCTTGAACCATCACTGCACTGTGCATTGGTCAGCAGTTTCTGAGCCAAATGCACTGTTGATGCTGTGAGGTGTCTTTGCCGGTTTACAACCCATTTAGAACTTGAATAAGAAAACTTCTCAAATTTGCTCTTTGTCTGCCATCATTTCCATAGTCTAAAATAAACAGCAAGTAATAAATCAGCAGCAAAAAAAAAAAAAAGGGGGGGCAGGGGGGCAAGAAAAGCTCATTAAAATTATGTATAACATAACCACATTTACTTAAGAATGCATCCAATATTGAATGGTAAATTTCAACAATGCAAAAACTGCAATTACTTTTGCAGCAACCCAATGCATCAGCTCCTCCCCTCAAAAAGAAAGACTCGTATTTTTCAAAACCATCTGTTTTTATCCGAGTGGTTTGAATCTTGACTGGTCCTGCCTAGAAAGAAACAGTACTGTAATTTCAATTAAATATTGATTCCTCTCTTCCCAGAAGGCCTGTAGTCTCCAAGACCTGCTATTGCTTTTTCCTTCATGACAAACAAATTGTCAGTGATGCCAAATAAGTGGCACAAATGTAATTTCTACATTTCTGTTCCGTTCAATGTCAGGAATATTGTAACTGGAAAACAAAGACATAACAACTTTAAAAGAGTTTAGGGAAACAATTATTTACAAAATGGAAATAATGCATAAAATTTAAGCGCAGTGAATCAGAAGGTGCTCTGATGAACAAGTTGACACAAGACATTCATGACTGATGTGCTGTATTTTTCTGCTGAGAGCCTGCCCAGGCAGTGTTGTGGAAGAGACATACTATTTTATCCATTATTGCTTTCAGTCCTTGCAATTGCTAGACAAAACAAAGTAAATTAGGAAGAGTGGCAGCTGTCAATTAATTTTGATTTCTTTTCAATTATTTTAATTTTCTTACATAATTAGTTTTATAATTCCCTTAATATGCTTAAAAATTACATTTCCCTTTTCAACCTTCCTTAAATAAAAGCTGATTCTTTTTTCTATTGAAAGCTGCACTCCCTTATTTCTAGTGTAAGAGAAACAAATTTGGCTTTTATGGCTCTTTCCTCTATTTTCTTGGCAGCAAATGTGCTTTTTTAGTCACACAACTGAGAACTTGCACTTTCTTCTTATAACACAGGTAGACAATTTGCTTTCCTAGTGTGACTTTAGCTTGTGTGTATGAAATATTAGTGTTTACAAATATATTGCATTTTCTAGCAGTCTCCTCCCAAGTTTGTATACTATCAAATCATTCTAGCATGTAGAAACTGAAACGGGTTGAGGAAAGATTAATCAATCATTAAGAGCCAACTGCAAAATTAGCTGCTAGTTATTTTGTATTGCAGCTTAAATATGTATTGCTTACAGGGTGAAAAATTACTAATGAGAGGGAAAAACACATATCATTAAATACATATAAACATATTGTTAAATGATGATGAGAGTTTAAAATTTGATTTAAACTGATGCTCTTTGTTCTTAATATTGTAATTATGCAGCCAAGTCAGGATTCTCCCATGACTTCTAACTGCAGATTTACCTCCAGTATTGCTTTCTGAGGCATATGGAAGCAAAGCATTAACGACAGTCTCCAGCAATAATTCTACCTATAGCCTGTCATCAGAGTCTGCTGGACATATGGACACATTCTACTTATTTTATCTTAGGGAAAACTGAAAGGAAAAACAACAAATCAACCTTGCTTGCTAGTTACAAACACACATGGAGAACAGATGTTTCCTTTGTCTTCCCTGTACTAGTTTGCCTAGGAGTTCAAAAATCCATGGGCATTAATAACAGAGAACCAGAGAAACCCATTAAGTTTTGCCAGGTTATAAAATATACCAAAAGACACTGAAAATCATGCAGAGTCTAGACAACCGCAACAAATACTAGTAAAGTGTAATTCTCTCACAACATGAATGAAATTTAAAATACGAAGAAAGTGATTATGTTATAGCAACTACAATTAGAGCACAAAGGATGAGTAGACTAGCATGAAAGTTTTTCCACCTAACCAGGGAAAGTTTCTTTACTAAAAGAACTGGAGATTCCTTAAACCAAAGGGATTCTTTAGATTTAAAATATCTTCACTATTCTTACTAACCATGATGAATCATTAGATCTCATGTAATACCAAGCATGTCTTACTAATGTACTGCCAACCTGGGAGAAGAACTTATCTCCTCTGGCCATCCCTTGGACAGAGCCACAACCACTGCTGTGCTAGCAAGCACACATTTTTGCTGTTTATAAAGCAGAGCACAAATCACATGCACCACTAGTTCACAGCTGGCATAAATACCTATTATGCACTGTTCTTTCTGCTACATGAACATCAATCATAATCACTTTGATTTAAACATAAACCAGACAATATAGTTATTTGATTTTTTGTAAGGTGTTTCCAGTCAATAAACAACCTCCTATACTGCCCCATAGCTCCATGAAAGAAGAAGGAGATGAGGATCAGAGGTAGGTATATGAATGGATATGTTTTTAATACAGAGACTGGAAACCACAAGAAGTGGTAGGACTGTCAGATATGTTCAGTACCTATATACATACACATACATATTCATCGCATCACTTATTTATTGCCAGAAAGGGGTTTTCTGCTTTCCACTTTTCCCAGATGTTGTGTTGAATAAAAAAAAAAAAAACTAACAAACTGTCTATTTATGTTCTGCAGTAGACTTCAGTTGATGATTCAGTAAGCTGTTTATCAAAGGAGAGCCCACCTCCTGCCAAGAAAACAGGCAGACTAAACACATACATCACCATTGGTTCTGAGTACATGATTGCTACTTGTTAGGCATATGCTACGTTTACTGGTCAGGTAATTTCTTTACAAAGCAGCCACAGAACACCCCCTTTCATATGTTGAAAGGAGAATTAAGAGGGGCAAGAAGTTAAGAAATTCATAGAATTTAAAGTAAAAATCACAGAATGTCCTGAGTTGGAAGGGACCCACAAGAATCATCGAGTTCAACTCCTGTCCCTGCATATGACAACCCCACAGTTCACACCATGTGTCTAAGGGCATTGTCCAGTCTCTTCCTGAACAGTCAGGCTTGGGGCCATGACACCTGGTTCACCAATCCTGTACCCATATATTCAACCAAATGTCCTCAAATGACTCAAGTATTGGCATATAACAATTGTTTTGATAGCCATAATTCTCACTTAAATAACCACATAGAATCAGGCTGAGTTTTAACAGTTTTTACCTCTGAGGATGCAACAGAGTTGCGCCAGAGCATATCTGACTACCCAGAGTCAAACAAGGCTAAAGAGTCAAGCCACAGCAGGACTAAAGCTGCTGCTATCAGAATTTGTTTACCCTGTCAGATCATACAGTCAATGTATCACTCAGAGTTTAGTTCACAATACAAATACATACGACACAACCAGTAAATTAGTGTAGGTTTAATAAACTCAAACATGTCACTCATGCCATCACATTTTTGCTACTCTCTTTAGTCAAGTGTGAAATTTTTTGATGATTCTATACATAATTCCTTAAAACATGAGATAGCCAATTTATTTGCTGGGTAGTTTCAATCACAATTAGGGATTACAATGAGCTAGAGTTATCCAAAAGCTCAGTCACATCCACAAAGGAAAAAGATAATAAAATGACCCCTTACTACCTTCCTCCATTACCTGTCTACATGAGTATATCAAACTATGGCAACACAAAGAATTAAGACAAACAAGTACAACCTCATGCCCATTCACTCCACTAAAGTGTATGCAACCCTTAACTTTAGCAGGGATTTTTCTCTTTGTGTATCTTAATACATTGAAGAGGACAGTATTGAAAAATTTGCTTTCCTTGCCATTTACTGCCATCACAGTCATAATGGTGATGGACATTTAAAATTCACTTCAACATTGTGCACTTGAATATTCCCCAAAGAGTTGACATTTCAGCAGTCTTAAACATTTTTTTACAACTATCTTGCAGGGGAAGGAGTGCAGTGAATTTGAAGCATCTGTGCCCTGCCCTCCATCCAACAACCGCTCAGGTGTGCAGTTAATTTAAAGCAGTAATAGAAATGGAAACAGAAGGAAACTAAACAGACGGCTATCAGCCATTTGATGGTCATTGATATTTTGTCCCTCTCTTACTCATAAAAAAGAGATATTTTTGTATGTTGGTTTCATAATCGGGGATTTTGAAGACCTTGTATCAGCCACTGCTATATTTCTGTAGTGCAACTGTCATGAAACCGTACTTTCCTTTACATTTAATTAATACCTTATCTAGTATTCAACAACCCCAGAAAGTCCATGTTAAAGAAACAGGAAAAGTAACCAACCCAGACCCTTGCAGCCTCAGGAAACCCACATCCATGGTAAACTCTCCTTCCATGCCCCATGTTTACTACTTCTCATGCCTGTAATCCTGTAAAAGCAGAAGCAAAAGAACTTATACAGATGATTCAGCTGCTTTAGTAGAACTGGCCACAACAGAGGTGCTGCATTCTTATTTTTAACCCCTAAAGTAAGTACATAGCTTCTTGTGACACTATGAATGCATACCTGAATTCCCAGGTTTGCATCTCTGTCATGCCGTAAAACACAGGACCAGGTCACTAGTGTCATGCTTTAAACTCATTGACAAACCTGTTTCATCAAAGCTCAGCAAGAAAATTAAAAAAAAAAAATAAATAAATAAACTTTAAAAAACCCACTTCTGATAAGATTTGTGAATGACAGAAAATGGCAAATGATCAGAAAGAATTTTGTTTCTTTTCATTGTGAAGTTACTTGAAATAAAATCTGCCTAAACACAGCTAAATTACACTACACTATAAACAGCAAATGAATGGAAATATTAAAGAATGAGGAACACCTTCCAGAAAAATCATATATCTGGACGTCCAAATGAAAATGTAATCCAATGAGTCCTCAGTGAGATGCTGTAATTAAAAAAAAAAAAAAAAATATATATATATATATATATAGGAATGCTTAGATATACACGTAAGAATAGTAAGAAAAATAAGGTAATTTAATCTCACAAGCAGGGCATAATGAAGTATCATGTTCTTAAGAATCAAAACAGACATAACAACATGGAAACACCTCTGCAGGGAGAAAACAGACTTCACACAACAGACTCCAGTTTAACAGAGAACAAGTCTAACAAGAAAGGATGGCCAGAAATTACGATTAGGTAATTTAAAATGAAGAATTAATAACTTTGGATATTTTATGGCACAAATCATAATGGAGTGGTAGTACTGTTCCTATGGATATTTTCATCTTAAGTCTGCTACACTTTTATGAGATACTCACAGCACATTCCTCAGACACCTCACAAGCAAAATATAAGTGTTCTATGTCTTTATCCCAAAATTTCTTTATATATATATATATATATATATATATATAAAACACAATAAAATTACTTTTATCCACATTGAAGAACAAATAGACGGTCTTACACAAAGACAGATCAGAATTTAATCAATGGGTATTTTGGTATTCATGAGGCACTTAGTACCTTGGGTATTTTAAACCTGAGAAAATATTTCACAACATGAAGTTAGGCATTCATGGTACTTTTATTGGTTATACAAAAAACAATATATTGTGTTTCTTCACCTGGAAGAATTACATGTGGCAGGAAATCCCTACACTATATATACCTCCCCTGTTAAAATGGGAGCCTTGGTTCTACTTGCTTATTCCAAAGACTCAGTAATCATACATTTTGATTGCTGTAATTTACATACACTTAAGCACGAGCTAACTCTCCAGAAGCAAAATTGCACAAACTCATCTTGAAGAAACTTTTCTTCTAAATCACAAATGTACTAGCATACAGACCAATGCCATAAACATAACACAGAAAAGTATTCACTCCTCATCCACATTACACCCCACAACATGAAATGTGTTGTTGTTTTGTTTTGGTTTTTTTTTCTCAAATAAAATATAAAAACACTGTAAAAACAAATCAGAAATTATCAGGTTTATCTTTATTCTCTTCCACTCCTTAAAGGCCTCTTTATTTTATTCATTCTACTAATTTTGGATACTTTTAATTTTGCCATTTGGAAAATCAGCCTAATGCCACCAAACCTCCAGCTGATCCACCAATGTTGTCTTAAGGATAGGACAGGTGGTAAAACACCTTCTCAAAAAGCTGCACTAAGTTACCAGGCAGCTGTGATTTGCCAATTGCCATTTTTAAAAGGAGTAAAAGTGAATGAGAATTAACTTAGCACATTTTGATGTCTTAATTGTGTTGTACACTCAGGTCAGGGACCTGAGAGGACACAGAGTAAAAGAAGATTCTAGCAGAACTCCTGCCTCTGCCTTTTTTATAGGGGTAGATCAACAGGATCACACTTGGGATACATGAAAAGATCAGCAAAGAAAACTAGATCTAAAATTATGTGCTGAAAGACAGTTGTAGGCAGAAGTAAAATGAGCCCCAAAATAAACCTATTTTATGTAAAAAGGAGAGTACTATTAGATGAGACCAAGGTAACTAGAATGACTAGTAGGAAATTGAACCTTGTGGCAGACATTTATGTCAAGATGATGAAAACACTATGGTAAATTATGGGAATTTTAAAACCTTAGAGTAATTGAGTCCAAACAAATGAGATCCCGAGAAAGCCATATCCTGGTGGACCGCTGCCATGAAGAATGGTAGAAAATTAAAGATTTATGTTATATTCAAAGTGAACAAGCTAGTAAGACCTGCAATAACACTTGTAATAATACTTGTGAATAAAAAGGGAAAGCCTTTTAGCCAAAATTTCAAAGCACAGTTAAAAGTCCTCTTCACTTCGCAACCTGAGTGAAGAACCAGAAAATATCACCCACTTGACCTGTGTAGACATAGGTCGCTTTGATAGTAACCTGTTGAACAGTATTGAGGTATAGTTCAATACCAAAGAAAAGGTAACTGGACACAGTATACCTACTGTAAGATAGGAGACAAACTTGCAAGAAATTTGAAGTATCTAGATGAAGAAATCTGAAGTGTCTAGGTGAGATATTAATTCCTCCATAAATTAATGACTTTAGAGAAGAGAGCTTTTCAATTAGTAACCAATAGCATCCTGGCTTTTATCAGAAACAGTGTGGCCGGCAGGACTGGGGAAAGTGATCATCCCCCCTGTACTTCGAACCGGTGAGGCCTCACCAGTTTTGGGCCCCTCACTACAAGAAAGACATTGAGGTGCTGGAGAGAGTTCAGAGAAGAGCAACAAATCTGGTGAAGGATCTGGAGCACAAGTTTTATTAGGAGCAGCTGAGGAAACTGAGGCTGTTTAGCCTGGAGAAAAGGAGGTTGAGGGGAGACCTTATCACTGTCTACAACTACCTGAAAGGAGGTTTTAGCAATGTGGGTGTTGGTCTTTTTTCCCAAGTAACAAGTGATGAGAGGAAATGGCATCGAGTTGCAGCAGGGGAGGTTTAGACTGGACATAAAGAAAAACGTCTTCCCAGAAAGGGTTGTCAGGCACTGGAACAGGCTGCCCACGGAAGTGGCTGAGTCACCATTCCTGGAAGTATTTGGAAGATGTGTAGATGTGGTGCTTAGGATATGGTTTAGAGGTGGACTTGGCAGTATGAGGTCTATAGTTGGACTCAATGATCTTAAGGGTCTTTTCCAATCAGAACTATTATATGATTTTATAATTCTAAATAACAAAAACAATGGCCATGATGGAAGAAACAACTAGAGGATCTCAGTAAGAGAGAATGAGTTTATATGGACTGAAATGTTCTTAAAGCTAGGGTATGATATTAATTATAGCCCATGCAGAGGTTCTTCGAAGAAGGTTAGGCACCACAATTTAGCAAAATTCCAAAGGATCTGGAAGGAAGTCAGCTTGGAAAAAAAGAGCAGCATTTTAAGGCAGGGATCATTTATGACTGAAAGATCTAGACCTTCCTTCAAATACAGCGTTTTAAGGGACACCTTTTAAGAGAAGACAAATAATTTCATGGAGAGTAAAAAACATCTATTAACAGGGCCAAGTTTCTAGCAAACCAGTGCTGGTTTATTATAGGCAGCCTTTCTGAGTCACTGCAGTTTCTCCTGGTCACGTTTGTTTGCCTTTAAGAAAACATTCCAGTAAAAAAAAAAAAAGAGAGACCTAGAAAGAAAGACAAGTCAAGGAAGAAGGCGCTATCTTTTGTACAAGAAGCCTGAGAAAATGTACCACAGAAGACATAAGGATAATGTGAGAAACAGGACATCTGTCTAAAATTACCTCAACCACATAAGTCCTGCAGCTCCCCCAGCAAGGACCTGTGACCTGAACCCTTCCAAGCAGAAACCAGTCAACAGGGGATTATGGTGACAGCATGAATTGTCTAATTATACATAACTTTTTCACTTCACAGGAATCAGTCTTTACCTTTGCAATAGCACCTTGGTGAACTAGTCTTGCCTTAAAGCTGTTATCAAAAAGCACCATATTTCTATGTTTCAGAGTATCCCTAAAAATCATGTAGGATTTCTTTGGAAAGGATTTTACCTTTTTTCTAACAATTACTACCCCCTTTCTATGAGTGCATTAAGTGTTACCATTAGACCAAAAAAAAAAAAAAAAGGACTGCCCAAGAAGTAGGATTCATTTTTGTCTGTTTGATCCTTCCTGAACCTGAAGGTTGAGTATAGGAAGGTGCTCATTATTTTAATTCCTGGTTAGTCTCTTATTCCTGGTTAGTCTCTTTACTAAACAGATCATACATATTTCTCAACTGCACTTGGATTTTTTTGAATTTCAGTGAGGCTTTTGTACATGAGACTATCAGTTTCTCAGCATAAGTGGCACCAAAAAAGCTCCCATATAAACTGATTGATGAGTTCCTCACAAAAAAACATACTGTCAACATTATTTTTTATTTTATGCTCTAATTTGGGGCAATCGACACTGTCAGAAAGCTGAAATAGAGTAAAATACAAAGACTGCTGTAGCAATTCTTAAATAATTTATCACCCAGATCTTGGAAGAACAGTCTTCGTTGTCTTAACAAAGAGAATTTGTTACCCAAAGACTTCTAGTGAAGTGAGAAACTATGGAGAGAAGAAAGATTTAATGCACAAATATTTTCTACTTCACAGGAAAACAGAACTACTTTCTTGTTTTATTTATTTTGCCTCTTTGCTGAAGGTAGGTAGAATTCTTTAGAGTAAATAAAATAGGTTACATAGTCTTCATTAGTGTACTAACAACTCTATGTTAAACTAGCCCAAAAAATTTTTGCAACTTATCCATTTGTTAAAGTATTCATTACTGTCTTTAAATGCTTTTTTGAGCATAAATCTAATTAAACTGCTCTGCTTCCTAAAATAAGACACACATCTAGGCCAACATTTCAATGAACAACACTATCTAAGTAATCAAACCTTTCCTCATTTTCACCTTTTTTTTCAATTTTCATCCACATTTATAAAATTTAAACTCGAAATGCAACTAAGCATAGAAAAGTGTCAGAGCTGAAAATATAGTCTGAAAGATATAATACAAACCTTAAATATTTGCATAAAGGAATTATGTATACAAACAGCATTAAACAGCTATACCTGGAGGGTATAGGCTGTGAATTCAGAAATTGCTTTCAATGTTTTCTACATTCTGGAGGCTATTAGAATTCACATAAAAAAGCAGTTTTGTTAGGCTTGAAAACTTCGCATGAATGTTCCTTCATTTTTTATGTAATGTTTCAACAGCAGCAGAGAAAACAATATTGAATAATCATTAAGCAAATGGAGAACATTATGTATAGACTGTGTGTTTTCAAACAACATTTTACTACTCCTCTTTCTAATATGTCTTGTTCTTACTTCATGGTTAAGAATTAATAAGCAAAATCTTCAACAATTCAACACTACTAGTGAGGATAAACTACAAGAAAAACAAATTAATTATAAAATTAGAATATGCAAAGAAAAAAATCTGCAATTCATTTCATTTTTAGATGTTGTTCTTGCAAAGGTGAAAAATACTTAGGGGTTTTTTGTTTAAATAATTTAAGAAAAATTTTTTACTCCCCAGAAATGTTTTCCTAGACACTAAAACCACCTCTTTTTACCTTTGATTATTCAATTGACATGGGCAGTAATACTCATTAAAAATTAAATAAATAAATAAATAATCAAACTTCACAAAGAATCTGGAGGATTTAGTCAATTGTGGCACGAGTCTATCTGAACAGACACTGATCAGACTGTCAACTTCCACCAGCATTAGCTGTGAAGAAATCCATATATATGAAATACACACTGAAAATTTATTTGTAAAGTCCGAGGTAAAACTGAAATCCATTAATTTCATTCTAATTAATTGTTCATGGTTCATGGCTCCCCCTCAGAATGTACATAAATTTGAAACACAAATTTATTTTTTGTGGTTATTTTGACATTCACAAAAAGTACTACATCACTAAACAGCCAAACACATACAGCACATGTGCCCTCACTCTTTCATGTATTAAATCAGGTTGGCAATACATGTACAAAGTTGAAAATCTGAGCATCAAGTTCAGGTTCTTCTCTTCCTTAAAGCCAAAAGAAGAAAGGCTATACACAAATTGCTCGATACATTTAAATCTATGTAAGACATATATGCACAGAGCAAGCTATAACACAATGTTTAGAGCATCTAGAAAGCTTTGTGTAAAGTGTTCCAGGCAGCCATGGAAGACAAAGAAATAGTAAATAGATAAACTAACAAACAAATAAATAGATTAAAAAACAACAACAAAACAAACAAAAACACAAATAAAACAAAAACAAAACAAACAAAACCAACCAAAGAAACAAACAAAAAAACAACACCAGAAAAACATTCAAGAAGTATAAAAGATCCTAAAGATCAAAATGTTCCAAGTCTCATTTGAACAATTCCTTTGAAATCGATTTGAAAAAGAGCTTCATGTGAAGAAAGAAAAGGAGTCTGATACTTCAAGACCTTCCTGTATGCTACATTGTAATAAGGTAGTCACCATTAACAGATAGAAACTTGTCTCCAACAAAGGTCTAAGAGTGTCACCTTGGGGTTCAAATCTCTCTCTTTAGACTACAGGCTTGAGAAGATCAGAGGAGCATGATATCCACTACTTAAGCAACAAACTAATATAAAACTAATAAATCAAATAGCCATTAACTTAATCAAACAGTTAATGCACTACTTTTAATTTTCAATGACATCATTGTGTACACTATCATACATAAAGCTACTAATTACCTATCTTAAAACCTATGGACCACACACAGATACTGCTGAACTACAGATCCCTCTCCTATGAGGGTGGAGGCCTACCCCTCTTTGCTCTAGCTGCCCACACCAATTCTTTTGAAGGCAGACCTGACTGACAGTCCAGGAGGCTGACCAAGACAGGGTTCCTCCAGGTGGGCTTGGATCTGTAGTTCAGCCTTTGCAAAAATCTACACTCCTACCATCAGAAGGGCAGCCTCCTCTCCTCTTCGTGAACTGACTTCACACCTCCTTCTCTGTGTTTTTCCCATTTTTGGAACTTCTATTTTTGAAACAAATAAATAACCTGTCTTGACTAGTTTTTCCACTTTTTTCTATGTCTTTAACTAAATCTCTTTTTTCTTACGTCATTACCTGGCCTACCACAGCTTTACGTGATGTTACTGATATATATTATAGTAAATACTAGTTACTTCCATGGCATAGCAAGGGGCCAGCTGCTCACTAAACAGTGGGGAAGCTGGGAGCCAAGCAGGATCCTTGGGCTTTCAGAGCATGGGCCTGGCCACCTAGGGCCCATCCCACATGCCAGAGAGGGAGCAGGGCAGGTTGGATGGAAGGGGCCCAGTCTTGAGTCCCAGTCACCATGGGAGTCTGTGCTGAGTCAGGTCTGACATCAAGCTTGGAAGATGGGATTTGAGCAGATTCAGACAGGTCAGTGACTGCCAGGCAAGTGAATAGCAACAAGGCAGGTCCAATTTCAAGCCGGGAAGAGAATCCAAAGGTCAGGACCAATAATATCCACAGCCAGGCAGCAAGCATAACTGTGAAAGGGCTGCAGAGAGACATCTTGTGTGTGTGTTGTGTGTTGTGACTCTTTTGTCAGTGGGTTGATGGCCCCAGATCAAGCTAAAGTGGGGGCTCCTGAGTCCATGGCAGCACTGGCAGAGGTCTCAGGGAAAAATTCTCAGGGCCATGAATGCCCTCTTAGCACCCTCAGGACCCTGACAGTTACCTAGGCACTGTTTGCCTCTCAAGGTCCTAGTCCCCAAAAGGTCCAAAAAACATCTGTGTCATCATAGTTACATTATCATTTGCCTCAGATGCTTCCCAGGACAAATCATTCTATTTAGCCTTGATACCCATACCTAGGTCAAATTAAGTTTAAACATTTTCTTACCTTATACACAGAGAATCTTTATACCTGAGCAATGTTTTTCATATGATTTTGTGCTCACAAAGCATCCTGCTTTCTATGGTAGCTGCTAGATTAGAGACCAATGACCTTGAAATGCTCCTTGGGCAACAGTCTGTTTCCCTTCAAGGATCTTAGCTTATTCTTGATATTCTATAAGGGCCTTCTTTCTCACAAAGTCAGAATAGCCTTCAGAAGGTGTCCTGCCAGTTCTCTGACACTTAAGAGACATAACTGATTTTTGCTTGAAGTTTTTCCTTTAATACCTGTATGACCTATGAACATAATGAAAACAATATATGTATTTCAGAACTGAAATATAAGCACTCCAAAATCTCATTTTAACCATAATTTTACTCCTGTAAAACACATATCACTTTAAACCTCATACAAAGTGTATTTAAAAACAAAATACAACCTTTGTAACACATAAAAAAAGCAAAAGGCTCTGTAATATTTTCTCCAAGAAGTAACAGTTCTCCTGACTTTTTTACAGTCTAACACAGATCATAGCACTGCAGGGTTTTAGAAGTTATTAGTATTTTCAGATTTTTCCTCCAGAAAATTATCAGTTCTTCATTAACAGAAAAGATTAAACTACAAATCTAGTCAATGATTAATTATTTGCTAATGGCCAATTAATACGGCATCAGCTCAATGGCATTAATTGGCATTGGCAATTCTCTGCTTCTATAACAACATTAAACTTTAATTAAAAAATAACATTTGGTTATGTTTTCAAAAGAGTCATCCCTATTTTCTTTAGATACCTATGTCTAGTCAAATTATAGTCTAATTACAGTGGTGGAATGCTAGACTGACAAAATAGCTTAGAAGAATGTTCAAAGACACATTAGATAATATTTTTATTTAACAGTGAAAGCATTAACTATTTCATTAAGATAATGCCTCTTCGTTCCAGAGGACATACCTCTGTGTTTCACAAGGTTTCATTCAACTAGACTGGAAAGCTGTGCCCTTTGCTCCCTTGTTCAAACTTCCGTTTCAACGAATACGGGGTCACGACGTCTATTAAGTGTATGGAAAACTCTCAACCATCTGAAATTATGTAGTGACCCCCATGACATTCAGCTAATCAACTCTGTACTTTAATTTCTGTGTAATCTTTATTAATTAAAGAGGTCAATCTTTCCATTGAAGAACCAGGGTGCAATACCTTCAAGAATAGATTCAACAAGAGAGAAGAGTGACAAAACAGACTTCTGTATGCAAATATTACAAAATTAAAGGAAATGAAAAAATTAACAAACTTTCCTAGTTTTCAGCTGAAGGAGAAAGCAAGATGCAACCTGTGTTTTCAGAAGTATATTTTATTAGTGTTCTATGTGATTAGTATCAATTTCAGTTCTTTTTTTTTTTTTTTTTCGTTTTTACATCTGTAGTAACTTCAGTTTAGTTAAAACAATCAAAGTCAAGGCGATATCTTCCTGCAGTACAAACAGCTTCAATAAATAGTGTGCAGGTCCCACGTATATCCAGGAGACAGTAAACTGAGAAGACATATGCAAGATGTAGAAAAAAAGGGAAGACTATGCTTCTGAGGAGTGGTATTGGAACGGCATTCTGAAAAACCGTGAAGGTCTAGACTGCCATCCTACTAAAATTTTTTCAGATAATAATCCACTTTGCTGTGTGGTCTCCAGATCATTAACATTTTGCCAAGTAAAAATCTCAGAAGACTGATGAACTGATGGCTAACAGAGACCTAAGTAACAAGGGATTCTAGAGGAAGCAGTTGGAGAAAGCACAGCTTAAAAACCATTCTGTAGACATTATTATTAAATATAACACATGTATTTCAAATGTGTCAAACCCTAATGCATAGAATAAATTTACCTCAAAGTCCAAAATAAATTACTTTTCTCCCGGTGCTGCAGCCAAGAAATACTGGTCAGTTTGAACCGCTATTTGCATAACACCACGTATACCTCTCAGCCACCACAACAGATAGAGTTTTAAAATGTTCTCATGGGAATGTTACCACTTGAGGAAGGTGGAGACATTTCCAAGATGCAATACATGTTCTGTAGCTCAATGTATGGAAACCCACCAACTATGTAACTTCTACTTCTTACACAAATCCCAGAGACTACTGCTAGAATTTACACTCTATCATGTTTCCATGTGTCGTTTGTCAAAACAAGAATCTTTTTACCAGAAACATAGAAAATGTATAGATAAGAAAGGAAAAAGATAGGGAGAAACATGTATTAACATCCATATTTTATGAGAACCCAGGTACAAGAAACTTCTAGTGATTCTTCCATTTATCTGATCACAGAAGTCTGCAAATTCCCGTCTTCTATAGCAAGGAGAGATAAGAGATGATGAAAATAAATATTAATCATTCTACAGCATGGAATTAGAAGCCTGATCTGAAATTCAGTTTGGTATTCTGTATCAAAACAGAAAATACATTTATTATAAATTCAGTTTCCCAAAACTTTTCAGTTGAGAAAAAAATCCAAACAGCTGCAACAGAAGTATTTGGAAGATAGAATGCTGTATTCTGTAATTGCAAGACAACAACTAAAATACAGATTTTCCATAATTCTACTTATAAGAAATATGAAAGAATGTTTCAACACTGGATGTAAAGGAAAGTAGGTGCAGCAGGGTCTGATTTCTGCAAACCCCTTTTTTCTACAGGGTGTGCTTACTTTGCTTTTAATTAACAACTGAGATGTTGCAAGAATTAAGACTCCTATGGTTCTTGGATTTGGTTTCCATTAGCAACAATAAATTTCCTTTATGTCATTGACAATGACAAAGGAACTGGTCATCTGGAATTATTGTAAGTGAACAGCTAGCAGTCAGTCTCTTGTCCTCTCTAATTCTTTTATTCTTCATTTTTATACATTCATGCATTCCAACATATAAATATGCATGTACATATATATTAATGTATACTTATATAATTAACACCCCCTCAGTAACATGGCTTAGATATTTAGCTACATATTTTTTTGGCTATCCCCTTAATTGACATTACTCTTTCCTGACCCGTTTCTTTCCTTACACTGTCATTTGAATGTAAGATCAAAAATTTAGCTGGAAGAAGGACACTATGTAATGACGTATGAGAAGCAAAAAAACAAATCACATTGTGTACATAAAGCAATTTGTCTAGAGACAAAGAAAAACTATTAAAATACTTTTGAGTATTTATCAACTAAATCTGAGAAAAAAATATTTCCAATCTCTTTATTTTTTTCTGAAATTATATCCTAAACACAAGTAGTATTTTTTTCTTTCATTTGGAAACAAATTTTAGCATGAAGAGTTGGTTTGGTTTTACTGGTGTTTTCTTGTTTGTTTTGTTTTCCCAGCAGCATTAGATAAAAACAAATGCATAACTTAAAAATTCAAAAGTATCTTTAGTTCACAGATGTAATATGTTTGTGTATGACATACACTTAGGTACAAGATGAGACCACCATCCTCATCCTCCAGTACTCTGATCTCAGTCATAGAGAACTCCTTAATCCAATTATTTCTTGATCACAATTGCAGAATACTTTTAGCCACAAAAAATACTCTACCAGTGAGCTTTGGCATTTTTATTTTAAAAATATTACATCATCTTTGCTTTAAAAGCCCCTACTATGAAGCATTGCTTTTTTTCACTGCCCTTTCTCAGTCCGTCATGTTCTCCCCCTCCTACTTTTTCTTCTCCCTTTTGATATTTTTAAACTCTTTTTTCTGCCAACCTTCCTCCTTCTCTAGCTTTTATTTGCTTTTATTATCTCATCTTTATAGTTTTTCATACTGGACTTCTCACTAACACCTGCATTCAAAGGCAAGAGATATCCTAAGTTCTCCCTACATATGAAGCTACCAAAAAAAAAAAAAAGAAATCAAGAAGTTATTTTGGTGTAAGAAACATTAAGCCTTAATGTCCTGTAATCTCCTTACAAACCTGTATAACACAAAATATTTTGTCAGGAACATACTGCCTGGGTGTTTACTGGACATTTGGTTAACACTCCTTATTGCTATATCTTTCCTTGGTCTGAGGAAACTTTTGTCTTCTAGGGAGGCAGCCAGTTCTGCTTCAGTGACCAGCAGTATCACTTTACCTAAAAAATGAATACTCTAGTTTTATTTCCAGCCATTTCTGCTGTGATACAGGGGGAAGTATGGTGCTATCAGGGAACAGTGAATATAGCTAAAGAGGTAGGCAAAACTATTAATCTGCTAACTAGAAGAGACTTTAATATCAAAACCAAGGTTCACATATAGGGCTATAAAATTTATAATAAAACTCCCAGCAGAGACAGTGTGTTCCAAGCAAAGAAATCATTTTTCATTAGTATAAGTACACCCAGATCAGAATCACATTCTGGCCAAGATACAGAGGAGGGGATGAGAAAAAAGCATCTTTTTAAGATGCTTTCTCAGATTCTCCCTATATTCCTTCAGAATGTTCCTTACCTGCCATTAGAGAACACACAGAGAGGCCAGCATTGCTGCATGGTCTTGACTCCCCTAGCTGTGATTTCAGACCTTCCAAAAGGCTGAATAAAAAGCAGGGAGGGAGGAGGAAAGGACATTGTTATGTCTTATTCTTCACTTCAACAGTTTGGATAAGGAACCCGCGCAAGCACTTCCTATGTGAAATAAGCATGCAAAAATTTTACCTCAAAACAGTTACAACACTTCCCCTATCTGCTTTTTATGTAGCTTCAACAGTTCATTACATTTGCTTGGAATTTATTATAATCTAGTGTATTTCCATTCCACAGTAGCAATTTAGTAGCCTACTGAATGCAAATAGACCCGGATAGATTTGAGATTCATTGGCAAACATGATAGTACTTGCATGAAGATTTTAAAATAGCATTTCTAGCTTTTCCATTTTTGATCCCACATAGTGCTCTGTGGGCTTAAATACCTATAACATATTACAGTTAACTTTTTAAAAATGAATTGGAAGAGAAAACTAACGTAGTATGGGAGTTAGCACCAACAAAATAATATTTAATTTGTAACTCAGAACTAAGTGGTAGTGTTCCCTTTCAAATATTTTGAGCCCTCACTATTTAATATATTATAAAAGTGATCTATCATATGTTTTAAGTACAAATTATCTCTAATAATCTGTATTTAGATAAGTCACTTTTATAGAAACATGGTCACATGAGCCCTTATCCCTTTCAGAAGGAGAAACCGAGACTACCAGATACGCCAACTCATAAACTGTGATCAGACCAGTTTCTCTGCTGAAATTGCTATAAATACAACCATCAGGTCCAACATTTCCCTAGTTTCCTCTGACAAGCAGAATGATGCAGGAAAAATTGTAATCTTCTTTGATGTAATTATTCCTGTTATATTTTTTTTTCTGACAGACATCAGAAACATCTATTTAATACATTTGTAAATCCACAAAGTATAGAGACATATTGCCATTTAAAATAATTATTAATGTTCATGCTCTGACATAGTAACAAGATATCTTGTTATGTCAGTGCTGCCCATATTTCAAGGAAATTTGACAGGAGTGGTTACTACAGCGCATCATGCTCACCGAAAGATACAAGATCTGTTGTGACATAGGATGTGCTAATGTAAGAATACAGACAAAGAGTATACATGCACTATAACAATTTAGAGCAAAGCCTCCCATTGTTTGCTACTTGGAATAACAAAAGAACAGTTTGAGAAAAGGCACATGTTCTGACATCCCTATTTATGTTAAGTACTGCCTCATGTCAGAAGCATTCAAATGAGATTCTGCAGTATTTTTTGCACTTAAAGCAGTATTCAAAACACAGACTCTGTCCCACAACACTCTGGGGTTTGCCTGACAGGAAGGCTAGGTTAAAGGATGAAATTATCTCCTAGCTCTGATCAGTGCAAGGATAAATGAACCCACTGTACCAGATTTAATATCATGGCACTGGCTTGTGACAGGACCTTTCCTTTCTCAAAAAGTTCCCACACAGTGCAAAACATTAGCTTGGCACTCACCCCGAGTACAGGACGAAGGAGAACACACAAGAAGCTGTAGCTCAGCACCACAGCTACCACCATGCTACAGCCACATCCTCACTGTACATTACCACAGTTCATAAAGCAGATAAAGATTTTATTGCACACAGGCTCCAGTTACTGAATCAAGAACAGCCAGGCCTCCTTTCATTTCTTCTACTTACAGAGGAAAGATATTAAGTAAAATAGCTTGTGTTCTCATTTCTCCATGCCAGCAGGGCATTCAGATAACACTGCCTATGTAATAACTTAACCTTCAATAACTAGATAGCCTCATTCTGGTAGAAGCATGTCCTATTTACTTTTAAAGTTACACAGCAATCTAGAGGTGGGCTCTTCTTATTTCAAAGCATCTTATAGACCTGTTTTTCAAGTAGGTTATTTCAACTGTCTTCTCTAACAGCAATTTATTTAACTCCTTCATCCCAAGCAAGAACAAAGTCTCAATTTGAGGCTACCATGATTTTGTACTTCTTACTAATCATACAAATCTGGGACTTAGATGTAAGACCAGTGACAGCATCGCAGCCTAGTGTAGCTTAAGATCAAGAGTCTTCTTGTGCTGTTCTCCCACTCAGTGTCATCTGAAACCGTAATGTAATTCTACATCATCATCCAGATCATTAACAAACATAACACAAAACTGAACCAGAGAAACATTATCACAGAGCTTCACTTGATAATACTCTTCCAGAGAGTGAGTACTCCAAACAAACTTTCTATGTATTCTTATTCTGATCTTGCAGGAGTTTTAAATAGAGTATGGTCATCAAAATCATGCTAAGCTCTGCACTAGGCTGTTGTGGTTTTTTATTTTCAAAGCTTTCACATAGCCTGAAACATGGCCTCCTTCAACAAATTCTGTTGCCTGTTATTCTTGTCACTATGTTCTAGAACTACAGCTCAATTTTGTGATTGTTTCTTCTGGTACTTTACTGGAAATTTTAGAGAAAGATTTATAACACTCTAGTTCTTCCCTTTCTTCTCTGTACAAAAAAAAAAAAAAAAGTAAAAAAAAAAAAAAAGTAACATGTTTTCCCTTATTCAGTCATTTCGTATTTTACTTGTCATTTGAAAATTCTGGAACACAACTGCTAATACCTTTGAGATTTCACATGTTCATTAAATGTCTAGGAATAATGTTCAACAGGCTCAGCTAACATGAAAACCTCTAGCTTACCTAAGCATTCTCTAAATCCTTTTTCCTTAGTTAAGGATGATGCGAGTTTGTGGCCAGCATTTGTTCTGTTAGACAACAGCAGTAACCCTGTTAGCGAAGACCAGAGCAGAACAGCATTAAGCACATCAGCTTTTCCCTGCATTATCCATGAACAGTGCAGTCTCACACTGTGGCAGGATTTCATCATTAGTAGGAAGAAAACTAACCAGCAATGTCCTTATAGAGTAAATGGATTGTTTTTTTGTCTTCAGTTCCTAGTTTCATTCTGTGCTTTGACCATCCCAATGTTGACCTTGAAATTACAGAAATCACCAAAGGAGAAGAAATGGATGATTTACTGATCCTCACCTTTCTCTGTTGATAACTCTCACCACGTAAATGACAAACAAAATTTTAGCAATGAGATCCCCAACCCTTTTGGCTTAGACAGACCCACTCTTCTGCTGACAACAGGTTTTATACCTTTAAAGTGCTGAAATATATGGACATTCAATAATCATTTATTTCTAGAGAGCAATAGAGAGCAACAGAGAAGTGCCAGATCTCTCGTGAGTTAACTGAACACTGACAAAGCAAATTTTTGAAGATATAAATGTAAATGATTTTTTTGTTCTTGTTGGAAAGAGAGGATTATCTCTGAGTGTATATTATCAGTTGCCTCCAGTGTTACTTCTGAAACACATTCTTTTATAGCATGCTATTGCTTCAGGCATAACAGTTGTTTCTAACAAATTATCATAATTCCCTGAACCCACTATTTATCACAGATCTCCTCTGTCTTAGCACTAAGATTTAAGCCTCTTTTGTGAAATTGACATAGTCTGGTAGCCATGCCAGATATCACTGATAACCCAGTTTGCACCAGCTACAATCTTCCCCATTAGCCTGTCTCACGAGGTGTGCTCTTTATAAAATTCAAAAAAAATCCACTTGGGAGTTAAACATGTAGCACCACAGCTGGTTATTGCTACAATTATCTTTTCAGACCAGAGGTCTGAAAAGTATCCTCCAAAAGCCACCTAAAAGGCAATACACCAAAAATCTTGAACTATATTAAATATCTCATTTTTCTTTCTCATATTTCTTCTGAACAATAACTATAGGAAATGCTTCATCATGGCAATGCTGTTGCATTGCTAACCTGCTCTGATCCAGCTGCAGGAAGATAAACTTACACATCTAAACCACACATTTCTCTCAGCCAGCAGACAACTCTTCTGCCAGCTAAAACTGGTACCAGCTTTCTGAATCATCTCAATGCTATTCACATGCCATTACCCAAGCCTAGACCACAGTGTCAGCAAGATGCTGGCACATAATGACACTGATCTGCCTATTATGAGGCTGAAGCTCAAGGATTACTGAAGTGGCAACTGTTTCTCATTAGTTTCATTTGGGGAAAGATAAGGCAGTTTTGTATCAGTCTCTTCAAAAAGAACACCAACACTTTGGCTTTATTTTCCTTATTTTCATATTTCACTTCAAGTTACTAAATTAAGAGCAACTAACACCTTATTATCATGCCAAGCCATAACACCCATTATAAAAATGTGTTTCTCTTCACTATCATTATGTCTTCAGTTCTTCTTTGAGGTTCAGTAGACATAAGAGCTTTGTATTTATTATTGCTAACTAAAGGGTGTTTCAAAAAGATGGACCGATTTCAAAGCAGTATATTTCACGATGGCAACATGTTACAATTACACAAAAATTTATAAATTGTTTGATGACTTATCAAGCAGTAATCATTTGAAACACTATGCCCTGCCCTTTCAAGTTTCATTCATTGGAAGTTCATGGTTGCAGAGATATAGTGATTTCAAATTGGGTTCATCTTTTTGAAATGCCCTGTACAGTTTGAGAATACTATGTTAGGAATAATACTGCCTGCAGTTCAAGCTATTCTGCTTACAAGAAAGTCTGCAGCCTTAGAATTTAATATGGTTCCTATGTGCAGTACCTCACACTTCTGTAGTATGCAATGGAGGCTAAAAGCCTTCTGTATGCAATAACCACTCATGCACATTAAAAATGAGGTTCTTCTAAGACAACTCAGCAATCAAAAGTTTTACACTTTTACTGCTTAATCAATACATAGCGTGAGAGAATGCTAGTTCTGTAAACAAATTATTTGCAATTTTAGTAAATGACAAGCACCTTTGATTGCATGTTCTATGGACAATGCTTTTGTCCATTTCTACAAGACTAAAATTACACACCAGATTTTTTTAGATTAATAAAGGTGAAGTAGAACTTTACAGGAAAAAAAAAGATTTACCATGTGCATGATGACTATCTTTAAACAACAGCTACTCTCTAAGCTTCTAGTATTCTAATATATCACTTTTTAAAATCACCTTACTGTATAAAGAAATGTAGCTATTAATGTTCACAAAAAATATGCAATGCTGGCTTAATATTTTATGTCTTAAGAATTTTACAATTTGATCATAAATGGAATTTGAAGCATATAGACTATTCTGAAATTCAAGATTGCTTTATGGTTTATTGAAATATTTTCAACCAAGTATTGAATTTAAAATAAAATAAGCTGTAAAATTACACAAAAAAATACTACCATTTTGAATATCAGCAAATAAAAGTTGACTATGTTCTATAAAACAACAATTAAAGCCCTTGCTGCTGGATATATTCTTATCCAATTATTTTATGATAAATCATCCCCTGCTACATGTGTTTGGCAGAAGACATTACTTTTGCTCTAACAGCTGTCTTTTTCATCCTTTTGAGTTACAAGAACTTCTGATCACAATTATTTTACAATTGTTTCAACAACGAACTATAATAGTGCAAGTAGATCTTCCAGGTAAAATCTCTTCTGGAACAAAACAGTGAGAGAAAAGAAGATGGCTTGCGGGGATAATTCATCTATAGTTATAAGCCACCCTGAGAGTAAACTAGCCATTGGAAGGAAAACAGTCCCATAAGCCTAACAGAACTTGAAGGTTTAGCTTTACATAGCAACTTACCACTGAAAGTTTTAGCAACTACAAATGCAGGGCTGCAAATATATCTTAAGATGTCAATATAACTCACAGGTTAAAATACAACAACTTATTTAATTCACCAGGGAATAATGAAGGGATAATATAAATTTTTTAAAATGAGTTCTAATAGCAATAATTTATGATTAAAATTTGCCTGTGCACTGGTTTATATCTGTAATTACGTATACATACATTTACTGATATACTTAAAAAGGAATGGCCGGAACTAATTTGTTGTCAAATACGTTTTTATCATCAGTACATAAAACAGAGCAGTTTGTCATATATAAAGTACATTGGAATTGAAGAAGCCCATATCTGTCTCTAAGAAATGTTCCAAAATGTTCCACCCTAAATCTGCACCAAAGCTTTACCTCACTTCAGCACCAGGTCTGTAAAAAAAGACCTATGATGAGAACTACTTTCTATTGGTATCAACAGGCAATCAAAGCTGTATGCCACCGGCAAAATTTTACGGTGAAGGTGGGGGATCAGGCCTTTCGCTTTCTACAGTCCATATTCCTAAACCCATGGAACTACTTTTATTTCATAATTATAACTGCACTCTATTAGCTACTTCTTTCATTTACATCATTGGATGTAAGCTATAAAGAGTTAGGAAAGTTTTTATAGTTAGAAAACCCAAGTGTTCACTAAGTAGAAAGTTCTTATTGCTATAGGAAACCATCACGAGACATGCACATCTTTGTCAGCCTTCTTTTCACACTACAGCTGTATCCAGCCAGGCCGGTAATCAAGACTTCTACAGTCAAGGAATAGACACAGCCTGTGCTAAAGGACAGTTCATGAGTCTCTCCATCTTAAAAAATGAGGAATGTCTGTGTTGTGTTGGCTGCCTACATGACTCAGTGTATCTAGGCCAAATGGAACACCTCCATCTCTTTAATGCAACACCATACTGAACCCCTGCAAAAGCAGCATACAAAAACTACCCTAAATCCAATTGTGAAATTAAGTTCTGCATTTCCAGGGGCTTTGACTCTAAAATGTTAGAAGTAAATTGAGCAAGAGGAATTTCTAAAAAGAACCAGTCAGAAGCATACTAAAATATTGTGGAATAAATTACTGGCAGCACTTGTAATGACGTGATATATCAGTTGTGAATATAACCATTTTTTCATTAGCTCTTCAGAGTTAATTTCAACAAATGAATTAGTTTTTAAAGCTCACTGTACTGTACAAGACTTAGCCCTACATCTACAAAGAATATTTGACAACAGCAAAAGAGTTTCTGAGCTTAGTTGACATTTTATGGCTTAAGGTGAAAGAATTAAACAAATGGGAGTTAGGCTTGTTTGACATTCTAGATACTCTTCAGTTTATATACTAAAGCTGTCCTAATTTTTCAGCAATAAAACTGTGCTGCCTTAAAGCCTACTGTCAGAACTATATAGCTCTGAGTAGCCTCACAGTACACCCACAGTTTTTAATTGTGGGTGGTCTTGCTCTTGCTTAATTTCTCAGATTTCAAATTAGTAGTGGAAATATTTTCATCAGCATACAGATTTCAGAGAGTATTTTGCTTAAATTGAAGGAACTAAGGGTTGCAAATGTGATACAAAATTAAGGAACCTAGATTGTTTAACTTCTGCAGTAGCACAATCTCCACAGCCCATTTTTCTGACCCTTTTGGCTGAAAATGCAAATACTTTCTACAGAATATTAGAACTCACAGAGCGTTTCATGGACCGGAGTTCAACTCAAAAGCATAAGTAGATTTTACCTGTAAGTTTCCCATAGTTCTAAACTAAGATCTTCCAAACCAGAAGATTACATTCATAGAGGATATCATATTTAAACTAATTGATTGGATTTTAGAATGTCTAGATTGAGCTCTTGAATCTGACACTCTTCACTTGTGTTACAACAATATGTAAACATGCATGTATCAAATAGAGATCCATTTAATTTATCCAGGGGCTCATTTTCCAATGTAAAATAGTACTTCCTCTATTTGCCTATCTCATGGACTAAGATTATACAATATTCAGAACTAAAGAGATCTTTGAGAATTTCTTAGTAAAATGGATACCCCAATCTCTAGTCTTTTAATATTAACTACAATTCAAATAATACACCATAAAATCTTAAGAACTCCAAATCTGTCAAAAGTAAATACTAAGACAGCTTCCTAATGCCTTAAAGCATTTTTCCTAAGTTCTCCTGTACTGAAAAGTCTAACCATATTGGAAGAACATTCATAGAACAGGGATTTCAGAAACACATCTGCCGTACCTGCTCCAAATTCACCCAAATTCAAACTCACTAAAGCTTTAAGGCTAAAATGTAACCATAGATGGTTTTACTATTACTATTACTATTTAAATTACAACCAAGGCAACTGCATGAAAATCATCATCCTGGTCCTGCCAATGGGAAAGCTCACACAAACAGTGGAAAAGAGTTGACACATAAGGTTGTCTGCTTTAAGATTCTTTGCATTCAAGGCAACACAACAGATCTGAACTACACAAACAACTTTTATTTTCATTTAGACATAATAGTCCTTCAGACCTGCAGTGTTGGAGTCACTTGATCAAGACAATGGTTGATTTTTGTCCTTTGCTCTTATCATTCCAGGTTCCAAGAGCTTCAGTCATTATTAAATACATTATTGAGACCATGGTTAAATTTAAGAAATGAGTTGTAGGAACTAAAAGCAATAAATAGCTTTCAAAACAGAACTTAACCTGTTTTTCACTTGCTTGGACAAATTTTAACCACGTATTCTAGTGAAAATAAGAAGCATACTGCTAATTTAATGTATAATGGACCTTGAGATAACAATTTAAATATCTTGCAGAAATAGTGTCGTAAAACAGCTTACCTAAATTGACAGGGGCTTCTTTTGTTTGTTTTTCTGTGTTTTGTTTTGGGTTTGAGGTTTTTTTGTTTGGTCATTTGTTGCCTCTTTTTTTTTGGTTTTTTTTTTGTTTGTTTGTTTGTTTGTTTTTGTAAGGACACATTTTTTTGTGGCAAGAGACTTCTCAGTTAAACTGCAGTTGCCTACTCTAAATTTATTGAGCTTGATGAAAGCAAACACAAAGTCTATGCTGCCCCTGGCACCATCAATCAAAGTGCTAGGTAGTAAAATATTACATCTTAAGCTTCTTGATTGAGAATTCCATTTGTGGTTGCTTACTGAGATGTGCAATGCATGCTGATGCACCTGTGGATGAAGAAAAGTATTGTGATAAACAAATGATTTATTTCCTCTGACATCAACAAAATACAGAAAACTGTGACAAATGAGAGATCTAGTGGGACTATGAAACATTTTATTAAAAAGTCAAATGTCTGATTACCTTATCTGCTGTAATTTATCACTCTTTCCTCTCAAGACTTATCATCTGTGCAAGACAATCTCAGAGGTCTAGAAAATTTCTTTTAATTTTCCCTCTAAAGCTGAAATAGTATATGTACCACATGTAAGGTTATTCCAGAATTACAGGAAGCTAGTGAAAAAGAAAAAAAAAAAAATATCATATTGAAAAGCCTCTTTTTCCTTAGAGGAAATTAACTGTCAGAGACATCTTGTACTTATATAACAGTTGGGCCAAAGCCCAACTAGAGTTAAGCCTGGCTACTGCTGCAAAAGGGAACAACAAATGGTTCTATAAATACATCAGCAACAAAACAAGAGCTAAGGAGAATCTCTACCCTATGGTGGATGAGGGGGGAAACAGCAAGAGAGGATGAGGGAAAGCCTGAGGTATTAAAATGCCTTCTTTGCCTCAGTCTTTAACAGTAAGACCAGGTACAAAACCCCCTGAGCTGGAAGACAGGGAGCAGAATGAAGCCCCCATAATCCGAGAGGAAATGGTTAGCAGCCTGCTACACCCTCTATGGAGCCAAATGGGATCCACCTGAGGGTACTGAAGGAGCTGACGGAGGTGATCACCAAGTCACTTTCCATTATTTCTCAGCAGTCCTGGCTAACCAAGAAGGTCCCAGTTGACTGGAAGTTGGCCAATGTGATGCCCATCTACAAAAAGTACCAGCAGGAGGATCTGGGGAATTACAGGCCTTCCAGTCTGACCTCAGTGACAGGGAATATTAGGGAGCAGATTATGCTGGGTGCCATCACATGGTACACACAAAACAACCAAGTGATTGGGTCCAGTCACCATGGGTTTATGAAAGACAGGTCCTGCTTGACCAACGTGATCCCTTTCTATGACAAGGTGACCCACCTAGTAGACGAGGGAAAGGCTATGGATGTTGTGTATTTAGACTTCAGCAAAGCCTTTAACACCATATCCCACAGCATTCTCCTGGAGAAATCGGCAACTCGTGGCTTGGACAGGTGTACTTTTCACTGAGTAAAGAACTGGCTGGTGGTTCTTGTGATGTATGGAGACTTGTGGTGTATGGAGTCAAGTCCACTTGGCAGCTGGTCACAAGAGGTATTCCTCAGGGCTCAGTATTGGGGCCAGCTCTGCCTAATCTTTTTATCAATGATTTGGACGAGTTTGCAGATGACACCAAATTGGGTGGGGGTGTTAACCTGTGGGAGGGTAGGAAGGCCATACAGAGGGATCTGGACTGGCTGGATCATTGGACTGAGGCCAACTGTATGAGGTTCAAGAAGGCCAAGTGCCAGGTCCTGCACCTGGGTCAAAACAAGCCCATGCAATGCCACAGGCTTGAGGAAGAGTGGCTGGAAAGCTGCTGGTAGAAAAGGACGTGGGGGTCTTGATTAACAGCCAGCTGAATATGAGCCAGCAGTGTGACCAGGCAACCAAGAAAGCCAACAGCATCCTAGTGTGCTTCAAGAACAGTGTGGCCAGCAGGATTAGGGAAGTAATTGTGCTGCTGTACTTGGCACTGGTGAGGCCTCACCTCGACTCCTGTTATCAGTTTTGGGCCCCTCACTACAAGAAAGACATCGAGGTGCTGGAGAGAGTTCAGAGGAGAGCAACAAAGCTGGTGGGGAGTCCGGAGCACAAGTCTGATGAGGAGTGGCTGAGAGAAGTGGAGTTGTTTAGCCTGGAGAAATAGAGGCCGAGGGGAGACCTTATTGCTGTCTACAACTACCTGAAAGGAGGTTGTAGCATGGAGGGTGTTGGTCTCTTCTCCTGAGTAGCAAGTGACAGGACAAGAGGACATGGCCTCAAGTTGCACCAGGGAAGATTCAGATTGGATATTAGGAAACATTTCTTCATGGAAAGAAGCCCTGGAACAGGCTGCCCAGAGAAGTGATGGAGTCACCATCTCTGCAGGGGTTTAAAAGATGTAGAGATGAGGCTCTTAGGGACATAGTTTAATGCCAGATTTGAGTTATGGTTGAAGTCGATGATGTTAAGGGACTCTTCCAATCAAAATGATTCTATGATGTAGCATATTTACACATAACTGTATAAAACAATACGAATTTGCTTTTTTCTGTATATCTACCATATCACCAGGTAGATATACATAATATTACAAAAACTGAAAAGGCACTAATGTAATTTGGCAGATATAAGAGCATTAGGAACGCAAGAACTCATTATATTCCTCAAAGAGAAAAACTTAGCAAGAATTAAATTACTGTTATTAGACATAAGGACGTACTGGATGTTATAGACATAACTTTTTTTCCCTCTCCAGTAGAAAGCCACACAGATGTATAAAGAGTAATATGAAAGATACAATGCCTTGGCCCCCAAAATCTTGGTGGTTTTATTGTCTCCGCCAGAATCCTGAATGTACTACAGACTTGAAAACATGACAGCACTACTTTCCTGCCATTTATTTTCATAAGTACAAGGCAATTACATGCGAGTTTTGACTGAACTTCTCTGAAATTTATATTGCCCATGAAGCTTTTAAAAATATATTTCTGCAACTTAAAAAAAGAAATCATAAATGTTTTTAAACCATAATATGCAAAGGCATGTAAATTAGCCATCTCTATCTTAAATTCTAAAAACATCAAAAGTGCTGTTTCCAATGAAAAAACTTGAAATTATAAATATACTGATTTTAATATTACTGATATTAATATTACTGATATTACCAAAAAATCCTTTTATTGATGGAACAAAATGTGCAGACTCATAAATGGCAGTGCAGTATTTGACCAAGGAGACTGACTAATATTGATTTGAATAATTCTGTACACTCATCAATACAAATGTACCAGACTTTTAAAGTTATTAGCCTAAAAAATAAGTCCAAGAAACAATCATTTGTAGCATCTCAAAAGGCAGTACAGAAGGTAGGTTCTTCATTACTCCACAGACAACATTGATTTCTGCAGAACAACTTCTGAATTAATACATTTTTTTGAAAAGTAGCTGAGAACATCATATTTCTGTAAGTTAAACATGTTTTTGAATTTGTAAGATATCTGAGACTACATTCATATAGTTTTGGTGATCAAGCTACCAGAATTATTCTATTTAACTTGATTTTTTATTTTGACCACGTTGTTTTCTATACTGCTGTTATCTTTCATCTTGGTATATTATTGGACTGTGCACAGTTACAGAATTTTAAGTGAGCAGGCTAGATTACAGGTGAGCATCAGCAGCACACGAAAGTCTCAGAAGCCTTGAAGTACAAAAGAACATGCCTTTGCCCATGATTTGAGAACTTGATAAAAGTAAATAGATCATACAGGCTAGAAATGGCCTCCTACTGGAAAGCTCTGAGAAGCCTAATTAGAGACAGTTCCAATACCCAGAGCAAAAATTTATATCTACTTTTTTTTTTTCTTCCCAGAAATAAACAAAACATCATAGATGAGTTCTGAGTATTCATCGCTTATGCACTTATATCCATGCACAGACTTTTTTTGAGTTTCATAAAACAGTCCGTTCTCCTTTACCAGTCAACTCACGTTCTACAGTGTTAACATGACATTTCTTAAAGTTTTCAATTCTGTTCTGCTTAAGTTCTGTTGATGCAGAAATACAGATTCAAACATCTTGAATTTCCGCTCCATGTAAGCACAGGTACTTTGAACATAGCTAAATAGGCACAGCTTATTAACACAAGTGAGAAACAAGCACATTGTGCATCTGCACTAGCTGCCTGTAAAGTCTTAAAATGTACATGGAATATTCCTGTACTATTACACAGCTACTATGTTTTTAATAATATTTTTTTAACTGTGTGACATTCCTATTTTTCTCCAAAGTTTTCTTGGGAAAGCAGTAACTTAATTTTTCTAGTGTGTTCTAAAGTTTTTAGTACAGACAGTAAGATAAAGTCAGACACATTTATTTTTAAATGACATTCATCCCAGACTATAAGATCAGAAGACATTACTAACCATACTTAAATATCTGAAACAAAACATTCAGGAGCTAAAAAGGAGTGCAAAACACAATAAGATAACTAGATTCTTCCCCAGCTTAGAGTAGAAAAAATAATGACGTTCAGAACATAAGATTTTTTCCCAGATGCTGAAAAATAAAGCATCTTGTTAAAGAAGGAAAATCTTCATTCTCTGTTGTGTTAGCTAAAAGCCTGTAATGCAAGATAATGTGGTCCCAAGATTCTGATTAACTGCTGTTAAAATGTATGGAATTCAGACACCTACTTAGCTTTTAGCATAGCTGTTAAAGTACAGATCACATCTCAGTCCACAGAACAGCTGGACACAGTGTTCATAAACATCCAGTTTTCTGTGGGATAGTTCTGCCTCCCTCCACTAATGTAAGAACCAAACTGTCAAAAGATCATAGTGAAGCATAATGTCAATAAAATACTCACTGTAGTTTAAAAACACACAGTCATAAAAAATCATTATACTAAAATTTGTTGGGTTTTGTATTTCAAAAGTTTTGGTACTGAAAACCCAGAAGCAACACAGCACTAATTACAGGCATCGGTGATGCCCAAGGGAAGTAGTTGCAGATTTTCCCAAAGGCAAAGCATATGCATCTTGGTAACACTATCCAAAATTCCTATGGAAAGATTTCTATAATTGGTCAGGAAAAAAAAATAAAAAAAAAAAAAAGGAGCATTTTCTGAAATTTCTATTACAAGAGTCAAACTGTTGCTCAGTTATCTGTTTTATATCTCCCAATATTATTTTCTTTCAATAGACAGTAAAGCAGAATTTAGTGCAAATACACTTCCAGCTCTTAGTCAGGTACAGTATGTGAAATTAAAATGCAGTATGAAGCATTTTTCTGTGCTAAATACACAGACAGTAAGAGATCTTTTAGTTATGTGGATATCTTTTACCATGACCATTAGTGTTAGTTTCTAAAAATACCTGAGTAGTTTTACCACAATAAGTTTTCTTTTCATTACTGTCAGTGGAGTACAGTAATCTAGTATTTCCCCATGGAATATATTAACTCACATGTTTCTACTTTTGTAACACTAATAAGTGAAAGATTTTTCTTATTGCTGACGACAAAAAAAGGAAATTTATGGTTCAACACCAACTCTGCTCAACAAAACAATCAGACTTCCAAATAAACTGTTATAACAGCTATATCTCAACTTCAACTCAGAATTCCCAGTAGCTTAAGAGGATGTCTAGCTTTCTTGCACGGACTCATGAAATTCAAAGGCCAGAAATTCTTAAATGTAACTCAGGTAGTACACTGTCCTCTTATACAAAGAAAAGTATATGAGTGGTTCTAATATAGGATTTTTCCATGGAAGCATTTAATTGTTTCAGACATCTCTTCAGCATCACTTTCTTTCAACAAGGTTTATTTATTTTCTGTTATATAAATATGCTTTGTTAACCAGCAGTTTCTTTACATTATTTTTCTTGAAACCTCATTTAATTTCATGTATTTAAAAATAAAACACAAGAACCTCAGAAGTAACAAAAATATTCCCAAAACAATTACAAAAATATATCAATTTCCATTCTTTTATTTCATCTTAGCTTCATGTGTATAAACGCAAGCCTGTGTGTTGCTTAAAAAGGAATCTTGTGAAGATTTAGTATAGTATGTTGTACCTGCTTACATGAATTACATCAGACAGGAGCTATATGAACACAGGCAGAGTGTGCTCAGCATTAGAAGTATTATACTGTTGAAATATGTGGGAAAAAAGTGAGTTAACACAATACCATTTAGTTCAGCTCATTTTCAGAGACGCTTTTGCCAAGTTACGGTAGAGTATGTCTGCATTAACATTTGGGTTTAGATCAGGAATACACTTCTGAACTGAACATCTATTATCATGTTTTGCACTGCCTTAGTTTGCATTGCAAAATAGTCTCAGAAGACAAAATTGCATCCCTTTCAAATCAAGGTAAACTGACACTGTACTTCAGAAACATCTAAACCTTCAACTGTTCTTGACAGGACCAGAGTAGAGTCAGTCCCAGGTAAATCCCTTGAAACATGCATAAATACATAAATACACAGATTTCAGGTCTTTAACCACAAACTGTTCTGTTGTAGGTTCACTCCTGTTATACTACAGTAATTCCTAAAGCAGAGACAACTTTTACACACCACCACCAGCCTTGGTGTCCTCAGTGGAGCTGCTGGCAGAACCAGCACCCTGATGACAATGGACTGGGCAGACACTCAGGCAACAACTGTTTATAGACTAGCCACACCCGGTAAATTGAAGAGACTCTCTCTTCCTCCTCAACCCCATGAGCTTGCATCTTGGCTGAGGAGAAAGTGTTCCAACAGGTCCACCAACTCAATGAGACCAAGTCATCTTCTCCCCTACAGGCTAGTGTCTCAGCTATCACAAGTGCTATATGGAGTCAGGGCAAAGGCAAAGGGAACAATGTGCGCATGCCACCTACCACCCTGTTGTTCCATCTGCATAACCACTGAGGAAGAGGGGTGATACACCTACATGAGGTTGGAGGCAGGTGAATTGTGAGAAAAAGTTGTGGCCAAAAAGCATACATCCAGGAACTTTACACCTCCAGGCAAAGCAGAAGATCTGAGGACACTTCTGATCCTGATGAAGGGACTTCTGGTCTGCAGTTATAGCAATTAGGCAATGAATGCTCTGACCAGCAATAGAGGGACTCTACCTCCAGCCATGCAGAGGAAAGAGACAACTCAGTTTACTGGACTGTATAGAACAGATTGCGTGGCACATCAGACCCATGGGAGCATAATGGTTTGGAGAACACTGGTGCTCAGCATAACCTAATGCCATCAGGATACATGGGGGCAGAACCCACCTGGATTTCTGGAGTGACAGGGGATCCCAACTGGTGTCTTTGTTGGTGACTGAAGTGAGCCTAACAGGAACAAGTGGCAAAAGCACCCTACTGTGTACCAGTCCAGATGCTCTGGCATCCTTGGCATAGACTACCTCAGAAGAGTATACTTCAAGGACCCCAAAATGTACCAGTGGGCCTTTGGTATAGCCACTGTGAATACAGAGAAGATTAAACAACTGTTTACCTTACCTCACTTCTCATATGATCCTTCTGTTGTGGGGTTGCTGTGCATCAAAGAACAGCAGGTGCCAACTGCTGCCATGAAGGTGCACTGGCAGCAATACTGTACTGTCCAAGACCCCCTGGTTACCATCCGTGAGGTGATTCATCAACTGAAAAATGAAGAAGTCATCAACAAGATTTAATCACAATTTAAGAGTTCCATACAGCCCATGCAAAAGTCTAATGGAGGGTGGTGAATAAGTAGACTATCATGGCCAGATCAAAAGCACTCTACCACCAAGTGCTGCTGTACTGGACACACTAGAACTCCAATACAAAATGGAGTCAAAGGCAGGCAGGTGATATGCCACAACTGATGGGGTCAATGCTTTTTTATCTGTTCCTTTGGCAGCAGACTGTAGGCCACAGTTTGTTTCCATGTGGAGAGGTTTTCAGTACCTGGAACTGGCTGCCCTATGGGTGGAAGCACAGCATTACCATTTGTCATGGATTGATATAGACTGTACTGGAACACGGTGAAGCCCCCCAACACTTGCAGTATGCTGATGACATAATGATGTGGGACAAAGCAATGAGGGAAGTGTTTGAGAAAGAATTATTTGGATTATTATCTTACCTAAAAGCTGGTTTTGGCCAAAACAAAGCAAGGTCAAAGGACCTGCTCCAGAGACCTAGCTTGTGGAAATAAAATGGCATATAGATATCACCACACTCTAGTGGATGCGATTAATACAATACCAGCCATGTCCCCACCAGCTAACAAAAAGAAAACACAGACATGATGCATTGCTGGATTCCTTGGTTACAGCCAGACTGAGAGCCCTCTCCACTGAGTGACATAAAATAAGTATTTCAACTAGGACCCTGAGCAGCAACAAACTTTTAAAGAGATTAAACAGGAGACAATTTGTTCAGTAGTCCTTACATGAGTTAGATAGGACCAGATGTGACAGGCATGATTTACACCACAGCCAGGAAACATTACTGCAACTAGAGCCTCTGATAGAGAGCACCTGGAGAGACTCAAGGTGAGTCTCTAGGGGTTTGGAGCTGGGGTACAGAGGATGTGAGCCCTGACACACCCTAACTGAAAAAGAGATACTAGTGGTACACAATGTGGTTCAAGCTGCTTCAGAAGTAGTTCGTACAGAAGCATAGTTCTTCTTGGCATCACAAATGTCTGTGCTGTATTGGGTGTTCACATGAAAGGTCCCCCCTACACATCATGCAATTGACACTACATATAATAAGGGGGTAGCATCGATCATGCAATGGGCTCCAATAGGAAGGTCTGGCTACCCAGGAATTCTTGCAGAGATCATGAACTGACCACAGGGCAGAGATTTCAGAGCATTGCCCAAGGAGGTGATTCACATCAAAAAGGTCCCTGTGTATAATATGTTACCAGAGAGTGAGAAGCAAAGTGCTCTATTTACCAAGGAGTTCTGTTGCATAGTGGGAAACCACTGGAAATGGAAAGCTATTGTATGGAGTCCCACACACGTACAGAAACTAAAGGAAAAGACAAATCAGGTCAGTTTGCAGAGGTGAAAGCTATCCAGTTGCTTTTAGATATCACTGAACAAGAAATGTGGCCAGAGCTCTCCCTCTGCATGGATTCATGGATCCAACTGGCAGCACAGGCATAGACCACATAGCATTTAGGCCACTGTGTTTCAGCAGGATGTTGCTGCCTGAGTGCAGAGTCTTGTTGTAAAGGTCTGTCACACAGATGCTCATGTGCCTGAGAACCGTACCACTGCTGAACATCAGAACAAGCAACAGGTAGACCAGGCTGCTAGAACTGAACTGGATCATGTGGACCTGGACTGGGAACGCAAGGGGAAGTTACTTATAGCTTGGTGGGCCCAAGAAAACATCAGACAGTGGTTGAGATACCAAAACAGGAAGGCCTGACAGGTTAAGTATATCACACTACCATGAATATGTTGATGGAAACATCACAGGCTTGCTGTGGTGGAGGTAACTACTATATGGTTAGAATCATACCCTGTAACCAATGCCACCACCCAAAACACCTTGAGCGTTGAAAAATAAGTTTTATTATGATGTAACGCTCCAGAAAGAACTGAATCAGACAATGGGACTAATTTCTGAAGCCACTTCATAGACATCCAGGCCAAGAAACACAGCACTGACTGGGTATATCACATCACCTATCATGCACCAGCCACTAGGAACGCTGAACAATGCAACAGACTGTTAAAGACTACACTGAAGGCAATAGGCACTGGGACATTCAAGCACAGGGATGCAAATTTACTCAAGATACACGTCTGGTAAGCTATTATGGAAGGACCCAGGTGCATTTGGTGGTTAATGGATGAGGATGGAGAAATCTGATGTGTACCTCCAAGAAATTTAACCTTGAAGGAAAAATAACACATTATTTGAATTGTCACCATAGCTGTATTTCATTGAAAAGTACCACAGCAGGAGTCATCCAAACCAGTAAAAGAAGAGCCTTGTAAAGAACCTCTTAAGTTCAGGAGTGATCCAAACTCAGCTGGCTTCTGTACCGAACAATTCAATGAAACACACCACAACATCTCTCCCCTCCCAAATGACCACAAAAGCAGACTGAGACGAAGTCATGGACTTCTTTCCTCCCCATCCTGCTGGAACTATGGGGCAGTGGTGGCATAAGCAAGAGACTGGTGACTACTTAGTTGCTATCTGGGTTCAAATAACAATAGCTAATTTTTTTTAAAGACAGAGTCAGATTCTTGTCTGGACAAGGGATCCTGGAGTAATTTTTGTTTGTTCTGGAAATCATTATTTTGGCCAAAGTGAAAGTGGCATGCATTTAAGTATCTGTTATTTTGTGCATTTATCCTTGGGTGCTAGATTCCTATAAAATCTTACATATATACGTACATATATAGTTTTCATACAATCAAACAATATTTGGTTCTTATAGCTCACATCTCCCTGCTGAGTTTAACAAATGAGAAAAAAAAAAAACAGTTAGATATAAATATCTGTACACTACTAATACAACTAAAACCTAACTTAATCTGCAGCTCCCTTGTAAACATCTGTTCCTAAAATACATCCACCCTTTCAGCAATTATAAGATTACCAGGGAGCAAATCAACATCTAAATAATCTTTATTTCATTTCACTTCCCACTGAAAGTCTCTGGGATATATATTTCCTTCATGCTTTCTCATCTTATTTTCTACCCCCTTCTGTCTCTTCCAAATTATTTCTATACTGCATGTATGCCTCAAAACATGAGCTGTTTGTCAGAAAACATGCTCTAACTTTAAAACTTGGCCAAAGTTATAATAGCTATTCCTCTAAGTCGCTATGAAGCAACCCTGTAATTAACCATCTGCTTCCCTGAGGGTTGGTGTCACTCAGCATAAACCAGAGAATGTTTTCTTCTTATTAAACATATATTTTTCTCATTATGAAAGAAAGCAATTGGTATTTTTTTCTAAGATAATGCAGCATGCAAATTAAGGACATTGAAGGTACCATATTTTTTTCCCCATAGCTGAACATCCCCCAGTAATTTTTGTTTTGTTGCACTAATATTTAAAGATCTGGGTTTTTCTTATAAGCACAGATTCCTGTGATAATGTAGCTGGTTAGGAGATTGAAAGTTTCATGTCATAGGACAGTAAGATTGTTCCACTGAAACATTTTTCCCCAAAAGGGAAGAATTTTCACTTGTCGCTCCCCATAAAGTTTTTGCCCTGACTCCTGAATACTGTCCCATTTTCTGCACAGAGGATAGTTAACATGACCTGGACCACAGCACTGAAGAGGTCAATGGATTTACCAGCACCCCTCCAACATGACTGGGAGAAAATTAGGTAGGTTTCCTATAAATAATTCTCTTTCCTTCAAGCAGTTTGTACCTTATTCCCTCAGGAACTCTGCTGACTTTTACTGTGTAATTGATTCTGACTTGAATAGAGCACACAGACATATGCAGACTAAACTTTAGCCAAATATATTATATCAATCCATTATTCTGTAGATGCAGCAGCAGTAGTAGTAGGATGACACATGGTAAGTTCTTTCCAATGAATATATGGAGATTTAATGAGAAATCAGGTCATGCAAAAAGTGTAATGCATAAAATTCAAAACAGTATTGTAACCCCACAACAAACTAGTGCCAAGGGAATCCTAAAAGAGCCTGGGTCAAATCATCATGGGTGACCTCTTCATATTATTCCCTCATAATATCCTGCATACTTAATCTGCTAGTCCTTAATAGCACACTGGCATCCTATTTCAATAGTAAGGAGAAATGAAGTGATACTTAGGAGTATCACCCTAAACTTCAGTTACCCACATCACATATCCATCTCACAGTTGTCCTGATAAGCACACATCTCAAAGCACAAGTTTGTCACAGACTGAAGCATCACAAGTGCATTAGCAGAAATATCTGGAGAAATAAGTAATTCCATCTGTGAATATTATGGATCATGACTGTAAGTCATAAGCCTAACAACGCTGACTCAGCAGGACATTTTTCAGCACAAATATGGTGTCATCTCTACTTAGATAATTTTGCCTCGAATAAGAAACTTCCAGCAGTTTATAGAATTTTCACTCCTGAGAAGAGCATACCCCTTCAGAAAAGGCACCTCAACCAGTTAGGAAGATAATGCACACAAAACTGCGTATTTTCAGTGCAGGATTTGGTGCTTCGTAGGTCTGCGAAAGGAATCGTATGGCATGGTAGCTGCAACAGGAAGTAAAATAATTTGACGACCCAGAAAATCCCTTCCTACCATGCAATCGCAGCCCAATTAGACTACAAATCAGTAGGCAGCTCTCAGAGTAGACATGGTAATATGCGAACACTAGTACAGAAAATTAAATATCCAGTATTGTCTCAAAATGCAGATGTTTGGGTTTTGTCACTGAATAAATGATTAAAAAAACAAAGCCTTGAACAAACAAGTATCCTCAATTTTTAAATTAACCTTTAGAACAAATTCAATAATGCATATGATTTACATTCTAAAAAATCCTCTAATGCCAGGAATGGACACAGTTATGCCCTGCAACTCATTTGATTTACTTTCCCTGTTATACCGTGGAATTTATACAAAGTAACACCAAACTGTCATTTACAGCACCTGAAACGCATGTCATAGTAATGCTAATAAATTCACATTTGAGAATTGCCTTAAATTGCCTTAAATGATCAAAATTCTGTAGCTACAGAATTAAATAATTGTTACAGGCTGGCCACTAAACCTGAGTTATTGTTTTGTGCACAGACTGGAAACAGTGCAGTAGGCAGAGATGTAAACCAGATTGCAAAGTCTCCTATAGTCCTTATTCATGTAACAAAGCTTACTCAGCAAGATGTGTTTATTATAAAGTAACTAATAATTCTCAATTTCATGTTTATTTTGCCAGATGATGAGAAAACATTAAATGCAGGTAATTCAACCTTGCTTTCCAGAATTTAAATTCTCACCATAGTCTTCATCATCCCTCTTCAGTTATAAAAACCACATCAGTTTTCAACTTGTTATTTTGTAGGAAATAACACAGTATGAAGCACAGCACACTTCTGTCTAATAATTCACTCTTAAATTACTATGTTTTAATAAACAAAGATGTATTTACAGTAATGTCCTATTTATTTGTTATAACCAAAAAAGCAAAAAAAAATAAACCAGATCATTAAAACAAGCATTCCTGCAAAAAAGATAGTAACAAAATATCCTATAATTCTTTTGAAGAAATAACTCTTCCTCTACTATCAACAAATATATTAACATATACTCAACTTCAATGCTAGTAATTACAACATAATTGACAAAACTATTTGCATACTTAAATCAGACCTGTATATGTAGTTATAACTAAACCAGGGCTTAGTTAAAAATCAAATATCCGTTTCTGGGTTTAGATTTGTTTTTCTTTTACTATGATTCAACTTTTCTTTAGTCATTAACAAAACAAACAAACAAAACCACAAAAACAAACAAACAAAAAAACCACATTTCCCCCAGGGACTAGTCTTCCTATGCTAACACAAATCACTGAAGACCTAAGCAGTTGATCTATATTTCTCCACAATCCCCTCCCTCTCTCCATCACTATTTGTGAAAAGCCCAGATCCTTTGACCTGCTGAGAAGTTTTAGAGAAATTACCCTCCTCAGCCAGTTCAGTTGGACCTCAAATGTTGTCGCATAACAAAAAGGCATCTGCAATTTTTCTGCCTGTTTAACAGCTGAATATATTTAAATCACTTTGGAGAATGACTGAATAGATACTATTCTGAAAATAAAGTGCACCTGTTAAGAGTGCCCCTACAAGGTAGCTTTGCTCTTACTGACACAGGGTGTTGTGGATTTCCCAACAACCTGACAATTACATTGCCTGGCACAGCCACTAGTGATGTCTTAACAACAAGTGTCCCTGTTGCAGCCAACACTAATCAACTGTCATGATAATAGCAAAAGGTGAAGCAAAGAGAAACAAGAGACCACTGTAGCCTGTAAGTATCTTAAAAGAAGTGTAAACATTATAAGAGTCATTAAAAACACTCTCTACTATGGAAAATATACTTTCCACATATTATGAAGGACTACTCTACTTAGGGTTTTGTATTAATAGCTCTCATAGCTCTAATTCAAGAGATAAATTTTTATCTTATGGGCTCACGGTAAAAATACTAATATTTATACATTACAAAAGACCACTACTAGACATGTAATATACATCTTCAGTAAATCAAAGCAACTACGAACTGTTCTGTTTTGAAATCTAGTACATACTTTTAGAAAGCGTTACAGTAGTCACAATTAACATATATTCATCTACAAAAGCAATACATTATACTACTTGCATAATCTCTGAATTAAGGATCATCTGTCCAGAGAATTACTTTATATATTGAGGCAAATAAAGGTCAGTAGAAAATAACTTCACTCATGAGGAGCCTTCCAAAGTATCTAAGTAATAACCAACTATGTTTAATATATTTTATTTTTTACTAACTGTAAAACATATTTTGATTCTATAAAAGACTTCAACTGCAGATACATTTCAAAAGCAGGAATTCTCGAGAGGGAGAGGGAGACTACAACCCATAGCTAAGAGAAGCAATGGATCTAAGCAGTTGAAAGTAAGCAGTGTGACACAATAAGTTAAAAGAAAGACCTCAAGTAATGACAAAACAAGGCTTTCCTCAAACTTATGTACACAAGTGATGACAGTCTGGGAAAAAAAAAAAAAGCAGAAGGAACTAGAGCTCCAGCTATGGTCACAAAATTCTGACTGTGGGAATAACTGAGAAGTGTTGGGAGAGTTTGCATTACCAGAACACTGTGATGCACAGACTCTAGCTCATCAGGAGAAAAAAGCTAGGAAGACCAGAAAAGGGAATTGCCCTCTGTTCAAAAGAGCAGCTCAGATTCAGGGAGTTTTTCTGCAGGATGGGAGACAATCTTTTTGACAGCTCATGGCTTAGGATGAGGTAAGAGGCCAGTAAGTGTGATATCCCGGTGGCATTCTGTTACAGACTACCTGACTGAGGTGAGGAAGCAAGTGAAACTTGTAAAGAACTAGAGGAAGTCTGTATCACAGACCTTCATTCATAGGTGCAGCTTTGGCCTCCCAGATATATGCTGGGAATACAACATTTCTGGAGAATGTCAGGGACTACTTGCCATATCCCAGGGATACATATACTGCATGGAACAGACAAGGATGATGCACACTTGCATCTGCTACTCACTTATCAAGAAAGAAACTAGTAGGGCATGTGGCAATAGGTGGTAATCTTGTTAGTCCCTTAGCAAGTATCCTCACAACACAAGGCACATAGCAGAGCACAGAACCTCAACTTTAAGAGAGCAGATACCACATTATTCAGACAGTTGGTAAATGGGATCCCATGGGCAGCTTTGAACAGCAAAGTAGCTCATAAAAACTGGCTGATCTTTAAAGACCTCCAAGCACAAAGAACAGTTCAGCCTGTTGGTGGAGAAAACAAGCAGACATACCCCGTTTTCCCAAAAATAAGCCCTAGCATGATTTTTCAGTAGTTTTGAGGATGCTCAAAATATAAGCCTGTCAAGGTTTAAATGGAAGGCAACCATAAACTGTGGCAGATGCTCTCTGTTACCCCCGCATTCGCC
>NC_138663.1:126858999-127145286 GCF_964273445.1 Streptopelia decaocto
ATACATAGCTATGATTGTGTTATTCTTCCTCTTTTTTCACTTGATTGGCTAAATATGTTTAATGTACCAGAGAGAGAGAGTAGGAATAAATGGCAGGTCTCATAACTGAGGAATATCACTATCAGAGTTCCAAAGGGGTTTTTGGTGGAACACATTCATAGTCAGGGAAAGAGGTCAGCAATAAAGTGACAAAATTTGCTGATGATTTCAAGTTATTGAGGAATTTAAGGACAAATGCTGACCATGAAAAAATGTCAAGACACCTTATAATTCTGAGTGGCCAGGCAATAACTGGCAGATGGAATTCTGCGTGTATAAATACGATACACATGGGGAAGAGCAATCCAAACTTTACATATGAATGATATGTAAAGCTCTAAGATGACTGTTGCTACTCAGAAGCTAGATCTTGATGTTATGGAATAAAATACTATGAAAATGTCAGTTCAATGCCCAGTCGCAGTCAAAAAAAAGAAAATCAAATATTATGACTTACCTAGGCTTTATAAGGAAAAATACAGAGAACACTATCAGTAGACTGTAGAATTCTTAGTTTGCCCATGTCTTGAATACAAATTCACCTTATCCTGATTCTTTCACCTCTAAAAGAGAATAATTGAACTGGAAAATATTCAGAGAAAGCTGACAAAGATAAGCGACCAAAGGTAAAGAATGTCTTCTATATGAGGAAAGGCTGAATGTCTAGAGCTGTAAAAGAGATGACTTGGTATTACAGAGGATAAGACCAAGGTGTACAAAATCATAGTGGCATAAGAAACAGAGATTAGTTGTTCACATTACCTTCCAATGCAAGTAGTGAGATCCAAAAGAAACGAGTCAGAGGTGATTTGAAATATACAAGACGTGGTTCTTCATATAGCAGACAACAAGTCTGTGTAACTCATTACAACAGTGTAACATGGATGCTTAAGTTAATGAAGATTGCAGGCAAGACCAGACAAATACATGTCAGAGTAATCCCAGAAAGTTGCTAAATGAGTAAGACTTCTCCTGGTCTGAGAGAACTTATTAAAATGTAAATAGTTGGAGGCAAAGAACATTTTTACCAGAAGCATCAGGTGTCCCTGCCTACTCTTGTTCTTCCCTTGGCATCCTTTTTTAGGTATTACCGGGAAAACACATGGGACTGGATAAACTCTTTATCTGATTCAGTGTCATTCTTAAATTTTTCTTAAGAATGTTGAAGTGAATGTTCCATAGTTTTTGCCATCCTTGAATTTTGATTTCAGGTTGGTAGACAGGCATTTTTAGGTACTTGTTGGCTGCAAACCTTCCAAAAATGTAATAGGGAAGTGTCTGGTGGTTATATATAATGTTTAGGTTATTCAAGGTATCTAGGTCTAACAGGATTTAGATGATCAAAGCCGAGTTGACTAAACACTGCAGAACATATGTTGCCCTGAAGCAGCTAGCATTTCTCTGTCTCTCTCCCCTGTGGGACCTGGGAGCATTACTGATGGTAAAGCACTTTCTGAAAACTGTAGTTGCAGCCTAACTCTGCATGTGTATGTATTTTCCATGATGTTTTGTTTCCATGGGAAGGAAAACTTGGGTATATAGATTAAAAGCTCAGTAAAAGAGGATATCAGGAAGCACCTTGTCATACAACTGCTGCACAATCAGTGCATAGCTTTGGTCTCTGTTTTCTTTTCCAAAAGATGTCTAGGAAGCTTCAGGACCATTAAAACCAAATTCTGTTCTTTTCTTGATTGGTTCCAATGAAATAATACCGATGTTTTCCACCCACCTAGCACATATTTGCTATCAATGTCTGACAACCACAGTCATTAAAAACTGAATTTCTAGGCCTCAAGCCATTCATTTTGACAGAATGTGGAGAGAGAAATTATTTAAGTCATAGAAGGGTGAGTTAACTGAGAAAAGTTCTATTACTCTGGAGGCACCTCACATTTGGTTTAGAAAACACATGAGTAGCTATGGCAAATATGAGGAGTTAGTGCAATCTGTATCATCAAGAATGCTTGCCTGTCTGTTTTTGTGTTTAGCATTTCTACTCCAGCATTTGTAAATCTTCTCAGAGGTCATTTATTTGGCACACCTGTGACATGCTCCTGCTTAATGTTTGGTTCATAAAACTGCTTCTGTACTGGGCTGGTGATACAGTGCCTGGAAGTTTGTCTTGCTATCAGTTTTATGTTTCGGACTACACAGAGCATCTATCAAAGGACTTCTACACATTTTAAGGCACATAAACATTCTGCTACTTTTCATTTAAGTTGAATTTATTCACCAAAAGGGTTGTCAAGCATTGGAACAGGCTGCCCAGTGAAGTGGTAGAGTCACCATCCCTGGAGGTATTTAAAAGCTGTTTAGATGCAACGTTTACAGACATCGCTTGGTGATGGATTTGGCAGTGTTAGGTTTATGGTTAGAGTCGATGATCTTAAAGGTCTTTTCTGACCTAAATGATTCTTTATTTCTAAAAGCAGCCCAGGAATACATTTGCTAAATACTTACGCTTCATTTTACATAGTCCAAAATAGGGATTAACCAATACAACTCCGTTACAAAAAAAATTACAAGGAAGTGTCATTAAGTTTCTAAATTTGTCTTTTGTTGCAGGTGCCAGGGAAAGCATATATCTGCTCAACAAAATCATTGCAAAAATTTACATGTTGTCTAAATCTACATAAAAGATCAAACCTGTGAAGTCTGTACAAATATGTCTTTTGACTCTGTTTCCTTCATGTACTAACAAAACATGAATTAATCATCTTTAATTCTTAGCCCAGTTAATGCCTGGACAGCTCATCATACCTGTGAGAACTGAAAAATGAGTACTTGAGTAGATTCTCAGATGATAATGGATGAGCATATGACTGTAGAGTCCAGGTTATGTCATGATTTGACTTCAAGATTTGGGAACGTTTTTGTGTTTTGTTCTTTTTTTGTGTTTTGTTTTGTTTTGTTGTTGTTTTTGTTTTGGTTTTTTTTTTGTTTTTTTTTTTTTTTTTTGTAACACGCTGGACAAATTTATTCCATACTACATATAAAAACTTATTGGGAAGTTGTTTTCACACTGTCTGTCATCAGAAGCACATTAGTTAAGTGTACAACATCCTTAAAGCTTGTGGCAATTTTCTAGTGGGCATAAATGGTTCAGTTTTCATCCTTAAGGTGAGCTGGGAACTACTGGTATAAGATCTTGTCTCTGCTTACGTGCCTTTTTACTGAAAATGCTAATACAATAAATATTTCTATTAAATGGTGTTGTAATTAAGCCAAGAGTGTTTACTACAAGTGTCCTGCAGTGTTGGAATTCAAGAGGATTATTTTTTGTCCAACAGTATACATCTTCAATATATACAACAAGCCTCATGCTTACAGTAGTGTTGCAAATAAGAATGAGAAATGCTAGTTTTTCAGTTTGCTGAGGTATTACAAGTGTTTTCTTAATTATTGTTGGTTTCAGGAAAATAGATGGGTCACTGTATCCGTAGATTCTTGGTAGATCCTTCATTTCTAAAAGTCTGATTGAACAGGAAAATAATATTTTTTAATTTAAATTCATTTATATTTTTGCTTGTTCTTTATGTAATATATTGCTGCATTCAACTAAGTAGTTTAGAAAGGTGCATTTTATTTAAAGGCATACGGTTTAGATTATTAACACACCTATTAACTTGAAGGATATCTCTTTAATTATTTCATAGCCATTGCATTGCATTGCTGCTAATAAGTAAATACTAATGGTACATGTAAAAATGTACATAAATTTAACTAAAATGTAATTTATGTAAACTCAAACTTTCCATTTCCTATCCAATTAAAAAAGAAGAAATATTTAATGATACAAAATTCAGCTCTTTGAATTTTCTTGTTTTTAAAATGGAGAGAAGGGTAATTGAACTCCAGAAAAAGCTGATATAATAATTTGTTCTACATCTCTGATTTATCACTGAAGAAAATTTCCTAATTAGCATTTTGACCTTTATGAAGATAATTTAGTGAATCTTTCATTAGTAGTAGACCAGGCAGGAGTTGTGGATCAAAACGCTAACTTTTTCTGATTATACAAAACCCACTCTAGAAAGTTTTTGGAAGTTCCCATATTTACCTGGTTTGGTATTTGATTCACAGCAAGCCATTTTAGGTCAAGATAGCATTGCTGATAGAATGCAAGTTAGTAACCCTTGAATAAAATTTCAGTCTGATTCTTAGGAATGGTTTTTCAAATGAGATTTCCTAGCTCATTTGGAATGGTATTGTTTCTTGCAATACTTTTTGAAATTATTATTAAAATCAAGAGCATAAAGAATGAATGAGATATGTCACCACATACCAAAAGCCTCTGAACACTGTGTGTGTGTCTCCCACTGAGGACTTCAAGAGTGGTGAGATCTGTCTTTATACATACCATACACAGAATAGAGGATGCCCACTAATTATTTGCAGATGTTTTCACTCTGTTTTCATGTTCTAGACAAAAATCAACATGTGTCTGACCATTTCTCCTGGTGAGCCATCTGTGTAAACTAATTGTCACCATGTCAGGTTCTCAGAGGCTTCAATGTCAATTAGTATACTTTTCCGCAGAAACACTCTGAAATTTTATTGGAATGACTTATTCTTCAAGAATTTTGAAGGGCAGTAAATAACAGCCTATTTTTGGGCACTACTGTAGGTGTCGTTTTGTTATAGTTCCTGCTGGAGCTTGGTGCTGGTTGTTGTGCCAAGAGAATATAAACACTAGTGGAGGCTCTTCAGCTGGCAATATTTGCCTCTGCCCTAGGTCGGCAGTGCCTTTAAGCAAGTGCTCTTCCATTCCTGTTTAATGAAGCACATAGGAGTTTATGCTTAGGTTGTGTGGAACGTAGTGAGATATCTGTCTGTTTAGATTGTGGAATTAAGACTTTTCGGCAATCAATGTAATTTTGTTTTCTTGCTATAGGCTTAAGAGGCTCATTGTGAGTATCTTGCTAATCCTGAGCTCTAGAGTGGGTAACAGTGCTCTACATTCTTTTTTTTTGGTGTTCAGGTAGTTTGAAGTTCAATCTATTATTTTCTGAGTAATTCTGCTTTGCTGAGGGCTATTTTGTGCCACCATCCATAGAGTACTCATTACTCTAAGAAGCGTCACTGACTTTGCCCTGTAAATCTCCTTCATTCTGCTAGAATATGGCACAGCCGAGACTCTGGAGACTTTATTTCTTCACTTAAAATATAGAAAAACCTTAGTGAGTTAAAGTAAAACCACAGTATGTCAAGACATTTCCAATGCAATGTCTTTGACTTTGTGTGCTTCTAACTCCATAGTCCTCAGGCAAGTGGAATTCTCTTCTTTCAACAATGCAACATAATCTGTAGTGCACATAATCTATAGGCTCAGGCCCTGATGTATAGAAAAAGTTCTGCATATTGACAAATTACACCATGATTTACATTGGAGCTAGGTACTTGTTAGTCATGCTTTAAAAGGTTACAGAAAAGGTCTCTAGGCAGTGTGAAGTATGACTCACCTGGTGGGATTGCTATGAGGAAAGGGTAGAATCAGCCATTAGTGTGTAGCTGGTATAGAATTTATTTGAAAACTGAAACTGCTCAGGGTACTTGATAATGATCACAGTCATGTAGCCCACATAAAGACTGGTAGCTCCTGCATCCACATATCTTTCAGCAAACAACCCAGTGTTGACTCTTGATGAAAGAGCCACTTTCTAACTAGTGACATATCATTCATCATGATAATACTCATGTATTTGTTTTACAACTACACCTCCAGGAAGAAAGTGAATACATCTGTAAGTACCCAAAGCACAGGAGGCTGTGGGAACTGATATATATATTGTTAGTTAAAATATATTGTTACTGATTTGGTTGTGGCATGTATTTGCTATTTATCATGGAGGCTCACGTGGTAACATCCTAACACAATGGCATATTTACTTTTCCTAACAGTTTGACTTGCAGATAGAAATTACATGTTTACAATTTTATGATAATTATTTACTGATAATGTAGAAAAAAGAAAAAAAAGTACCCACAAAATGACAAAAAATGATTGTAGGATAGATCAACAGATTTTGGTGAAAATAGCATTGAAGACCTCATGAAAATTGGTCTTGCTTTCTCCATGGCATGTTCCTGTGTGTATAAAAAAGACTTGTGCTTATGGATATATTTGAGTTCAGATAATGATATTAAATTATCTGGTTAATGCTGAAAAAGGTCTGATCCTCAATCAGCTCTTCTACCAGTTTTCTTCTCCCAGCTTTTAATCCATTCTTGCATTTTCTAATGCAGTCTAGGGGCTTTTTAGGCTTTTGATACAGTTCAGAGAGTCTTTGCCTACTTCTTTCTTCCTCTCACACTTTCTCTTCCCTTTTCCCATCCTCATGTGCTCACATCACTCATATGGATAGAGTAACCGAAGACAAGCACTGTACCTTTAGAATCAAAAGTAATGGAAAATGTGTTACAGAAAAGTTCCATAGTTAGAATAAACAGTAATGGAGTAAACTGCTGCTATAACTCATTAGATCAATAAGATAAAAACAATTAACACCAGGTCTTAGAGCATTTTTGTCATCAATTTCTCCTGTAGTTGGATTTGTTTAGATTGCTGTGAGACTTTTTTTTTCAGCGAGAAAGTGGAAGCAACAAAAAACGGATCTTGTCTTAAGTCCTGGGCTTGGAAATACTAGTTCTTACTGTAGAAATGTTACACATAAATAGAGATCTATTTTTTTTTGTACCTGATAGGATGCTTCAAGAAGTAAGTCTAAGAGTAACAGTTAATACAAATATATTTGTATATATATGTATGTTTTAGTTATGCCATTAAAAATATTTTAAAATGAAGGTATGGTGATTGTTTTTGCAAAATCTACTTACACTTCCTTCCTTTGCAACAGTTTTTGACTGGTTTCCTTTGCACCTGAAAGAACAGACTGAAAGGAACTCTGAAGAAAGGTTCTGCATTATTATCTCTCTGATAAATGCATAGGGGAATGTAAAGGTGGCAAATATATGTTGTAATGAATGTCAGTAATCCATTTTAGTGGAATTTCAAGTCTGGGAGAAGTGGAGCTAGTTCTGGTAAACAAACTCCAGATGGAGAGAACAAAAATGTGAAAAGAAATGGCACTCAGAGGGAATACCTCCAAAATATAATTAAAGGGGCACAATGATCCAAACAAGATGAATAAGCCAGTATCTTACTTGCAGTCTTGAGACTACTATGATATCTGGGGGTTTTGAGGATTTGAGGTTATAGAAGTTTCTCAAAATAAAATTCAGCTGCTGTTTTAGCAGTGTCATTTAGAATTGAGATCTGTCGACACTTAAATGCTAGTCTTACTTTATGACAATATTCCTACATCATCCACTTTTTTTTTTTCTGGATTAGTTAATATTAATTTGCATATAAAACTATACTCTCCCTAGTTACAATATCAGAATTAGACTGTAAACCATCACATTGCATTAGGGTTTTTTAGCATTGCCAACCAAGTATGATAAAGATTACTGAAATAAGATCTATCTACTGACCCAATGATGCAATTAGCTATTCCTTTTAATGCTGTATTTGCTGTATCATTATGGTGTATTTTCCTCTTTTCAGCCCCGTTTGATCACTGTGGAACTTGGATCTACAGCATATGAAAAACTTACAGCTGAGCTCAAAAATCCAAATTCATGGATGCAGGACCCGCCTCAGGAAGTATATGAGCCTCAGGGTGGCTGAAGACACAGCTTACTCTAGTAAATGCTTTCTGTTGCTTGCACTCTTCTTTAAATATGTATTACTGACCATGAGATTAGACTTTTGACACTGCATGTCTATTCCACAAATGGACAAAAATCATTCCAAAATGTGCACTCAGCTGACAAAAGTTAGGATGGAGTCACTGAAGGTGAACTTCGTAGATGTTGGGAGCTTAGGAAGAGGTAGAATTGTTTGCTGCCATTTTCCTTCTGATTGTGGTGCTTCTGAGTGCAGAGCAACTGTGGAAGATTTAAACGCAGTAAAATGATGAGCACAGCGGCAGCTAAGGTAAGAGCAGGGCTGGGCATGGATTGAGGAGATGAGGAAGAGATCCTGGAGCCACGGTCCTGCCGAGAGAATCACCACGGAGTGACTCATCTCATGAGAGGGACTGACATGGAGATGACATTTCCAGGAACAACCAAAGGAGATTTAAACACTCTCCTAGGGACCACTGGTGACCAGAAGTGCAGCAAACAGGGCCAGCAAACAGGGATGAGGGAGTTAGCTTGGCAGGCAGTTTAAGCAGGCAAGGCAAGGAAGCTCTGTCAACTCAAGTGATTTACCTCACTTGGTTGTTGTCCCCCTCACAAAAGGAGCTGACTATGGTATCCACTCAGGGCAAAGGTAAGTACTTCTGCACTCAACAGGAAGGAGGCGGCAACTCAGACAGAGCTGCCACGGGAACATGCAGCCACCCAGACCTCAGGCTGCAGAGAATGTCAGAGCCTTTTGCTGGTATGGACTGGCAGTAGATAAAACAGTTGTGTGATGTGTGAGCAGGTGGATGACCTGCTCAATCTGGTAGTAGAGCTGAGAGAGAAAGTGGAAAGGTTGAAAAGTATCAGGGAGCTGAAAAGGAAATCAACTGGTGGGATCAAGCTCTGGCCTCCTGGAGACAGGAAAGGCCACCAGAAAGAAACCAAGATCAAGGGATTCCTGTATCCTCCCCTTGCCTGACTGAAGAAGGCAGGTCCAGGGAAAGAGATGAATGCAAGAATGTCTACACTCGGGGTGGCATGAGAAACACCCCCTTACCCAGCCCATCTTCCCAGGTGCCTCTGTTCCGCAGGCAGGAGGCTTTGGATGTGGAATGCAATGATCTGAGGAACAGGGGGAAATGGCAGGAAGTTCCTGGTGTGGAAGGAGGAGGGTCCCTACTGTGACCACCCCACCCTCCCAGGTTCCCTTGCAAAACAAGTATGAGGCCTTGCAAGTGGAACCAAACAACAATATTGAGGGAGGTGGTTCCACTAAGTTGGAGGTGCCACAGAGGATAAGTCACCCTGCACCCTCCATCAAAACAGCTCCGCAAACAAAAAAAGGTGGGTTGTGGTCATAAGAGATTGCCTTCTAAAGGAAACAGAAGGCCCTCTATTCAGGCCTGACCCACTTCTTAGAGAAGTCTGCTGCCTCCCTGGGGCCAGGGTTAAAGACATAAAAAGGAAGTTTCCTGTCCTGGTTAGGCCCTCAGACTATTATCCCCTAATAATTTTTCAGGTAGGCAGCGATGAAACTGAAAAGAGAAAACTAAGGACAATCAAGAGAGACTTCAGGACCTTGGAACAACTGGTCAAGGGATCAGGAGAACAAGTAGTGTTCTTCTCTGTCCCCACAGTTGCAGGGTATGAGAAGCAAAGATGCAGGAAGACCTACCAGATCAATAACTGGCCGTGGGACTGGTGTCACTAGCAGAATTTTGGGTTTTTTGGTCGTGGGTCGGCTTACCTGGCACCTGGCCTGCTAGCGACAAATGGGATGCACCTGTCTCAAAAGGGGAAAAGGATCCTGGGGCAGGAGTTAGCAGGACTTATTGAGAGGGCTTTAAACTAGATTTGAAAGGGGAAGGGGAGGAAACAAGGTGTGGCAGAGGCATACCCAAGGGTGACATGCCAGCATTTGAGGGTACTGCTAGTGAGGCCCTTCAGTCTACCATCCCAGCAGAGGTAGAGGATAGAGAGCCATGTGGTAGGAGAAACACAAGGGTTATTGATGTGTCAGAAACCATGGAAGCACTTGAGGCTGACCACAAAGGAATTAGGGCTTCTCACCAGAAAAAGGTGGCGAGATCAATAGCCCAGCTGAAGTGCATCTATATGAATGTACAGAGTGTGTACAACAAACAGGAAGATCTGGAAGCCATTGTGAGGCAGAAAAACTATGATATAGTTGCAAATGGTGGTATGACTTTCATAACTGGAGTGCTGCATTAGATGGCTATAAACTCTTCAGAAGGCATAATCGAGGAAGGAGAGGAGTTGGGGTAGCCATGTATGTTAAGAAGTGTTTTGATTGTCTGGAGCTTAAAGAGGGTGATTATAGGATTGAGTGTCTATTGGTGAGAATCAAGGGGAAGGGCAATAAGGCAGACATCCTGGTGGAGGTCTGTTACAGACCACCCAACCATGCTGAAGAGGCAGATGAAATATTTTGCAGGCAGCTGGAAGAATTCTCCTGATCACTAGCCCTTGTTCTTATGGGGGACTTCAACCTACCAGATGTCTGCTGAAAATACAACACAACAGAGAGGAAGCTGTCTAGGAGGCTCCTGTAGACAACTTCCTGACACAGCTGGTTAGTGAGCCTACTGGGGAAAGTGCCCCACTGGATCTGTTGTTTGTAAATAGAGAAGGGCTTGTGGGCAACGTGTCGGTTGGAGGTCTCCTTGGATACAGTGTTCATGAAATGATCGATGAACAGTGGTCAGCAGAACTGCTACTTTGGACTTCGGAAGGACAGGCTTTGACCTGTTCAGAAGGCTGGTTGTCAGACTCCCTTGGGAGGCAGTCCTGAAGGACAAAGGAGTCCAGAAAGGTTGGTCTCTCATCAAATCTTAGAAGCACAGGAGCAGGCTTTCTCTGTGGGCTGAAAGACGAGCCATCAGGGAGGAAGGCTGGCCTGGCTGAACAGAGAGCTGTGCCTGGAAGTTAGGAATAAAAAGAGAATTCATAACCTTTGGAAGGAGGGGCAGGCTACTCAAGAGGAATACAAGAATGCCATGAAGTTATGCAGGGAGAAAATTATAAGGGCCAAAGCCCAATTAGAGCTGCACCTGGCTGCCACTTTTTAAAGACAACAAGAAATGTTTCTGTAAATATATTAGCAACAAAAGGAGGGCTAAGGAGAATCTCCATGCCCCAATGGATGTGGGGGGAAACATAGTGATAGAAGATGAAGGGGAGGCTGAGTTACTAAATGCCTTCTTTACCTCCGTCTTTAGTAGTCAGAACAGTTGTGCTTCAGGTACCTGGCCCCATGAGACAGAAGACAGGGACAGAGAGCAGAATGAAGCCCCAATAATCCAAGGGGAAATGGCTCATGGTCTGCTACACCACTTGGACACCCACAAGTCTATGGGGCCAGATGGGATACATCCAAGGGTGCTGAGGCAGCTGGTAGAGGGGATCACTAAGTCACTTTCCATTATTTATCAGCAATCTTGGCTAACTAGGGAGGTCCCTGTTGCCTGGAAGTTGGCTAACATGATGCCCATCTACAAGAAGGGCCAGAAGGAGTATCCAGGGAGCTACAGACCTGACAGCCTAACTTCAGTACTGGGGAAGGTTACAAAGCAGATCATCCTCAGTGACATCACATGGGGCATGCAAGAAAACCATGCAATCAGGCCCAGTCAACACAGGTTTATGAAAGGCAGGTCCTGTTCGACCAACCTGAACTCTTTCTACGACAAGGTGACCCACCTAGTAGAGGGAAAGGCTGTGGATATTGTGTAGTTAAACCTCAGCATTCTCCTGGAGAAGCTGGTAGCTCATGGCCTGGATGAGTGTTCTCTTTGATGGACAGAGAACTGGCTGGATGGCCAGGCCCAAAGAGTTGTGGTGAATAGAGCCAAATCCAGTTGGCAGTCAGTCAGGAGCGGTGTTCCCCAGGGCTCAGTATTGGGGCCAGTTCTTTTAAATCTCTTTATGAATGATCTGGATGAGTAGATTGAATGCACCCTTAGTAAATTTGTAGACAACACCAAACTGGGTGGGATTGTTGATCTGCTGGAGGGTAGGAAGGCCACACAGAGGGATCTGGACCGGCTGGATCGTTAGGCTGAGGCCAGTTGTATGAGGTTCAACAAGGCCAAGTTCCGAGTCCTGCTCTTGGGTCACAACAAGACCAGGCAGCGCTACAGGCTTGGGGAAGAGTGGCTGGAAAGCTGCCTGGTAGAAAAGAATCTGGGGGTGTTGGTTGACAGCTGTCTGAATATAAGCCAGCAGTGTGCCCAGTTGGCCAAAAAGGCCAACAGCATCCTGGCTTGTATCAGGAATAGTGTGGCCAGCAGGACTAGAGAAGGGATCATGTCACTGTACTCAGCACTGGTGAAGCCCCACCTTGAATCCTGTGTTTAGTTTTGGGCCTGTCATCATAAGAAGGACATTGAAGTGCTAGAGAAAGTGCAGAGGAGGGCGACAAAGCTGGTGAGGGTCTTTTCCAACTGAAATGATTTTATGATTCCATGATTCTATGAATAATTAAAAATACAGTTTCTGTGACCAGTAGCATTGTTTTTCCAGTGAGCAAATGACTGTGATTTACCCATGTTGTAAGATCTATCACCAGCAGTGCTATTGCATGTATGCAATACAGAAGAAAGGTAATTTTGTGCTCACTGAGGCACCCTGAACAACACTTTATTAGAATGAATTCTACCCCAAAAAAATCTTTATATTCATAGATGTAACTTATTTCAATTTATTTGGATAATCAGGTGAATACTAGAAAAAAATGATACACTCCAAGCCGAAGCCCCAAGCCAAGTGGAAACAAAACCCACAAATAATAATTTAAAAAAGCAAAACAGTAAGTCCTAGCAAAAGCTTAAACCTCGTTCTTCAAGATTTGGATTTTAATTTTCATCTGCAGACTAAGCAGGATCACAGCTCTTTTGGAAGATAGGATCAGCACAATCTTGCTAAAACAGGTAACGGGATTGAATTCTGAAAAATGAGCAGACATGCAGAAGAAAGTGAGACAGTTTAAGTAATATGTGAGTGTGAAATACATAAAAGTATAAGAGGGAAGTTGTCTAGATAGTTGTATCGCAGAGTAACATTCAGGGATTAAAATGAAGAAAGAAGACATTTATTCAGATATGCTGTATTACGGTTATCACATACAAAAAATGAAGGAAGATTGCTCTGATCTCTCACTGGCTCTGCCAGAAGTTAAGTATATGGTATATGTTTTCTGAAAGAAAGAAGAAAAAAATAAAGATGCAGTTCAATACAGGTCAGAATACAATATTACAAGTCTGGGAAAACAAAATCATAAAATAGTTTAATTTGGACAGGACCTTCAATGGTCATCTAATCCAACCCTCCTGCAATGAGCAGGGACATCTTCATCTATATGAGGTTGCTAAGAGCCCTGTCCAGCCTGACCTTGAACGATCTTTGTGATTGTTTGCGGATTATGCCACAAAGTTAACCCTAGATTTACATCTTCATTGAAATCAAGAAACTGAATTTATCTATAGATTTCAACTTTCTTTGTATCTAAAATATAACAGATTGACCTGTATTTAGGGAGGGCATGAGTTCAGATGGTATGGAAAGTGAATACTGAGTTCTGATTTTGTTGAAATATCTGATAAGTCTGGAAGTGAAAGATTTATTAGGAAGTTAATGAGCTTGTGATTTTGTGATTACTTTGTCTAAAAATAGCAAAAAGATAGTACAATTCTCTCTTTTTTTTTTTTTTTTTTTTAGATTGCACTTTTAACAAATTCTAGTGTGAGATGTGGAAGGCAAATGAATTAAAGACAGTACTGAAATCTTCCCCTTGGTGCCTCATCTTTCATGTCTTTTTGAATAGAATACTTTTCTTTTTTGGCAGTTTTTAAGCAAATAAAGCTTTTTTGTGACCTGAACTTTCCTGGGTGAATAAATGGAAAATCAACATTCTGCTGGATTGTATAGATTATTTAAACAGGCTTAATTAGATTCTCTTATATAACAAAAAAAGAATATAAAAATGAAATGTAATGAGGTGAAGGTACTGTACAATATCATTAAACAGAAATAATGTTTGATCAGGAAAATGACATTGCTATGATTACTATTTGTTCTGAAATAATACACACTGAAAACAAACTGGCTATAATGTATGAGTTGTTGTCTGCAGTCTTTTGAGCAGTTGGGCAGTTCATGTCAGAATTTCACCTGTACTGAAAGTATGACACCCCCCCCGCCCCCCCCTTTTTGTGTCATAAAATTTGGACTTTTTAAAGAGCAAGTACTTAACTAGTAAGGTTCATGGTCTTTTGAAGCCAGCTTTATGATGTTCTTTCTCTATAGAACAATTTAATTAGATATCAAAATGTCACCTGCAGTGAATAAAATCCCTAAATACTTAAGTTAGAGCTGTGTGTTACCTGCAGAAATGAAAGGCAGTCATACTTCTATTTTATCCTGTTTCTTTAGAGACTAAGAGGAAAAATCACAATACTTGTTTACCACGAGAGGAAAACTGTTGTCTAACTTATGATCTGAGCCATTATACATTCATGGAAGAATTTCTGTGGGCTTCACTGAGACTGGGATATAATTTCAGGGGTTTTATTTTAGCAGAAAATACAGGATAATTTCAGAATTAATGTTATTAATGATTATTAATGATTACTGCTATTAAGGGAATTTATAAGAATTTGCAGAAGATTATTTTGAAGGTAGAGAAAGTTATAATTTTTTCAGCCAATAATGATAATCTCAGCAGGGGAGGGAATCCACATCTTCCTTGGTTAATTCCTTCTGCTATGTTGCTTTTTTTGTATGTGTTTTGTTTTGTTTGTTTGTTTTTATTACAGTAAATAATCAACATTAGGGTCTGTTACTGGACATTGCAAGAACTGAATGGAATCAAATGGTTGTGGGCAAAACTTGTTTCAATGTAGTTCTACAATAAACCAGCACAAAAAGCTATTCAAACAGTGGAAGTGGTAAACTAACATGTTTTCTCTTATGATTTAAAAAATTAAACCTGAAGTGTTCATTCATCTGAGGGGGTCAGGAGGAATTCAGATACCATTCCACCAAAGGCATTAGCTTAATTCTGCATGCCCAGTAAATAAACAATAGTATCACCCACCCATTATTTAGTACGGAGCAGGCAACTGACTTTTAGGGTTGTTGAGAACTGTAAATTCTTTAGAAACAAGTCAGTCAGGGTTTGCTATTAGGCCTTGAGACAGGCTCTGGTGTCAAAACTTGTGGAAAAAAAATATCTGTCTCAACAGAGCCTCAAGATACATTTTAATAAAACAAATAGCTTTATAATAAAACAGAATAATAATGTAATTTTAAATGCTTGTTAAATTGTCTGCCACTTCAAACAAATGCTGACATTTTTAATCTCATTCACATTTACTGTATATATTAATTATAGATGTGATTTAACAACCAATAGATATAGAGCCTAATAGAATTTTTGTCGGGCTATGAGTGCAGAATAGGTGTCATTTTCAATTAGAGGACTTAAAAGAAAATATTAACATTTTAAAAAATCCAGAATATTTTTCTCCATCTTGAAAAGTTCTAACCTGTTTTAATTGCATTTATTTTCTCCTTTTAAAACTTTCTAGATAAAAGCTGCATTTCAGACCAAAACCTGTGGCTTAGTTTTTACACAGCCAAAAAGGAAATGGACAACACATCCACAAACAATTCAATTCCTGTTCCACATACAGCAGCAGGAGTGTGAGGATCAGTGTGTCTGATGCTGAGCATCAAATTCTCTCTTGTGGCAGAAAGAGAGACATGCTTTCCTACCACCACTATGTAATTCAGTACAACTGACCGATATCAGTATGTGATTGGAAAAGTTCATCAAATCATCCTGGAAACTAGGTGAGGAAGAGGCACACATGACACATCCCAGAGGCCAGGAAATGGAAGATATAAGATGTGCTTCCTTCCTGTGATTTTTTTTTAAATACATTTTTGTCCTGACATTTGCATTGTTTTATTGCAGCTGCTGTATTGATACACCTCCAACAGATTTCCTGTGGCCTTTCTATTTTCTGTCTTTCATTTTTCTTCCAGTCTAGAATTTTAATTTATATGTGGGCAGTCTTAAGCAGTGTTCCCAAATCCATTGTGTGTTCTGTATCAGTGGGAGCTGAACAGGCAGGAACAAGGACTGATATCCCCAGAGCTTGTCTGTGATGCTCCACAATTTGAAATGCCCCCAAATTTGCTTTTTCTCCCCTTCTCTCAGCAGTACATGAACCACATTCCCATGCTAATCAACTGCAAACTGCAAGTTGTTTTCCTTGAACTAGAACCAGACCCATAAAGTTAAAATGTGGGTGGAGTATTCAGTGAAATTAGCTGTCAAAATCTATTTGTAAACAATCATTCAGTCTGTAGGGTGACTTTGCAGCCCTTAGGCATGATTAAATAGATTGAGCTTTTCTCTTGCATTTCATGCTACCTTTTTAAGTTTTCCAGAAATTGCTTTGTTTAGGGCCTGTGGTTTTGCACAAAGTACCTTTTTATTCTGTGTTAAAAGTAATTTAAAGCAAACACTGCCTAAGAAAGGAGAAACTAAATTTTCTTTTTGATGGTTTTCTCTTCACAATGAATAACAAGAAGTTAATAGTGTCAGAACATGTATGCAAAAACTTTAAATGAACCCATCCAACTTGTCTCCAGTTGATATTCTTTCCTCTCCATCAGTCTTGGGTATTTTTTTGCAAATCCTCTAACCATCAATATTTTAATGAGACTGTTTATAGCTAAAGGAAACCACAGATTAGATCAGATGCCACTGGGAGTTTGTAAGATCAAAGCTTAAAAATTCATATGTCTAATACTGCTAGGTTGTGCTGAAAAAAGAGAATTCCAGTAAAATAAAAATATTGACTTATCTGCAAGGCACAATATTTCCTATCTATTTTGCATAAAACTTTTAAGCTTTTTTTTTCTGTAATTAGTATTATATTGATTTCTATAAATGATATAATAGATACATTTTAGTGAAAAATTTTGTCTAGTTTTTGTTTATTGACAAAGAGCTAACAACAGTCCTCTGGCTGAGTATACTGTTTAAAAGTATTATGAAACCTGCATTTGTAGCAGATTAATAGAGCTTCTTTGTATTTTCAGAGGTGAAATAGTAAATCAAATATTTAATCACTTTCGTTCTTACTAGTGCTGGAGTGTTTCTGGAAGTTTTTATCTGTATCTTCTTAAAAGTAACCTGACATAACCCTCAATTCTTACAGCTAATTTTATATATACAGTAAGAAAGTCATAGGAAGTCCTCTTGTATTGTAATAAGTTTGGTTTTCTTAAATGGATTTTTGCAGTCACATACTTTAAAATAGTTACTTGAAAATCTTGGATTATTCATCCAGGACCATGAAAAAGTAATTTGGTAAAGAACAGAAAATTCTTAGAGCTGCTCAGACTGTGAAATGCAAGTGTTCTTTCATACTATAGGAAGCTATTATAATTTTAACACAATCTGCTGCAAGGAAAGTATGAAAGAAATGATTACAAGTTTTATGTATAGGGGACAACCTGAAATAGCAACACTGAAATGTGATTGAAAAGCAATTGTATTATATAATTCAGTAGTATTTTAACAAAATGTAAAGGCAGAATAGAGTCTTAAACTATTCTGAAAGGGGAAGACATAGTAAAAAAATCCCACTTATTTTCACTCTTTTCTGTCATATTGTAGTGTATTTCTAACTTCTTGTCTACCTTTCTTTCTTTTATTTGAAATAAATTAGATGTTTGTATGTATAAAATTAGACTTAAAAGGTGAAATAGGCTTTCTGCATGTAAGAAAAATGACCATTCTCAGCAAATTAGTTAAATATGTCACAAAAGGAAATGCTTGTAGAAAACATTTCATATTTCATAATGCATCTTTTGAAGAGTTTCCATGCCGAAGTAGAATAAAAAAATTACATGCATCCTCTTTCTTTTTTTCCCAAAAATTTTAACCATTTCAGGATCTGAAGATAATCTGTGACTCCTTTTCATAGAAGGAATGTTTTAAAAATTCTTTGTTCATGTTTGAAATATATGAAAAGTATTAAAGTTCCTCTCAATATAACTATATTCTATGTTTTGTTTTGTTTTGTTCTTCTTTTAATCAAAGTCCTTATAAAATCTCTATCATTATATTTTTTCCTTCTAGATGTAACTTTGATAATTACCTGTAAAACCAGTGAAATCGGTTATCTGATTAGGGAAATTAGCAAGGCTGGATCCCAGAAACTGCAGTTCTCTATTCATCTCCTGTAGGGATCCAGTAGGATTCTTCTCACTACAATGCTTCTCAGTTCCAGTTTGAAAGTATCAAGTTTGCTTTATCAGTTTTCCGCTACTGATTTTGACCAACAGCTGTAGCAGTAGATTGATAGCACAATGGGCATTCGAACATTTAAAAATTACACGTGTAACTAACATATTTGATGCAGACTATAAAGTCGTGATAGTAATTTTTAGCAATCATTGAAACTGTTTAAAATCACACTACATGCAGAAGTTAACTATATGTAATTTAATATATTATTTTTCACTTAAGCCATCCTATTAGCTGACCAAAAAAGTTGACTATTGCCAATACTTTGTTTTATCCAAGAACACTCTGATAAAAAAATGTGTGCAATCATGTATCAAATCCAGAAACCTCGATTTAAGTCTAGATATTGGATGACTAAAGTAGAAGCATTAGGATACTTGTCTAAAGTCATTAAATAAAGCTTTTACAAGTTTTTTTTTGTGGTCTTTATTCATGAACACCCGATATTTCACTAATAAGAAGGGGTCATTATGTTTTCCATTATCTACTACTCTTTCAGTTTGTTTCAAGTTTACTGTATGGGCAATCCATTTATTCACCTGTTGTTTTTTTTTCCTTTTTGTAAGGTCATGTTCCATGTTAAATTGCTGCAGTCACTCAACCAAATCAAATGTAGTTCTATCAGGCTGTTTGGAGGATCAGTGTTGTAAGGCACCTGCCTTAACAGCATTAATTCCTTATTCTGTAACACCAAGTTTGATTTCCCTTTACAAATTCAAACTCGCAAAAACTGACAACGTGTTTCAATATTGTAAATCACTAATAGTGCACTGAGGACCTTTGTCCTTAATGATTGTGATGAGGAAGTGAAAGGCATTGGATGTTATAAAACGCTTCATCTAATTCCAGCCTGGCAGTTTGGAAATAAAATCAGTTACTCCCTGCTTGCTTTCCTGAGACCTCAAGTCCTGTATAACTATGGGGTGGGGGTGGGGCACAGAGGTAAAACATTGATTTATGGTAGTAACTGGCAGAACTGTGTAGAAGGAACAGAAGAGCTCTATGTGTATGTGCATCTTGATGAAGCAATAAGTAAGGAGTGAAAGATTCCTGATAAATTGAGCAGTACAAAAATAGGGTTAAGTGAACATTTGTTTCAGTTCTGCACAGCTGTTTCTGCAGATCATGTTCCTGCTCCTTAATATTCATTGCTAGCAAACACTCATGCAGAGAAGTTTTTGTTCAACATGAATATTTAGGAAATTACTGTTCAATGTATGAATATTTAGTTTTGCATGCAAAAACCCCAGCATTCATGAATAATTTTATGGGATGTTATTTATCATTTACTGTTCTTCTCATTTATAAGTTTCATTCCTTCAGTCAAAAAATAACAAAACTATATCGTTTTGGCTATCACATGAAAAAAATTGCAATAGGTTATTCTTTGTCTAATCTTGTAAAAGCGCTGTTTACAACAAACTTATTCACAAATCTAAGATTTTTGCTTTTGAAAGCAAATTGTAGAAAAATACAAAATTTCAGCAAATTCAATACATTTACTTTAATACTGATTGACATACATAGGCAATATAAAAAAATGAGGATATTTTAAAGAATTTATAAGCCCAAAGGTAAGCATAAAATGGTTCAGTTAACCTATTTAATCCCCTTAAAATCCAGCGGTTTTAGATTTAGTACGAAGAAATATCTCAAAGGTCAGATATTTATGTTAACTACTGACTAATAAAATGACCAGATTTTTCTCCCAGGGAAGTGGAAATTTTCATTAAAAAGTATTAAGAAATAATGTACAGAATTATTGTGCCAATTAGTATCAATGGACAGAAAAAATAACCTAACCTGTTTTTTTTTCCTCATTGCTTAAAACACATAATGTAAAAATATTTTTAGAAATGTGTTTAGATTGGACTATTAGAAACCTAATACTCATAATTGCACCATGTTGATTTTCCAGGGTCACCGTCTCTGTGTGCATGAAGCCAAACAAAGGTGGCAGGATGCCTGTGTAGATGAACCAGTAACTCCTGAGAAAACGCAAACACAGAAAGGAAGCAAACAATAAGTGGAGGCAGGGACAGGTGATCCAGGAGGAATATAGAGACACTCTCCGACCATGAAGGGATGGGGCTAGGAACACTTAAGTCCCTAGTGGTGTATCTCACAGGTGGTTACTGGCTCCAATATTATTTAACATCTCAATTAAGTACATGGATGATGGGACGGAGTTCACCCTCGGCAAGCTTGCAGAAAACTGGGAGTAGTGGTTGATAGACCAGAAGGCTGTGCTGCTCTTCACAAGAACCTTGACAGACTGGAGAAATGGGTTGACAGGAATCTCGTGAAGTTCAACAAAGGGAAATGCAAAGTCCTGCAGCTTGGCTTATAGACACCAAGTTGACTGTCATCCAGCAGTGACAAATAAGGTCAACAGCCTCCTGGACTGCATTAGACAGAGTGCTGCCAGCAGTTGGAGGGAGATGATCCTTCCCCTCTACTCAGACCCAGAGAGAAACATCTGGTGTGCTGGGTCCAGTGCTGAGCTGCCCTGTACAAGAGACAGGGAGATTCTGGAATTAGTCTAGTAAATGGCTGCAAAGATGGTTCAGGGCTTGGAGCACCTGACACCTGAGGAGCACAGAAGGCTTAGACAGGATTTTACCAATGAGTATAAATATCTGATGGGGAAAGTAAAGAAGAGGAAGTGAGGCTCTTCTCTGTGGTGCCCAGTGACAGGACAAGGGGCAATGGGCAGACACTGAATCAGAAAAAAATCATTTATACATAAGAAAACACATTTAACTGTGATGATTAACAGTGAAGTAGGTTGATCGGAGAGGTTGTGGAATGTTTATCCTTGGAGATATTGAAAACCCAAAAGGAGCAACCTGCTCTAGCTGACCCTGCTTTGAGGAAGGGGTTGGACTAGATATTCTATAGAAGTACCTTGCAGCCTCAACAATGTTGAGAGAGCAACATATTTTGCTCTCATAAGAGTAAGTCATCACTTCAGTTGCTAAAACCGGGCTAGTTTGACAAATCTAAGACAAATGAGAGATGATCTGAAGCTTTATCTACCCTTCATGCTAAACCTTACATTAATGTAGATTCAGATTAATTTTGATAAAAGTAATTAACTCCCCCACTGGAGTGGGGAAGATCCAGCATCAGTCTCAGTGACAAGACTGTGGAGCAGTGCAACTGTACCAGGTACTATGGATGTTCCTGCTATGCAAACCTATGCTAACGTAAAGAGATGCTGAAAACTCCTCCTTTCTGAACTTGATGTTCTTATCTTATCTCTCAACATACTGATGGGTTCAGCACTCCCTCCTCTCGTGTTTGTTGTGCATTCTCCTGAAACAGTGGTAAAACAGTGCTAAATAAGACATAAAGTAAACCACTCCAAGCCAGTGTTTATCAATTTACTATTATTTGACTTTATCAATAATTTCTAATACCTTACTTGTAACAAATGGATTGAATATTGCTCTCTACTTCTTCCAAAAGGCTACCTTTTCCCGAACATGCAACCAAGAGAAGAGATTAACAAGTTCTTGGCATTGTGAACATTGTTACTGTCAGGATTTGCCTCCCGTATTTCAGCTACCGTATGCCTAGGAATAGGAAAGCAGAAAGCTCTAACACATATTTTGAATTGTGCAGATGCGTTTACTAGTAGGCAATTGCCTTGATAGTGATGAGCACTGGTAGATTTTGGTATAATGAAAAACATAGCAAGGTTTATCTACATTATTTTTTTTTTAACAAATACTTTAAAAAGTTCTAAATTTCTTTCTCAATTTTAGGTTATATAAAAAGATCAGATAAGCAAACCAAGTGACCTAGTTTAGTATTCACATCAGTTACAAAATTTTTCATATTTGACATGATAGGTACCTACGAATATATGGGCTGTGCATATATGTGCGTGCATTTAATACTCAGATTTTTAGACAAGAAAACCCATACAAACTTTGCATTTCAAATTAGTGAAGACATACGATCACTGTATGAGTACTTACCCAATACAGTAATACTATCAGTACTGTTAAATTGTTTGATTTACTGGTCATTCCATTGCCTTTGTTTTGAACCATGATAGTCACTGTAGTTAGACCAGTGAATGCAGCAGGGTGACTGCTGTTATCTTTCAGGAACTAGTAGCTTTGACATCCTGTTTTGATATACCACTAAAAGGAAAAAAAGCAAACAAACCAAAAAATGAGATAATCTTAAAAAATTACTAGAAAGAAAATAGAATGACATGAAGCTATCCTTCAGCTAAAAATAGAACCGAAAGACAAGAATGAAACATAAGCAGTCTGATTTTGCAACAGTTTCTAGTTTTATAGGTGTGTGTGATCTATTCTTTTCCACTCTGGCTTACTGTTCCGTGTGAAAGCTGGACCCTATAGAATAGAATATGTTGCTTGCTCCGTCAAATTTATAAATAATGAAAAATAACATGGCAAGGATTATTAAGCAGTGTAAAGCAAATAAAACAATGGAAGCAGAAATATCAAGGTATCAACATTCTTTCTGAACAGTTATTTCTATGAATTATGCTGGTATAGCTCAGTACATCTCTACTCAGTAACAGGCAGACTAACAAATTTGCTGTTTGAGCTTTTACTTTTGCTAAATGGTCTCTTGGACAGAGCAAGAGTGTAATAATGATAAAATAATCATAATCATCATAGAAAATCCCTACATTATTTCTCCTTTAACTGAAATCCTGCTCTTTTTATGATACACTGAAATACTTATTTAGTTGACTTCAATATATGATATGCAAATATATTTCAGAATGTTACTTACAATATTCATTTTATTTAAATAGTAGTTCCAATAAAAATGTTAATCAAGAGAGGATTGCAATCCCCTCCAAAATTAAAGCTGTAGCAGAATTCTGGAAGTAAAAAACAATAATGTACTACCATCCACCTAAAAAGCATGGAAAAAAATAAATTGCATGTAAAAATGTTAAAGTGAATTTGTCATTTTTTTTCCACATAGCAGCATGAGTGGGAGAAATCTCCTGGAGTATGTAGTCCAGTTCTCTGCTGATGTACTTCCCCTATTAGCCCCTTCTTTTTGGCAGCTGTGTCTCACCCTATAGTGATACCCTCTCAACATTTAACTCCTGATTTAGATGTCTCTATTCTGTCTCATGTTCCATCTCTTTGTCTTATATTCAGGATCTGTTGCTCACTTTTTCCCCCCTCCCTCTCCCTTTGCAGACAGCTGTCACACTGACAGTGCAGTCCTTCTCTCTAAAGTCATACAATCAGATTGTCTAGAAAGTCCTCCTAGTTTAACATGGATCGAGATTAGGTGTAGTGGGTGGTTATAGCCAGCACTGCGGAATTGTCATTGAAGGTTTACTACCAGTACAAAACCAAGGACACCACACATACTTGTCTTTACCCTTGCATTAATATGCAGTTAGAGAGGAGTTTGTGAGTAGAAAGACCATTAGAGTGTCTCACAGAATCACAGAATATTAGGGATTGGAAGGGACCTCAAAAGATCATCTAGTCCAATCCCCCTGCCGGAGCAGGAACACCTAGATGAGGCTACACAGGAATGTGTCCAGGCAGGTTTTGAATGTCTCCAGAGAAGGAGACTCCACAACCTCCCTGGGCAGTCTGTTCCAGTGTTCTGTCACCCTTACTGAGAAGAAGTTTCTTCTCAAATCTAAGTGGAACCTTTTGTGTTCCAGTTTGAACCCATTACCCCTTGTCTTACCATTGGTTGTCACCAAGAAGAGCCTGCCACCATCCTCGTGACATTCACCCGTTATCTATTTATAAATATTAATGAGGTCACCCCTCAGTCTCCTCTTCTCCAAACTAGAGACCCAGGTCCCTCAGCCTTTCCTCATAAGGGAGATGCTCCATTCCTTTAATCATCTTCATTGCCCTGCGCTGGACTCTCTCCGTCAGCTCCCTGTCCTTCTTGGACTGAGGGGCCCAGAACTGGACACAATATTCCAGGTGTGGTCTCACCAGGGCAGAGTAGAGGGGAAGGAGAACCTCTCTCGACCTACTAACCACTCCCCTTTTAATACACCCCAGGATACCATTGGCCTCCTTGGCCACAAGGGCACAGTGCTGGCTCATGGTCATCCTGCTGTCCACCAGGACCCCCAGGTCCCTTTCCCCTATGCTGCTCCCTAATAGGTCATTCCCCAACTTATACTGGAACCTGGGGTTGTTCCTGCCCAGATGCAAGACTCTACAATTGCCCTTGTTATATTTCATTAAATTTTTCCCCGCCCAACTCTCCAGCCTGTCCAGGTCTCGCTGGATGGCAGCACAGCCTTCTGGCGTGTCAGCCACTCCTCTCAGCTTGGTGTCATCAGCAAACTTGCTGATAGTACACTCTATTCACTCATCCAAATAATTGATGAATATATTAACTAATACCGGCCCCAGTACTGACCCTTGAGGCACTCCACTAGATACAGGCCTCCAACTGGACTCTGCCCCATTGACCACAACTCTCTGGCTTCTTTCCTTTAGCCAGTTCACAGTCCACCTCACTACCCGATTGTCCAGACCACACTCCTCAGTTTAGCAGCAAGGATGCCATGGGATACTGTGTCAAATGCTTTACTGAAGTCAAGGTAGACCACATCCACCATTCTGCCATCATCTATTCACCTCATTATGTCCTCATAGAAGTCAGTGAGGTTGGTGAAACACGACTTCCCCTTGGTGAAGCCATGTTGACTGCCCCTAATGACACTCCTATCCTTGATATGCCTTGAGACATATCACCAAGGATATACCAAGGATAAGTTTTTCCATCACTTTCCCAGGGATGGAAGTGAGGCTGACCAGTCTATAGTTACCTGGGTCCTCCTTCTTGCCCTTTTTGAAGACTGGAGTGACATTTGCTTTCCTCCAGTCCTCAGACACCTCTCCCATTTCCCAAGACTTGGCAAAGATGATGGAGAGTGGTCTAGCAATGACCTCAGCCAGCTCCCTCAGCACCCATGGGTGCATCCCATCCGGACCCATGGATTTATGAATGTCCATATTGCCTGATTGCTCCCTAACCCAGTCCTCATCAAACAAGGCAAACTCCTCCATTGTCCTGACTTCCTCTGGGTCCTCAGTGGTACGGGGCTCATCAGAACAGCCTCCAGCAGAATAGACAGAGACAAAGAAGACATTCAGTAACTCTGCCTTCTCTGTATCTTCTGTCACCAGGGCACCCACCTCATTCATCAGTGGGCCTACATTGCCTCTGGTGTTAGTTTTATCTGCCATGTATTTGTAAAAGCTCTTTCTGTTGTCCTTGACCCCTCTTGCCAGGTTTAATTCTAATGAGGCCTTAGCTTTCCTGGTTGCCTCCCTGCATCCTCTGACAACAGCCTTATATTTTTCCCAAGTGGCCAGCCCCTCCTTCCATGATCTATAAACTCTCCTCTTCCACTTGAGCTTACCCAGCAAACTAGCCTTACCCTCCATACTAGCCTTATGTCAGATTGAAGGAGGAGATAGTCATGCAGGCTTAGCAGGGTAAACTCAGTTGTGTAGGGACCAAAAGGACCCAACAGGCATCTGAAGCCAGAGGGAATCATAGCAGATAGAGCAGAAGTAGGTTGTCACAGACAGATTTGTTTCGTAAGTCAGCACATTCGCTGCAATTCACTACACTGCACGTTGGTAGGGAACTCCTGAGAAGACTGGAAAAAAATCCCACAGTAACTGCTCTGTGACCAAACTTTCTCAGGTTCAGAGGTCTACATGAAGTATATTCAATTCAACATAGCTATCATGCAACATTATTATGATCTCTTGTGAGAGGGGTTTATCCCAGCTCATGTCAGGAGTCCCACTAAGTCACACTGCCGTTGGCAGACAAGTCCCTGATTCCTTAGAGCAACATCAGCTGATCACTGACACCAGCCAGAGTCCTGTGGAGATTAATCAACTCTTTCTGCAAATGGATGTAAGGATAAAATTTCTTGGTGGCTGTGCAAGCCTTTGGGTTACCTTCCTTGCTCATAGGACAATCATTAGTCATTATTATTTCGATTTCTGTTATTTATATTTTGTCTTTTTTATTTGTTTGTTTTTATAAATATTATCTAATTTTCTCTACATGTATTCTTAGTTTCCAGGTTTCTGAAAATTTCATTTTTATTGCCACTCTCTTTGTGACACCCTATCCTGCTAAGGTACAGGCGATGCACTTATAGGCGATGCATAGTGTCTCAAAAATACTCCAGTTTACACTTGCCAGTGGTCTACTCACCTCTTTGTCCAGCACCTTGTGTTGCCAGACCAAGAAATCACATCCTTGCATCCTAGTGGATACAGAACTGCAGCCAAAGACTTACACCTGAGATGCAGGTTTCCACAGTTGACAATCCATTCCTTAGTTTCAGCTCTGGACTGTTTGGTGATTGACAGTCTGGCAACAATAGCGTGAACTTGGAAGTAAAATAAGTTTATTTTAATGAGGTTGGGAAAAAAAAGGAAAAAAAAACACAAAAAACAGCTGCTTTCTTTTGAGGTAGAAAAAGAAAAACATAGTATTCATTTTCTTTTAGTTCTTACTCTGGCTTGGTTTCAATATATTTTCAGTGTTCCCCTCTGCTAGTGGAATAGCAAGTCACCTATCTCTAAAGTCAATTCAAACATCTCCCAGGAAATAAGCAGCAGTCTGTTAGATAAATTTCTGTCTTTTCTTGCTGAGAAGCATACTGCTCTAAGATGAAGTCTCTCATTATATCCTTTTTTCTTGGATGACCTCTGCTGAATGGAAGTTCAGCCCTGGGTATTCCTATAATCTGCAACACTGGAAGTGATTTGATAGGGCATTATCTCTTGTCTCTTGCACTGCACTGCTGTAGTCACCATTTCAGTCACTTGCCATAATTTGAAAATTCATTCAAAAGAGCCAGGTAAGTTTAACTGTTAATTGACTGCAAAGAGTGTATATGAATTTCTCCCTGACAAAAAGGTAAGTGAGGAACATTTCCAACATCTCTGAGTATAAACTATGATATATACATTTTTATAGCTGTAACCTCAGAACACTTGCTTGAGATAGGTCTTGATATCATTAACAAAAAAACCTTGAAGGTAATTGTGCTTGGAATAGGTGACATCTAAACACAGCTTTAGATACAGTCAGAAGGTTTGTTAGGATCTTTAAAACATAAATGATTCATTTTGGAAACACTTTTTTAAACATTTGCATGAAAGCACAGGTGATAAAGCTGCTTATGATTTTCCAAAGCTGTGCCTTCAGCTGTAACCCAGTCTCTCGGACCATACCATTATAAACCCATTCATGTTATTACATTACCTTATTACTACTAAATTATTACTACTTTTCAAGCATAGTCTCAGGGTATGGTAGGAAAAAAAAATATCAGAATGATATGTTTACTTCAGTGATCATCAAAACCAGACCCTGTATTTAACACAAAGAAAGACAGCTGCCATCTAAGATAGTTATAATGAGTTCATTTGTTTGCCTCACAAAAAAATCTGATCTGGATATTTACTTATTTTTCATATATTTGTCTGATTAAATATATGTATATATATATATAATAGGTAAATTGTGTTGATGAAATAAACTCAATAAACTCATGGAAAATGGCATCCTTATTTCAGTGAGAGGCTCTACATAGAAGGATCAATCCAGAGTTAACTTGAATGTATCTGGTGCACAATTTCAAATGCTTGTTGGCATTTTTTGTTTGCTTTAGATATTTATGAATTTAATGCTAATAGGTTTCAGAGTTAAGAGTAAGACATTCCATCTCAGATCAAAGCTCATAAAAATCTGTGAATTCACAGATTATTCATAAGACTTAAAAAAGATAAAAAAGTGGCTTTACACTTATTTTTCTCACATTTTTCGCCCCAGTAACTATCGTAAGAACCTGTGAAATAGGCAATGATTTACCAGATTATAATGAGTCGAGAGCAACAAAGCTGCTTTCCTTCTTATTTATGAAAATATGTAATCCCTTCAACATATCTTGTCCTGTCCACAGTTTATGGATCAGTAATTACCAGGACAAGGAGAATGCCTTGTCTTCTTGATACTGTCTCTTTCGATTACTACTGCTTTTTCTAGTCTATCCATAAAATATTCAGGTCATGCATATTTCAAAGAAGATAAACAAAAACTTTGGTGCGTAAGCATCAGTATAGTAATAGGTATTAGAATCCTACTGGATATAAACTGCTTGTTAATTAGAAAGACTGTGAATTCTCATACAAAAAAAAAAAAGCATTTGAATTATCTCATTCAAAATGAGGAGAGTGAATAGAATATGCACGTACCAAATATTAGATAGGTACTTAGTTCTTTCAGGTGTCAAAACCTGAAACCCTGTTGTGTCAGGACCCCAGTGTTGCTGTGCTGTGTTCTGCATGTTGAGACCAGGGGTTGCAATCGTAGCATGAAGGCAAAAGAAGGTTGTCCAGTTCTTATTGTATCAACAGGAGCAGCATGACCAAGACATGAACTAATACTTGAGGTAGGGGCGGGGGGCTACGATCTCCTGTTTCATGTTCTAAACAATTCATATACTGTCTATAATGTAATGAAATGTAGCATGACTAGGTAAATGGACAGAATCTCTCTCTTTTTTTTTTTCTTTAATCTAGCTCTGTAGAAGCAATAGCATCCTTGCTATTAAGTAATTGATTTCAGTACTAGTCAGAAATCCATATTGCTCACCAAGTAATAAATATGGTCAAGTAAATAATGCTGGTGATGATGTAAACAATGACATTCACTATTTGATCTTAATAAGCCCACAGGGTCAATGAAAATTTGCTGAAAGATAAATCATTTCCAATTTACTAGCTAGGAAAAAGAACCAAAACAAAACAAGAGTGCAATAAAAATGAAAGAAGACAGTTAAAATCTTTTATAATCTATTCTTCAATTGATCTGTTGTTTTCAGTCAATGGTTGAAAATAAAAAGAAACAGAGTCAGAATGTGCTACTTGGTTAGATTTTTTTTCCTCAGTTTTGAATTTAGTGTCCAGACTGATTTTATTTCATCTTTTTGTTACATCTTTCTTCTAATTAAAAAAATATTTTTGTAGTTAAATCCCAATTAGAGTAATATTATTAGACAAGTAAACAAAAATACAAAACCTTTGTTCCATGATTATAAAAGTATTTTTTAAATATTAAAAATAATTATTTCAATATTCTACCTATCAAATTTGTGTAACACTTGTAGGAAATAATGTACCATAAATTTATATATATATACACACACTTGCACACACTGTTTATATGTGTATCTAATATTTACAAGAACACAGGCATTAAGAGAACTCTGTAGTTGAGCTCTTAGAGGAATTCAAGAAAGCACATAAACCCATCTACTGTAATTTTATTAACAGTAGTAGCATATTTACCTACTTTTATTCACATAATAAAGTGTGGCCTGACATGTGCACACAACTTGTACATCTTCGCAGATTTGGGTGGGATAGGTAAAGCTTATTACTGAAGTGGAAAAAGAATTAGGTCTACCTAGACAAGACAGCATCATATACAGAGACTGCAATGATCTTTACCTTCACTTGCAGGTTGAAAACATTTGGAAATATCTAATAAATGCTACAGCCATTTTGTGCAGTTTTAGGTGCATCTAATCTTTCTACATACTAGAATACTCACCTTCTAGCTATCATCTCTTTTCCTAAGGATATCATATCCTAATTTCCATACCATAATTTATTTTTTCTTTCTCCTTTATTTAAGTTATATTTCAGAAGAAAAAAATGCATAGGAATAACCAGTGCATTTTTCCAGCTTTAAAAGGGAACCACCATGGTATTTTAGTCAAGAAATTATTTGTAGCTTATTGGCATACAGAGAGACAGGTCAGACAGCCTGACTGGGATGCTTGGAAGTCTCCTCATGAGAAGGGGCTTCAGTTGTATTCATAAGGCCTCCTGTTGAGGTAGGATTAGCTTTTCTACAGGAAACATAGAGAATTATCAAGTCACAAAAGACAAAAACGAAAGTAAGAAAATCCTGATCTGCAGAAGCAAAATTGGACCAAATCAGTATCGAAGGAACCTGGCCTATGAAGGCCAGCAGAAAGTCCTGGCACCTGGGCAAGATTTTAGGCAAAATTTTTGCATGAGAGATCTTTCTCCCTCTTGCATAGAAAATGCACAGCATGTTGGAGGACTCCCCAGCTGGGGAAGATTTTTGCTGAATGAGAGTCCCTTTCATATCTGCAACTGTGAAAGTTGCAGATTAATGCTGGAAACTGTAAATGACATAATTATTCAAATCGACCTAATGACACCGATTGCTTATTTGACTTGGTGAAGAGGAAATGATGAAAGAAAGAAATTTAATGTAAATTATAAATATAAAGTACAGATACATGCAAAAGGCAAATGCAATAGGCAGTCTATACATCTATGAAATGTTCTATACACATAAAGCAGGTCTCTAATACAGGTTATTTATGAGATTATGATTTTTCACTTAATTATTTCTTCCTTTTTTGATATTTTAAAAATTACACATTGCGAAGAATTTTGGAGAAAATGGTAATATCACTGGTGTTTTGGTCCACTTAAGCTATTCTAACAAAAAAATCCTATCTCTTATACAAGTTTCTCACCATTTGAAGAAGCATTTAGAAGCATGACAGCAGAAGAGGAAAATTACCCGAAACAGTAATTGAGACAAATAAGATTTCTTCATTTTAGTGTTAGTACTTAAAATATTTTTTTTACTACATAGTTCATCTTATGTGGCAGTTTTTATGCCATCTGGGTGACTTGAGACTAGCTGATAAAAATCAGCCATATTGTATATGTGTGAGCTTCTATTGTTGTTTCTTCAGAAAAGGTTGCTCATTTAATGACAATTTAAAAATTGAGAATGACCTGACTTCAAGACTAGGATGCTTGAAACTAGTTTTGCAATCAATATAGAACACAACTAATCTGCTGCAAGAAAATATTACTTTGATGACAATTAATAATTGTGCTAGTATGGTTTTAGCTCACACACAGAGATTCAGTACTTTACCAAAAAGAAACCCATGTACTGTTTTCTTAATCAATACTTGTTTTGAAGTATTACTGTAATTTATCTGTTGGAAACTGCAGAGCAAAATTTTTAGGGAATTATAGTAATAATCCCTTGAGAATGGTATTTCTATGTTCTTACTATGATTTATGATTAAACTAACTACAAATATGAAGAAGTAATAGAAGGTGTCAGGCTTAGATCACATAAGTGAAATTATTTATGAAAACACTGTCTTTTTCAGGAGCAGGGGAAACTGTATAATCTCTGATGTAAGTTTACAAAAGAGAAAAATCCATGTAAAATTATCTCTTTACATATAAGGGAGTACATGTACATATACACATACACTGAGGAGAATACAGAAAAACACTAATGGATAACAGCAGAAAGTCTAGGCTTTTATTTAGAAAATTGAAAATAGCTGGGAAAAACCTTATTGAACCACTTATTCTTTTAAAAAGCACTATAGTCAACTTATATTTAGGAGCAAAATAAATTTAACATATGATATGCAGAAGTATTTCAGTTTCAAAACATTTTTAATTAGTATCTTACCAGAATACTTATTTTTCTGTGAAGTAGTTTTTGTCTTGGCAAAAGAATATACATAGATTACATATCTAAACATAAATAGACATTTAACAATAACAGCTACTTGAAATGAAAATGTCCTGATCATCCTTAGTTGTGTTTTTCGTGATCTTGAATATCTGAGTGGTACTGTTCAGTTCTGTTAACACCAATTTAATATGGAGCTTCTGACATGGCTAGTAGCAGATTTGGTAGTATACAATGATTATATAATAGTACATGATGTTCTAAGAACTCTGCATTACACAAGCAGAAAAAGGCAATATTTTTTACTGTTTGTGTGAGTGGCTAAGCAGTTTTCAAAATATGAATTATTTTTCTTCTCTGGTCTTTATTTTTTGTGCTCTCGAAAGATTCTAATTTCCCCCCCCCCCCGCCTCAGAGTACATATGCTGTCAATGATTTCTCTCTCCATCCTTACCAATCCCAGTGACTCACCATGGTAAATTACTGCATCAAATCAAACATGCCATAATGATCTTGCAGATATTGCATTATAGAGTGGGCCGATACTATATTTTGGTATTTCAAAGATGACTTGCAAACTACATTATCTGAGAACTGTTAATTGAGGCTTTTTTATTATTATTTTAAAAGAAAATGTGTGCTGTAGTTGTATAACCTTTGGGGAAAAAAAACAAATGTGGAATTACAGGTCTACCCACTTACAAAATTTAGAATCATAGAATCATTTCAGTTGGAAGGAACCCTCAGCATCATCAAGTCCAACCATAATCTAACCTAACTCTAGCACTAAACCATGTCCCTAAGAACCTTGTCTAAACACCTTTTAAACCCCTCCAGGGATGGTGACTCCACCAGTTCCCTGGGCAGCCTGTTCCAATGCCTGACAACCCCTTCCATGGAGGATTTTTTCCTCATATCCAATCTAAACTTCCCCTGGTGCAACTTGAGGCCCTTTCCCTTGTCTTATCACTTTGTACTTGGGAGAAGAGACCAACACCCTCCATGCTACAACCTCGTTTCAGGTAGCTGTAGAGAATGATAAGGTCTCAGCCCCTTTTTCTCCAGGCTAAACAGCCCCAGTTCCCTCAGCCGCTCATCACACTTGTGCTCCAGGCCCCTCACCAGCTTTGTTACCCTCCTCTGCACTCTCTGTGGTACTTCAATTTCCTTCTTATGACGAGGGGCCCAAAACTGAACACAGGATTCAAGGTGGGGCCTCACAAGTGCTGAGTACAGTGACACAATCACTTCTCTAGTCCTGCTGGCCACACTATTCCTGATGTAAGCCAGGAAGTGTAGCTAAAGCTCTACAAATTACTGTGTGATCTTCTTGAAAGGGGACATGTAAATAATTTGGTAAGAAAACTAGTTTATATGAATTCACAGCTAGTTAGTTATATCAATTTACAGTTAGTTACAGGCTGCAAAAATATTTTAACTTACGGTTATTTATCACTGTCAGATTTGTATGATCTTAATACAGATGAAAGGCCGTATTTTATTTTCCAAACAGCTAAAAGTTTTTGTAAATCCCTTTGGAACTGACGCTTTGGAAAGACAGAATAAATAGGAAAGATAAGTAGGGTCAGGTAGAAGGAGAGAAAAGAAGCAACTGCAGGATAAGTGCCTATTGTCTCAGCTTCAAATTGAGGATCTCAAGTTTCTGTTTTCTGCACCAAAGCTGTTTGTGAGAGTCACTTTAAGCAATCATTAGACAAAGTACATAATCCCAAGCCCAAACAAAACCACAGTTCTTAAAGCAACATTTAATTATTTCGGTGTATCTCATTAATAATATCTAAGCTCTTTCTTCTGCATTGCACTCAGTTCAACAAGAGTCAAACTTTAGGGGGTGGGGAGCAGGTCTCATCAAAATTAACAGGATGTCCATGTGAAAACCTGCCCTTTAAGGAGGTAATGCAAGACTGGATGTTAATTTCTGAAACAATACAAGAGAAGTTAAATGAAGGCTTCATTCATAAAGGATGAGTTTTGAGAGGAAGAACAGCAATAATAGCAGTTATGCTGAAAGTCTTATCTATTCTTGTTTGTCTTTCAGCAGAAATATTCAAATTCAAATGAGATTAGTTGATTTTGACAGCTTTTGCAGCTCAATTTTTGGATGGAAAAGTGGTCTTTGAAATTACTAAGATGTTCCATTTAATACCTTTAGAATGAATTCTGAGCTAGTAAATGGTTTGTTTAAATTTCACAATGTATAGAAGAAAATTAAGATTAAAGTTGCAACTTCTGGTTTTGTGCTTCTGAAGTGAATTTTTCAGAGACTCAGAGGTCAAAAAAATGATACTCCCTGTTCCTTCGCCCCCCACCCTCCAAAAAAAAAAAAAAAAAAAAAAAAAAGCTGTTTCAAATGAATTTTGAAGTTTTATACTCAAAAAGAGTAGGAAAGTGGTAATAATACATGTGGTTACAGAAAATAACATAATTCTTTATTTCTAAATTCTAAGGCTAACCAGGTACCAGGTAGCTAGCTAGATTTCTTTTAGGTGTAACTACTTACAAAACTACCTATTATGTTAAAAAGAACAAATAAGCAAAGCATGCAGTCGAAAGTATGTCACAGTCCATTAGCTATGAATTCACCTTAGTGATGCATGTAATCTGTTGTTTCCTGTATTTTTAGCAACTGGATGAGAGATGAGAAGTTGATTAATCAAGGTATGCTTCTTTTCCTTTCATGTTATCATTTTGATTAATTATTAATTACCTAGCTCTTTCCTGCCTTTATTACCTCCTTCTTGTATACTGTCAGATTTGGACAACTTTTGAGCTATGTGACTTATTCTCCTCAGACCACATTCTGATGCTTTCTGAAACATATAAGGCAATGACAATGTATACTGCAATATATCAGACAACTTTGTTTATGAGAACAGACAATTGGATTTAACATAAAGTTTATATATATGCATTAAATGTATATCTCTTTGTGTATATTTAATGTTCAAACCCATGAACTTTATCTGATGAACTGCAGCATAAGAAGAAATAGTAAAAAAAGAGATTTCTAGGAAATAAAATGGGAAGCAAAACATTTAACAATTTGTTAAACGGCTGTAATTAAAATGTTACAGCTGTCTTAAATGAATATTTTCTGAAGACTTTTCAGGTCTAGCTTACTATAAAGACAACTGTAGAAATATTTTAATTATTATTTAAATTCTATAAAACATCACCTGATATTTATTCAAGGAGAATTCAATAGTTATTTACATATTAAATATAATTATGATTTTCAGTATTTTTTCTAAGAAAGTAATAATAGTTATTGAAGCCAGTCAGTTGGTAAAATAATGAAATTAGTTTGGCTCCACTGTACCTCATTTCAAAAACTCAGGTAAAGGAAAATAAATTCTAATATTATATGGATAGAGTCACATGCAAATTGAATAGCATCACTTAAAATAAATGAATGGCAAAGATAATACTTTTGTATACCTGCTAAGATTTTTTCCGACTACAAATTCACTACAGCACAAATTTCAGAAAGAGAAACAGTTATTTTATTTTGTGCTTTTAAAAAACAGATACATATCTAACAGCACAAATTTAAACTTGACTTTGCATTGATGCTAGATTATCAATTACCTTCAGTAGACTTTAAGTAGGGTAATTTTGGAACATCTGTCTTAAGAAACAAATTAACTATCAATAGAATAATTTAAAAGTAAGAGGTTGTGTGTTAAATGTTTAAGTGAAAATTCATGAGCATTTCTTAAAAGATAGCAAACTGCAGGAAAAAATAATGGCATGCAAGCTCAGACTCAATGAGACAAGACACTTTTTGGTAGCTTTTTTGTGTCATTGTAAACCTAGAAACAAGTAATAAACCTCTTAGAATGACTAAGAGGAAGACTTATGACATTTAAAAATTATGTTAGTGTAAACTTTTTGTAAATATACACACATTGTGAAAGACAACATAAAAATGCTTATACATAGACAATGTGTGGATATCTGTAGATGTCAGTTGTTCAAGCAATTCCATAAACAGGTACTTTCAGTGACAAACAATGCAGCTGTCATTAGTAAAAGACAGTCCCTGACACAGAAACAGCAGCTTTGTTAAAATACTGGATTTATTCTGATTAAAAATGTTCAGTTCTGTTTCTTCAATTAAAAAAAAAACAACACCTTTTTTTTCTTTAATTTTGTTCAGTAGAGCAGTTGCAAGACACAGTAGTAATACCTAGCTTTTATAGATATTTATCATTTTTTTTATAGACATGAAAACTGAAACAGAGTGAAGGAGTAACCCTCTCAAATTCAGCTAGAAAAATCTGACAAATTTTGAAACTGAACCCTTGCCCCTGATTCTTTGTTAAGGCTCAATCTGTTATAACACAAGGAAGCAGAAAGAGCTACTTCTCTGCTTAACCTATGCACATCTGAAAAGAGTGCTTGAAGTCTTGATAAAGAAAGGTTAGTGGCAATGGCAGTTTGTGAGTGTCCTGATTCAAACTTACCCAGCGGGAGGAAGGCTGGACCACTGTGTACATGACTCGAGGAAGTTTAGGGGGAAGCTTGAACAAATAATTTTTGTTCTATGAATGAAAGTATGGAAGCTCAGAATCTTTTCATCTGCTTGACTGAGAAATTTCTTCCCATTCAGTTGCAAATGAAGATATTTTTTGCCTGTGTTAGTTAACAAAGGGAACAGGTAAGAACATTTTCTACACACCAGCTCAGAGGATTTTGTGGCAACAAATGATCACACAATTTAACCTGCTTAGACAGATGGCCAAGGATAGCTGTATTATCTCCAAATAGTTATAGTACTTAGTTAATATAACAAACCTGATAACTTTATTTAAGTAAAAAAAGTCTAAATTGTGCTTATTCAAATTAATTCAAAATGTCTGTTAACTGATACACTGATCATCTTTACTTGACATGAAAGCATTTCACTCTTATATCTTCCTCACATATATCAAAGATATTTCTCTTTAAAATTAAGCCATTTTAACTGCACCTTTTTGCCTGGAGAAATTTCTTCATTATTAGAGCTACTTTCATAAACTGTAACAATGAAATTCAATGCTTTGTTGTCCTGTCTTTTGACAGGATTTCTACTGAGTTATTAAAAAAAAAATAGTATTACACTAAAACCTATCAGAGGTTAGCTTAAAAAGACATTCCTGTATGTTTTATTCTGCAAATTTGCTTCTCATCCATTATCAAATAAATGCAATTAGGTAAAAATCTAATGCTGAAAATAAAGTTAGCCTTCAGTTAATAATCAGTGACTCACAAAAGGTTCTTGGTTAGTTAATACTTCAGAAGTTGAAATTTAATTAATACAACATAATTCAAAATGTTCGTCCATGCCTGAATTTTGCAAAAAAGCAACTGATGAACAGAATATTGGGAAAATTTAAAAAAAGAAAAGAAGCAGCAGGGTGGCTCAGAGGGTAAACCACTACCTTTGATCTCTTCTTTGATTTTGTGTTCAATCATCCACTGAGAAAACAGTCTCGATCACAAATCCACACTTAATTTATCAGCATGGGCATGATCCCCACCTCTGCTCTCAAAGTTTATGACTAATCTATCATGGAGTTTTAATAGCCTTCAGCAGGAGAAAGAATTCTGGCAGGTCAGCACTGTGGTTGCTATACAATAAGAAAGATCCATGGTCTATGGACAGAAATATCATCACCTTTACACCTCTCTGGTACATATGGCTTTGAACAATTTTCAGGTGAGTACATTCTCAACCTCAACTCACATGTAATCTATGTCCTGAGAAGCTCAATAATATTCTCCACCTTATTCAAACCTTCTTCACAGAAAAAGTTTTGAAGTCTGACTCACGAAGATCTAAAAATGCTCTGTGTTCTCCATGATACTTCAAATAATATACCTGCTTTTCCTTTCCACATAATTAAAACAGGTAATTATTAGAAACTTCACCTGATAGAGCAATTCGTTCTTTCTTATGTCTTTCACCTGCATGGCATGAAAGTCTTCTGTTCACGTTACTGACAGATGAACATAGTTCAAGAAATCTGAAGAGAAAGAAAATATTCACTTTAGTATATATATTTTAAGCAATTTCCAGCTACTTTATTTACTAGCAGGTACCATATCAGGGCCTATAAGCCATGCTATTTTCTACATAGAGCACAGGTGAGGTCTAGTCCTGTAAACATGGTTTTGCCACTGCTGGGTCAAGTGTCAGGCTGTGGCAGGTCCCAGGGCTGCCTGGACAGCCCTTGGCCTGAGTGGGGCTGAGCTGGGCTTACAAGTGCCCATTGCCCAGCCTGTTTGAGCTTCTGCTCTGTGAGTGCCGCCAGGGAAGAGGGTGACAGATTCAGTCTGTCCATGCTGGACAAACAGCCTTTGTGTGATACTGGAGGCCTCCATGGCAGCTTTCACCCACTCTCTGGGAGCAGGGAGAATGGAGCAAGTGGGGATGGGAAAATGTATTAGAAAAAAGCCAAGGGGATCCCAGCACTGATGAAGAAAAAATATCCTACCATCAACACCACACTTCTCCCAGTGAAGACCACAGAGACCATCATAAATATCTTCAGTCTTCTTCAGTAAGAAGAAAATATCAACCTTTGGACACACTGGAGCCTTGGAAGGGTGAGCGTAACTCCAGAGGAAAGGGACAGATACTAGAAACACTCAGATAATATTTTATTAGTAAGTCTTTTCTATTTTACTTGCTTCATTTGGATGATTAGAGCATTACAATATTAATTGTACTAATATACTTTTAACTCTATGAATATGAGATGTTACCTTTTTTCTGTAATGAGATTTCGGGTGTAACAGAGCAAATTCATATAGATCCTGCAGAAAAACCCAAAATGCAGAATTATCCACTAAGGCTAGCTCTTTTCTCTGCTTCACTCATTTCCTAATACCAGAAGCTCATTTTAAAAGGAGGCATGCTTAGCAGATAGAAAGTCAGGAACTAGACAATCTATATGATCTATTTCTCGGAAATGCTTGTTCTCAAGATTAGGAATCCTCTTCCAAAACAAACAGAAATTAGAGTCAGGAAAGAGTTATGACAGTAGAAGTACAACACAGACACTGTAACAGCTTTACTTCATTGACACTAACTCTGTAGTACTAGCGGTATACTTCTGAAATTGATGTCCTAGTCATTACTACCTTACAGTCATAACGTCACAGAATCACCCGGGTAGTAAGGGACCCTGGAGGTCTGTAGTTAAACCTCTTACTCAAACCAGCAGGGTCAGCTCTGGGGTCAGAGCAGGCTGCTTAGAGCTTTCTCCAAGCAGGTCTTGAAAACCTCCAGGGACATAGTCCACACAACCTCACTGTGCAACCTACTCCTATATTGACTGCCCTTGTGAGGAAAAAGCTTATTCTTAAATCCAACATTAAACATTTTGTTTCAGTTTATATCTAATCTTTTTTTTTTGTCCCACCCTGCTCCCTGCAGTCTGCTCTTCTCCAGGAAGGACGAGCCCAGCTCTCTCAGTCTCTCCTCATATGGTAAGTGCTCCAGCACTGATTGACTTGACATCTCTAGTGTTACCTTGCATCAGTTTATAGATGCCTTTGTTGTACTGGGTGGTTCAAACTGGACAGAACATCTAGATATGATTTAGTGAGTGAGGAATAGAAGGGGTACTCACTTCCCTGAACCTACTGTCTGTGTCTCTGTATATAATAGCCCAGGATACAGTTGGCCATCTCTGCTGGCAGGACAGGCTGCTGGCTCATGCTCAGGTTGCTTCCAGCCTAGAGACTAGCACTGCCTCAACATAGCTCAGATGGAAAGATGAAGGCCCTGGGATGAGTTTAAATAGAGCTCCTATGTCCCCTGGTGTGGGTGGAGGTCCCAGGTGAGGCTGATGAGGCTTTGTGCTACTCAGGGCCCTGTTGTTCTGCGCTATTTGGCAAAGTAGAAGTAATTTTTGTTTATCTGCTCCCATAATGGTCCAAACATTTTTGAAGTCTTGACATTTGACCATTCCTCTTAAGCATCCTGTTACAGAGGGTGCTGTGAATGAGCAAATAAGTATGTTTGTGGATAAAACATTGCATCCTAACGCATTTCTTGAATTGTTCAACATTATCAAGTGTGCTAGGAAAGGCTTCCACTATTAGTAATTTTGTCCAGATACATTTATGATTTCATAAGCAAACAGTATGAACAAAGGATTCATTAAGTGCCACCATTTAGTCTCTTTGTTTGGATAGTCTACCGATAAATTGAATAAAATGTTGAAAGATAGAGGATAACTAGATTTGTATTAAGAATGGCAAAATGAAAATACATACATTAAGAAGCAAGTTTTTCTTACTGAGAATGATGTGGGAATTCAGAAGCAAAAATACACTATTTTGCTTATTGTGACAATAACTCAATTTAAAATTTGACTTAGATATGTTTAATTACTTGTAAAGATCTACTTTCCTAGAATAAATGCTTGATATGTATCTGTGAAAACCTCATTCTTCTGCTTAGTTCAAAAAACAGCTTCAACATGAGGAATGGCAGTAAAAATTTCTCATCCCAGGTATGTTTCTGAAAAGAGACAGAAGAGGTCAATGCTTTCTGACCATTCACAGCCTGTCAAGTGCTCTGACATTGTCTGCTAGAGCAGTAAGTAGTCTCAGCTGGGGCCCTGAATGTGGACTGGCAATTGGATCGAGGTCACAAAGCTCATTTCATGTACCTCTTGAATTTTGAATTAAAGGTGCGGGTATACAAGTGTTATTTGTAACTTGTTACTCTGCTAAAACTTCACTAAGTCAGTACAGTATAAGGTGGTTTAATGCCACTGCCTATGTGCTAACCATTCTCTTAACCTGTGTGTATTAACCCTTGAAATCTGGAAGAGTACCCTATAACTGCCTCATTCTTGAAGCAACGGATTAAAAAGGTGTTATTTCTGAGAATAGCATCTTGGTGTCAGTAAAATACAAGAGTTACATGCTATGTCATTTCTAAAAATACAGTCTTCAAAGGAAGGTCTTTCAGGAAATCAATGGAAAGTCATAAGTAAAAACTTTTATGTTATTTGGGTAGGCAAGTCACTACAGTGACCAGTTTTCAGTTGGTAAATTGATCATAACGGTCATTTCTCCTGATCTAATTTCCTTAACCACTGCTGACTATCGTTAAATTTATTGGTCTACATATGTATGGTAAAATCTATTCTGTATTATTTATCACTTAATATATCCTACTTCATTGTTTATTTACCATACTTTATATCCTGTTTAATGAAATTGTTTAATTTTTTTGTTTGTTTCTCTGTACCCTCTTGTCCTTCACTGTTTTCTGTTACTTATTATTCTATTTTTCCATTTTTCTTTATCTAGTGTTTTTGTCTAAATCCATTCTGTTCATTTCCATCTGTGCAGGCACATGAGTGAGGGGTTATCCTAATGTCTGTGCTAGGTTGGGGCAACCCGGTTCCTATATTTATATGGACAGCTAGTCTTCTCTCTTCTTTCCAGCTGCAGTTATGGCTTGCTCTTTCTCATAGAAAAAATGCATGCTTTGAATGCATGGAGTCATGTTTTCTGATGCCTTTGAAGTAATGCAATATTTCTTTTATATAATTTGCGAGATCTTCCGAATTTCCAACAATGACAGAACCAACTTATAGAAAAAAACATTTGAAAAAAAAAAGTTTTGCACCTACAGCTCGTATCAATGATGCATAGGAAAACAGGTCTATATAAGTAGAAACATGGATTTTCTAGTTATGAGAAGATTTGTTTTGCTTAGAAAATTGCCTCATAAAATGGGGGTTTGACTCATCTTTCTTTAGATGTCCACAATGCCATTAAGAATTGATCATCCAGATTCTTGCATGGTCAATGTGGAGAGTTAAATGAGTTTTACATGTAATTTGTCAGTCTTGTGTTGTTTTAGGATGAGATTAATGAAACTATAGAAGTGACTATTCTTCTCCCACTGACTATAGATGCAGTCTTAAAGACCCTCTCAGATACAGATATTGTAGAATTACTTGTAAAATGAGGTGAAATGTCTCCTCAGCCACTGGTGTTTACAAACCAAATAGGAAAACAAATAAAAATCCCAATCAGACTTTGACAGTAGCACCCTAAAATAGACATTTTTAAGTCTTCCCCAACTACCACATTTTGGTATTTGCGACTATGAGCCTGAAACTTTAGAAATCCTGACAATAAGTTAAATTTTCAAGATGCTGTGGTCATGCAGGTGAACCTAGAGTAATCAAATATGTCTCTGAAGCTGCCTGTAAAATTGTTTGTCCTATATTTGACCCGCTGGAAGCCAGAAATCTTCAGTTGCCAGTCTGCTAGTTGGTGTCTATTGGTGAAAGTTCAGCATGCCCAATTTGTGTTTACAGAATTAATTTTGTGGGAAAGCTACCAGCAAGCGTAACCAATAAAGCACCATTTTCCTTCAGCAGGCTGCTCCTGTGCTGGCCATGTGTTCTAGAGTCTATAAGGAGAGATCCCAGAGTGCGAAGCAGACTGTTTTGTGAAGAATAAATTATAAGACACTGCTAAAACAGAGTTAGTTATACCACTTTTGTTAAAGGCTGTAGAAATAAGAGCGTATAAATAGCATGAGCTCTAGTGTATTGTACAACACAATAATGATACCATTACATTATTACTCTGTATCATTACAGAATATGAAAGAAAAAAAAATTCATTTCCATGAAAAATGCCTCCAATTTTTTTTCTTGCTTGTGCAAATTTGACTATGAAATTCCCATCTTTCACTGATGTTAGTCTATCTTAATCTATGTATTAGTCTATCTCTTTAGTCTCGCTGATGCTATGATGAGGGATAGTGTATAATTGCTCTTCAAGAATTAGTCACAGGCATAACACATTTTGTTATGAACAAGTTTGTAAAGTACTTTAAGCATACACACTACTAAAATGAACTGTAGCAATTATAATAATCTTTACAACTTCTCTGCCTTGGCAATAAGAAAAAGAAATGTTATATGTCAGAATCCTCATAAAGAAGAGAGTAGGTCCTCCTCATAAAACAAACAAACAACAACAACCTACAATGTATTACCTGTGGCCCCTAAAATGTCCAACATACACGTTTGTACACTATATTCAGAATAATTTCCATAATATTATTCAAATAATTTATTCTGCTGATTTAATGTTCCATTTCTATCAATCATATATTGCAGCATCACCAGAGTTACAACATCAGCCATTAACTTTGCAATATCATGAAAAGGACAGCCTAACCTCACTGACAACTGAACTTAATGATGAAATATGTAATAACTGAAAGTCAAAACCTCCTACTATATATTTTACAAGTATTTCAAATCCAAGCCAGGAGTGCCTTACAAGGATAAAGGTTTTTGTTACCCCATTACTAAAAATAACGTGCCTACTTTTATGCCAATGCAAGACTTTACATGCTTATTTCCAAGGGCTTATGTGCCTCTTACACCAAGTCCTCTGACACATCAGTTATATGAAAGTAACAACATTTTAATAAACAGCAAACACCATAACAAAATCAATAACCATTACTACTAAAGGTAGGATTGAACTCTTTATTCCAATACTTGCTAACTTTATGAATAATGCTGTTGTGGTCTGAAGAATTATCCATATGCATGAGTTAAGTATGTACAAAAACATCAGCAAGATCAAGGTCGTAACTTATTGAATGAGCCTTTTCCTCTGTTATTTTTGGATCACAAGCACATTATGCTAAAGCTTGAGTTGTGTCTGCTATATTTGCTGACAGCCTCTGAGCCAAATTTTGCTAAACCCACAAAACAGGCTTAGGTTGGCCTTGTACATTTAGATGGGAGAAAATCTGCAATGGTTCTTAGTTCATCTCGAAAGACTGCCTGTCCTTAATACAGGGATTAAAGTAACATGCTTTATTGCACAATTTGCAATATTGTGTTTGAAATCTCTGCAGGATCACCCAACCTGCTGAGCATAATTTCGAAACCTAGCAGTACTATTAAAAATAAGTGTTCTATCGACTATTCTACTAAATTGCCATTATAACAAATGATAAGGATCATCACACAGGGCTACCCTAAAATGTCTGATCTCTGTTCCACTGTATGCTGATTCTATGCTGACCCGTCTGGTGCTGGAAGAATATGCCAAAAAAACCCCACTTCCCTGACTTCCTGCATTTAAGCCTTTGAAATGAATTCTCAGGCAGTGAAAAGAAAATATGCCTCTATGTTTTGCTTTATCAAGTCATGTTGCTTCTCTCCTTAACAACAATAATAAAACAATGCAACCGTGATAACCTAGAGAGAGCTCTTGTGTTAAATGTAAATCTGAGTCTTTCTCATGGTGTGATTTCTTGACCTTCTTCCAGGTCTTTCTTATATGGTGTGTCACTAATTATTTGCATCTTTTCCAGCCTGTCTCTTCCACAGACTATCAAGTTAGTGAAGTGTTTATTTTTGTTCACTATATGAGCCATTGATATACGGGATTGGTAGCTAGAAATATGTAAATGCCTGGAGTTCAAATCCATTCTTGTATTTGACCTTCATAATGTGATCAAGTAGATATAGTTAAAGTTGATGAACTATACTGAATGAATTACATTTAGACAAGTTACTAGATCTAGGAAACGCTTCATTTTCCTTGGATTTTATGATTATGGTTCTGTGCTCTTTATGCTTATAATTCTCAGCAGTTTTGAGAATTAAGTGTATGTACAGCCATATTTTTGAATTATACAGTTCATCTAACTGAGAATAGAAATACATGAGGACCTAAAAGGCAGGAAAGATTTTTCTACAGAAGTAATGTTCTCCACATTGCAATGATAGCCTACTAAAATCTTCATTTCACTTTTCCCACCTCTCTTTATGTTATTAACACAGGAGTGCAGCTATGCTGGGAGAAGGACTCCATAACATTGTCTTACTCCAGCCCATATCTCTAGGATGAATTGTGCCAAATTTGCATAAGATATCTCCAGCTCGGATTCTCAGAGGGACTTCAGAAACAGCTGGTTTGGACGATTTCCACTTAAAAGAATGCTGCCCAAAAGGACAAGTTATTTGAACTTCAGGGAACTGGAAGTTTAAAGGGTAAATTAAGGTGGCATTGCAAATCTTTCCTTAATGTAAGCGAGGGAAGCCTTCCTCCCAATGTTACATTTTGCATGGCTGACACTGTTCTCCAGGTAGAATTTAGGCAGACTGGGCAGAGTGTAGGTGATTGAGCTCCAAATTTGGATTGTTAGCATTGTCAGCTTTTCAGATAATCTAAACTTGTCTTTTTCTTTTTTTTTCCTTTTTTCTTTTTTTTTTTTTTTTTCCTAATATGTGTGGTAGACCTCCAGTGTTAAAATATCTGAACAGTCCATTTCCTTTGGCATGTCAAGCCTTGTCAAATGAACAAAGAGAGGACTCAATCACCAAGCCACCAGCTTGGTTGAGTGAGGAACTTAGCCATGTCTTGCGGTGGGTGGGTTGAAGCCACTGGAACTGGCTGTGTCTGACACAGGGCAGCCCCAGCTGCTCCTCACAGAGGCCCCTGCAGCCTCTGACAGTCCTTGGGCACCTGCACCCTGTACAGTGCTTTTTTTCTGCAACCTATTTGTGATTAAATCAATATGTTAAATTTCTATCCTTAAACTCATGTGCTTCTACTAAACTTAAGGCTAAGCATAAAGCTCTGTAAAAATATAAATATGATGGGTTGTGGACTGGTTAATCTTTGTTTATGATTGCTTGCAGTATTTATAGGAATGTACACATACAGAAGAAATAATCCCCAGTATTTTATAGGTACACTTGTTGGTTACCCTGAAGTTCTCAACGTATTAAATTTTAAAATATGAGCAATTTTAATTTTGTGGAAGTTGCAGAACTTGCACAAATTAAATGTAATATTTTATAAGTTTGAAAACATACTGTTACTATTCCAACTTGTAACCAAAGTCTTTATTGATAGCTTTATCTCATGAAAGGAAACTTGTTTTGTATGGAGACAAAGAGTGAAATAGCATCAGTCAAATATAAACCAGAAATATACTTAATTATCAGTGATTTGTTTTGTTTAAGCTGGTACATCTATCCAGAATGCCCAAGAGGGATATGGAATTGGCACTGCTGTGGGGTGGGTGGCAATATTCACCCATGGTGCTCCACATGGGAGGAAGAAAGTGACTCCCAGTGAGGTGAGCATGAATTCCCAGTGGAAGACACTGTCATGCATCTCACACCACGTCATCTCCCTTTTCTTATTGTTCAGACCTCTGCTGCATGGAGAATGACAGTCCTGAGCTGGCCATCCTTGAGCAGTACCTTCACACTTAGCTGTTTCACTCACTGCTTTTTCACACCTTCTTCCAGGTTCTTGCCTGCGGTTGCCTACACTCTTCAAGGGTTTACTTCGTTGGCCTGTTTTTCCATACCAGGTAGCTCAACAGAAAGACAGCTGAGTTACAGAATATACTGTTTCAAACTCTGAAAATATGCACACCTAAACTGATACGTCTCACCTCCAGCCTCATACATGTAGTTTTCTCTTCTACCAAAGTGTCTGATCTCCACAGGCATTTTAGTTTTCCTTTAGGACTATTTGTATAAGTGATAACTCATCCTTACTTGTTATGATATCATTAACTTTTGTTTTCCTGCCTTTCAAACTGCAGGTGCTGTTGAATATTAATATCTTTTTTTTTTTTTTAATGTACATGGATAAAAAGGAAGTATTTAATTACTAATGTAAGATGTAACAACACCTATGTGGTTATATTTCTTGAAGCTTTTTATCTGATATTCTGCCTCAATTCATTATTACCCTTTCATACAGAAGTGGTTCTGTGATGCAAAATCAAAACCAGCTCTTCAGGTATACAGTGTAATTACTTATTATTCTAGCATTTTGCTCTATAACTGAAAATTTGATCTTGAATTTTACAATTCTGTATTGGTTGTTTCCTTTGTAAGATCTTTTTCATTTTCAAAAGTCATATTAATCATTTTATCCTTGCCCATGATAAATAAATGTGTATTTAATCTTCATGTATAAATAATGTGCTTTTCTGAAAGTGCCATACAAAATGTGATGAATGGTTGGGCCATCTTCATTTTCTCGTTTAGATTTCCTTATGACGCTGGTAGATAGAAGGAGAATTGAGTCTCAGTCCCTAGGGATGTGATACTGTTGTAATGGAATTAATAGATCTGATAAAACGAATAATTTATTATTCAGTATCTCTTGACAAAACTTCTAAAAAGACCCCAGTACAGACCAGCTAACTTCTGTTTGGGAACTGGCAATCACATTTTTTTTTCCTTGTTTTTTTTTCCTCCACTTAACTGCTGTTATTAGTCATATGATACTGAATAATAAGCATCCTTTTATTTCCTCCCCTCTAACAAAATATAACGCAGAGGGATTGTGGGGTCAAACCAACCAAACAAAAAAAGATATATAAGAGAAACTTCTCATAAGAAAAACACTTCTGATTTCTAATTGAACAGAGGAATTTAACTTTTTCCAGTGAGCTGAAATATACATACATGTATTCCCTGTACTCAGCACCTATGTCAGGGGTGTCAAATTCATTTTCACCGAGTGCCACAACAGCCTCGTGGTTACCTTCAAAGGGCTGAATGTAATTGTATAAATGTATACAGTCCTAAAATTACATTTGGCCCTTTGAAGGCAACCATGAGGCTGATGTGGCCGCTGGAGAAAAAGTTTGACACCCCTGACCTATGTGATGCACTCTAGGAATTTCTCACTTAAAGGCCATTAATTGTAGTACCAGATGCTTTTTAACCTTTGCAACTGTATCTACGCCCAGCACATTAAATATAATCTGCTTCTCCATGACTCAGATTACCAGTGCAATTGAGTTCCTCAGGGATGCAATTTCCAGGTGCTTCTGGGTAGATGATAAGCCCTGGCTCGCTCTTTGCACCTCCCATACAACCAAGAAAACTGACTGTGGTGAGTGAGGAAAAAGTGAGTCATTACTTGTTTCTTAAGGTTAAGATGCATCTCCCTACCTCAATGTTTATTACTTCATATTATCTACCAAGATAGTATTCTCCTTCTGGAGAACTATTGAATCAGTCAGAGAAAACACAAGATAAGGCAAGGCTGTGCTTTGAGAAGTGATCACACAGGAGTTTGGATATCAAGCCATCATGAGAAGGATGGAGCACATCCCAGAATTACAAGCTACGGTTAAAAAAACCCCTTCTAAGTATATTATGATAGTTGTATTGCTGATTTTACTTTGACTTCCTATGGTAGCCTACTGGTCATCAATCAAGTGGAAAGTTGATTGCCAGATACCATTATAGATGAAATGACACTAAATGAGATAAACTTTGCTTTAAGTTAGTTTAATTTAAAAATCTTTTGAAGACAACAGAACTTCAGAGATACTGAATAAACTACCTAAATTATACAGCATTTTAGATGAAATGCATTAGATACATTAAATTATTCTGAGCTGCATGCATTTAGGTAATGTCTGAATGGGAGGACTGTACAATTCTGAACCACTTCATCTGATTAGGAAAATTTACATTATACAGAGTAAAGCTGATGAGAGACGTGAAGGTAGAGTTATATCTCCCTTAAATCATCTGGTCAATCCACATGTATTCTTAACAACTACTGTTCTGTTAGTTTATCCAAAAGAAGGTTAAAAAGGTAATTTAGTAGAGTCATCAGTAATTGGAAAGAATTCTAATAGAACAGGACACTTGAATTAACCAGACCAAAGAAGTACGAAGCTCAGTGGCTGGAATTCAAACCTATATAAATTAAGACTAGAAAAACAACATTCATTATTTACAGCATAGATAAGAAACAACTGCGAGAATTTGTAGGGACATGGTGGTCAGTTCTAGTCTTTAAACTAGGATTGTATGCTTTTCTACAAAAAATGCCTTAACTCATGATTATTCGTTAATCATTAGAAAAGCTGAAATTGTGACAGATTTGTTCTATATAGGTTTTTTTTTTTAAAGTATTTGAAATATTAGCTGTAAGAAATAAAGTTATTTATAAATAAGAATTGGCAGAAGCAGTGCAACGGATTCCATCAAAATCTAAACCATATTTGACACCAATACTCTTCATGTGCAGCCTTCTACCTCTCCTCCTGTTCTCAACAGGGAGCTGGTATCTAGATCTGCTTCATTACCCTTCTGCTGTACACCTCCATGTAGTCACAGCTGGGACTGAGTTCCTGCAAACCTGACAATCAGGAAGTTGCTCTTTCCACCCACTCATAGACAAGTTTGATCTAATTTAGCTGTGGTTTTGCGAGCAGTCACATGGACTATTAGGCATGATGAAGGTGAGTCAGTTAATTAAATTGGTGTGGGTTTCTTTTTATTTTTTTTTCCCCTAGAGGTTAGATAACTGTTAAAAGGTATAGAACTGCTGATATAAACTATGTGAAAAAATAAAGAAAAGAGGTAATATATTTTAACTGCTGTGTCATCCCAGCAGTGATGTTCAACATTTTTTGCCTTTGTGTATGTTTGAGGCATTATGAAAATCATAGATATTACCCTCTAAATGTAATATAATAACTGTTTAGAAACAGCACATAGTACATTTTCAGCAAGATAAAGTTCTTCAGGCCTCAATGGTTTACATAGTTGGTTTTTAAGAAGGATGCTTAACTTGATGTTAACATTATTCCTCTATTGATAACAGTGATAGCACATAAATCAATACTGGCAGAATTGAGGCATAAAGCTTAAAATTGACATTAAGTTCTCAGTCCTGAGTATGCTATGAAAAATGCTTTGTGATATTTGTTGTCAATTCTTTATTGTTTTCAAGTGCATAAAAGCTCATGATCAGTAAGGAAAAGTTTAGCACAAAAAAAGCTATTTTTAAAGCCACATCAGCCCTGTGATGCAAAATAATTGCCATTCTATGGAAGTATCATAAGAGAATTTAATTTCAAAATTACTTTCTGTTTGCCTTTTATATTTTAATTGTAAATATGTTTGAAGTTCCTTATTAGGTAGTAAGCCCTTCAGAGCTGGGACAGTGGTCAAACGTTCTGTATCTATTCTTACCCTTTACAATGCTCATCATTAAGTGACATCATCTAGTTGTCATCTTCAAATAATAATGTAATATAGTGGTATTGCTATTTGAGGAACTTTGTTCTGCAAAACTTGCACTGTGTAGGAAAAAAATGTACAGCTTTTGGTATAAATCATTATTAAAGTGATATTTCATATGTGGACAAAATGCCCACAAAATCTTATGCAATATTTAGTATGGCAGGATGACCTGCAACTCTGTCATTTCACCTATTTTTAAAGGTTTTCCAGCAATGAAGAGTCTACCTTACACCTGTAAGAGGTGTATTTGGTATTATCAGCTTGAAAGTTTTCCTTTTGAAATAACTTTCAACCTATATCTCTCTTGATACTTTCACAGCCATAACTTGTTGTGCTTTCTTTTGCAGACTTGGATAAAAGAATATTCTTTTCCTCTTTTAATCAGTTTTTAAAGTATTTGAATATTGTTTGTCTCATTATCTTCTTCTGAAGACTTAAGGAATCCAAATTTTCTCAACATTCCTAGGTAGGTTTCTCTATTTTGCATGATTTTTCTGTGTAACAAACTGTCTTCACATGTCTTGTGATGCTTGCCGAAGAGCTTGTGCCTGCCAAAGAAGAATTATTTCCAGTGTCATGGTATCTGTCTTTAAACCAGTTTTTGCAGCTCAGTGGAAAGCATGTAGTCCAGCTCTGAATTCTATTTTTAGTAATGGTTGTTATAACTCATCATCCATTGTTCTTGTAGGAAGAGTCTAGCTAGTCTTTCTCAAATAACTTCAGGATCAGGATAATGCTATGACATAAAAAAAGGGTAAGTCTAGTTTATTTTTTCAGACTAAACATTTGATTAAGCATTTTATAAACTGAGGCACAGAAAGCAACATTATGATTTGTCAGTAGTGTTTTGAAGCTTATATCTGTCACCAGGTGGTACTGGAGAATCTCAACTGTTACTGACCCCAATTTGAGTGTCTTATAGACATCCTCCCTGGAGAGCAAAGCCTGAGACACTGCTGCTGCTCTGCATGTAGACTCATTTATACTCCTGAGAATACCTGGTGAGTACAGCAGCAATTTTTTTGCAGGGTCATTCCATCATTATGGAAAAATGTGTTTTCACTAAAATATACTGTGTATGGGGCTTCTTTGCAAGGAAAACATGAAAAGAAATACTGCCCTTTAGGACAATCTTATAGAATACTCATCATAAGAGTTATTTAAAAACAGAAAAGGATGAAAAAGACATTTCGAAGCTCAGATTTGGTGTTCAGTCTTCAGAATTCTGGGTCATTTAGCACTAATAAATATAAATGGGAAGTGAGAGATTTTCTCTTGTCTTTAGGGGCTGGTTGACTCTCTCCACCTTAGTTCTGCACATTGATGCACAGTCTTTCTAGGTCAGATAACTCCTTCTTGCAAATTAAGCTATTGCATAAAAAATACATCTCAGGAAAAAAAAAAAAAAAATCATACCTGTCTTATTAAGACTAGAAACACATGTTGATGACTGGCATTCACAGGAACTAAGCAAAGCACAGTGATGTAACAAAGAGTGAATTTAGGATTTAAATTATCTCCCCACTACAGTTGTTGTAGTGACATGCAACCTGATTGACAGTACTCCTCCTTAATTTTCTTCATAATAGTTGAGCCAAAACTTGACTTTCTCTAATACTATTTATTTCTATTACAATGCATGGGATTAGAATCCTCAGCATAGTGCCCTATAATGCTGGATGTCACCAGAGATGCAGTTGTCTTGCTCTTTGGCTGTTCATTCAGCAAATATCACCTTTCACTGCCCTTTCTCCTCATGACACAGCTGTGTCAGTTGTCATCTCTCCTCAAATGACACAAGTGAATCTCCTCATGGAGGATGTGAGATAGGAGATTATCCATCACTATTCATAGCAGAGACAGAGTAAAATCTGCAGGGCTCAATATCATGTGAAGAACAATAGGCAAGGTAGCAGTGACAGCTATGATTTGGGTGCATGATAAATGACACTGAGGAGTACAAAAAGTATCGTCAGCTTGTGAGACTCTCTGCAGGAGCTCACCACTTCCCTGTAACACTGCAGGAGATGCTGTCAGTCAAGCCATTTGAAAATCTTATACCTCTTAGATCTTGAACATTGCCAAAGCTGAGTTTTCTTAGAGTAATCTATGTGAGAGGGAAGGACCTGAAATGATGATAGCCATACCTGGTAGGGTGTCCTAGTGTGGACCCAGAAGTTTCTATGAGAATGGGAGAATTAAGCTTCTATTGTCTGAAACCAGCAAGCCAATCAAACTGGTAGTTTTAAATTTAAGCTTTAAATTAATATTTAAGTTGCCAGATGCATTATCCAAGATTAAAGGTCTCTTTGGTCTTGGTATATAAATAAACATCCATCATCTGCTTTTTTGGCATTGACAAAACAGCTTTAAAAAAAAAAAAAAATCTTTAAGTTCATTGTTTGTGTTTTGCCCTGGAGATCATACAAGTACGAGATATTTCCCTGGAGGAAGCACACTGAAATATTTAAGAAGCTTTACTTCTTCCCTCCAGAAACCCATGTTACTCTAAGAACATTTCCCATTATACTATTGCTTCAGGGTTTTAGATCTTTTTTTTTCTTTTTTTTTTTTTTTAGGAAGACATTTCATGGCTATTACTCATTCTCTAAGTTATGCCCAATCTAAAAGACATGCCTTTTTCAAAGCTTTTTTGATATGTAGGATATACATAAATGCTATGAAAATAATTACTGTGTTCATAATTTGTACTAATAATTTACTATGATCAGAGGTATTTGTCTGAAGAACAGTTGACTACCCCTCTGGAGAAAATCAGAGAAAAGCTATCTGGGCTTTTGTTTAAGAGAGCAAGATACAGTTAGACTGCCATTTATGCATATATAACGTTTAAGTTTTGCTTTTGTCTTTTCCTTTTCTGCAACTTCCTCACTGAATCCTGTAGTAGAACATACCTAAGACAATTATCGTGGGTTGACCCTGGCTGGACACTGGGTGCCCACCAAAGCCACTTTATTAATCCCCCTCCTCAGCTGGACAGGGTAGACAAGATACGATGAAAGGCTCGTGGGTTGAGGTAGGGACAGGGAGAAATTACTGAGAAATTACTGAGAAATTACTGTCCTGGGCAAAACAGGCTCAACTTGGGGAAAATGAATTTGTTGCCAATCAAATCAGAGCAGGGTAAGGAGAAATAAAATCAAATCTTAAAACACCTTCCCCCCACCCCTCCCTTGTTCCCGGTCTCAAATTTGCTCCTGATTTTCTCTACCTCTTCCCCCATCAGCAGTACATGGAAATGGGGAATGGGACTTGTGGTCAGTTCATCACACGTTGTCTCTGCCTCTCCTTCCTCCTGAGAGGGAGGACTCCTCACACTCTTCCTGTGCTCCAGTGTGGGGTCCCTCCTGTGGGAGACAGTCACCCATGAACTTCTCCAACATGAGTCATTCCCACGAGCTGCAGTTCTTCATGAACTGCTCCAGTGTGAGTCCCCCATGGAGTCACAAGTCCTGCCACTAAACTTGCTCCAGTGTGGGCTCCTCTCTTCACGAGATGACAGGTCCTGCCAGGAGCCTGTTCAGCATGGTCTTACCACAGGGTTAAGGCCTCCTTTGGCCATCGACTTACTCTGGCATGGGGTCCTCCATGGGCTGCATGTGGATATCTGCTCCAGTGTGGACCTCCATGGGCTTCAGGGGGACAGGCTTCTTCACCAAGGTCTTCACCATGGGCTGCAGGGGAATCTCTGCTCTGGTGGCTGGAGCACCTGCTGCTCCTCCTTCTTCACTGACCTTTGTGTCTGCAGGGTTGTTTCTCTCACATACTCTCACTCCTCTGTTCTGACTGCTGCTGATGTGCAGGTTTTTTTTCCTCTCTTCTTAAATACGTTATCACAGAGGCACTGCCACCTTCACTGAAGGGCTCAGCCTTGGCCAACAGCAGGTCTGTCTTAGAGCCAGCTGGCATTGGCTCTATCAGGCATGGGGGAAGCTTCTAACAGCTCTTCAGGAAAGCCACTGCTGTATCCCCCCCACTACCAAAACATTACCATGCAAACCCAATACAACAGTGGAACAAAATATGGTTCCAAGTGACGATTTCAGTAACCTTTGTGTCTCATTTTCAAAGTTCCCAGCATGTGCGATCATCACTAAATTGTCCTTGTTAGCCTGTAAGCACACACTATGGTAAATGCAATTATTTTATTATAAATGCCTACTTTAAAATCAGGTATTCTGAAAGATGTGTACAAATTGATATATGGCACAATAATTTACAGGTCTGATAAGTAACTATTAATAGCATTCCCATCATTAAATTTTACATTTTGAATCCTGGTCTTTCCTTAGAGAGTCTTGCTGTTTTGTGACTTTTCTGAATTGTCTTCTTTAAAAAAATGAAACAAAAAAAGTCTTTTTTATTAACAATGTACTTTTCTTCAGACTTATTCTAACCCTGCAATCCTTATTCAGGCACATTCTAGTGGCTTCTAAAGAACATTGTTTTTTCCATGAAAGTGTTGCTTCCATGATATCTATACGGGAAAATGAGATGTTTTTCTACAACCTGATCTAATTAAATGCCTAAATATTTTTCACTTCACTAATAATTAGCATCCTGGCCACCATTATTCATGGAAAATATTCATGGGATAGCAGTGTTCTCTCTTAGGGTCCAAGATATATAGCCACATTATTTATTTTTTATGGTGATATTTTCTTTTCTTCTTTGACAAATCATGTGGTATACCAGGGCATCTTCTGATACTGCCTTCCTTGTAGAAAAAAGAGTCTTGAACAACGAACACTCAAATTGCCCAAACTCTATTGTGGTGTAATATCAACCAATTTAGTTTTAGACTAATTCAGACCACAATTCTAGTCGAAGCTTCTGATATGTTATTTCTGCTCTATTTCTCCTTGCTTGCATTTAACTTAAATCATAAATATATTTAGAAAAACAAAACAAAACAAAACAAAACAAATAAACATCTAAACCAAAACAAAATCACCCTTTTAAATGCTTGGCTTTTCTCTGCTGTCTTGCTCTAGGCACTAGCAGAAAATTAAAGCACAGGATCTTCTGAGAAATCTGGATTTGTAATGATTCCTGTGCATAGCTAATGATAGTTTACAGAAAGTATTGAAATCCCTTCAGGAGCCCAGTCTGCTGAAACAAAGGTAGAAAAAAAGCAGAAATTGTTACCACTAATGGTCCTACTAAAGGGAGTGTCTTCTCCTCTAAAATATTGTCAAAGAAACTTTGGTATATTTAAAATTCAACCAAAATGCTATGGTGGTGATTTTTTGGGTTGTTTTGTTTGCTTTCATTTTGGTTTTATTTTCTGTTTGTATTAATCTGTGACAGCAACCCAACAACCAAGCCTACTTTCCATATATAAATGTAACTATCTTCAATAAACAAGGTCTCTTGAAGACTTATGTCTTAGAAGAGCAGAAAATGTGGATGGTGAATACCAGGTTTTAAAGGAAAAGAACAGCCATTTACCATTTTTTACTTGAGTAAAGATGTCAGGATTGATCTCTGTGTGTTAACCTTCTCCCTCCTCAAGTACAGTACCTCTGAAATTTATTCTAGAAACTACAATTTTTGCAGGAGGAGCTATCTAAAGACTCATAATGTAAGAAAGATCACAGGTGACTATAGTGTACTTTTTAAAGATATCCATTTCATCCTGGCCAAACATTCCCCTGAGAAAGTGAATGACTAAATTTAAAAGAAAGGATGAGTTTGCCTTAAATTGTTTTATTAACCAGGTTGTTTACTTTCTGGATCATCTGTTGCCCTCTGTGTAACTTAAGATTCTCTTAACTGATCAGTGTTTATGTGTATCTGTTGCTCAACAGATGTTTCAGATGCTAAGATCCCCCCTGAGTACAGTATTTGTTTGTATGAGCAAGCGTTTCCAATTGCAGAAGTATATTTCTTCTGAAATATGAGGTAAATTAATGCTAAACCCACCTGCACATACTAAAAGCATTACACTTGTTCTGCAAAGAACATTCAAGTTAACAAAAAGGCACAAGTAAAGATGAGTGACATACAATATTATTTTTCTGGTCAATATTTCAGAAAAATATATCTCTAAAGAATAAGAAATTAGACATTTTTCTCAATTTTAGTATCTCTTACAATTTTTATTAGAAAAAAAGACTACACCCGTGGAGGGAAAGGCCAACAACATGAGCACGAGGGATCAGTCTTGTGAATTGTGCTGATTTGGTTTTCTCTATTTATTAGTAGCATTAGTAGAGCATTTTTAACTTTCCAATTCGTAAGTCTCTCCCCATTTTCCTCCTATTACCTTTCCTTAGTGGGGAGGGTGGGCAGTTAACAAAGAGCATCTGCCATGGTTTATTGTCACCCTACAGTAAACGGTGACATGAGTATAGGCTTTAAACAGTAAAGAGTCTCCACTTCTTCACTTTTGCAAGTCCCAGAGAATTATGTACTATCTTTTAATCTCATTAGGAGATTTAATTTTTAATTTCTTCAGTACTTACTAGTTCCCAGAAATAAATCAACTATTTGAGAAATTTCTTTGCATCCAAGTTAAAATAACATATTTTTTGTCCACTAAATGAAACAGAGAACTACAGTTAATTCACTGTATCATAACTGATTTATGAGGTTCTAATTTAATGTAAATACAAAATACAAAAAGGTGAGAAACCTCCATGGTTTACCAACTGTTATTAATTCAGCTGAACTAATTGAATTTGTTGGTAGTTGAGCTTTGAAGTGGGACAAAACCAGAGTACAGGTACATATGATTTTAATGAACAGTGATGTGTGAAACAAATCATAGCCTTGTCAACAAGATAATAGTGAATTATATCCCCTGTCATAAGAGAATATATGACAAATATACAGGGTGTAGTTTGCAAAAGCTGATGAAGATTTGTCAATTTGATATTTCTATGTGAAAACCATCAGCTGAAGACACTCTATAAGTGCTCATTAATCAGACATAACAAATTTAGCTTCAACACAATATTCATGTCATCTTGGGTTTTTGTGAACACGGGGCAAACCTTTGACTGTCTTCTCTTTGTCTTTCGAAATTGTAACAGCCAATTCTTTCTCTGATATATGTTTATACTAATAGACATTTCCTGAACACATGGAAACAGGATAGAAATTTCTAAATGAAAAATGAGGAATATTGTTGTTTTATTTGAATATTTTTATTATTCTAAAAATATTTGCCTAGGAATATGAGACTTGATTGACTCATTTTTATAAGAGGCTAGTTCAGACTTTAAGTTAGCAACTCCCCTCTTTAAAAATTATACTTCTGAAAATAATATTGTTCATATTAGTTCTGTAATCCTTTGTAAAAGAACATAATTTTAGACAAGCTTTTGAAAGTAGAAATAACAATAGCTCCCCTCCTGTCTATGCCCAGGAAAAGACTGCATACTTAGGTTATCTATTGACAGTCATGAAAGACATGTTTCCACCCAACTGTTCTATATGCAGCTGTTTTATTCTTAGAAAACTAAATTATGGTAGATATTGAAAATTCTAACCTTTAAATAAAGTATTATGTATAAGCAGCTTATTGGAACACATTCAGTTACAAGTAGATTTTTATGACTGCTTAGAATTGATATATTTTAATTTCTTAGACTGTCACACCCTCTTAAAATGATTATTCTGAAGCATTCACTTTTACATTAGCCATGGCCTACTTTCTATTAAGATGAGTACTTTGGATATAAATATTGGTGCCTATTTCACAAGCCTTATTCTCACAGAATAATAGACACTATCTAGATACTTTCAGCAATGCTTTTCCTCTTTGCTTCTCTGTGCCTAGGTGATTAAAATATTTTATTATTTTTTTTCAGGGAGACAGCCAAGTGGGGGGATGAAGGACTTGTTAAGGTATTCATACTGTCCTTCAGTGAGATAATTAAGCTATTAAAGTGTTCACTGTTTGTCTTGGTTATATCACTAAATATCTGTTGTACTGCACTGGAAGAAAAAGGAACGTAATAGAATCAGCAGTGTGCTGCACATAATACGAACAGAAAGTAAATAATAAAACCTTAGCAACTGCTACCATCTTCCCATCTTGATGGGAAACACATTGAGGAACTTGCAATCACTCTTGTTAATAAGGAAATACAGAAGTTCTGACATTTGAAACAGTGACTGTTTCATTTCCAGGTATGCTTTGAGATGTAGACGTGTATACTGTTGAGCTTAAGATGATAGAGAATGTTATAAAGACAACAATTCTATATAGGGCTGGCACTTTGTTTTGCCAGTTCCTGCTCAAATGCACAAAATGTTCATTATCCCAAAGACTGAGTGACCTGCTCTAATCTAGGCACGAGTTAGTGGTTAACTAAGTTGAGAATATGATTCAATAGATGTAAATAGTTGAGGCTTTAATATAGAAAGCTCAGTGCATTTAAGACGAATCAAACAGCCATTCTTTTAACTGAGGCTATGTCATTGTTTTAATTTCTGAATTTTCAGGTTTCCTCTTCCCATTGCTGAAATAAGTCTCCTGATGGTCTGGTGTCTCTCCTTCTTGGGGAGTTTCCTGGCTGCCTTTGTTCACACTCTGACACCACTTCCATTGAGTGTTTCTGCTGAAAGTGCATTTCTACTCCTTGAGTATGCCTTATATCAGTTACGAATTCTCCTCTCTTGCCTGATACCTTCATATACTGTCTCCTCTCATACTCTTGGACTCCTCTTGTATTCTTGAACACTTTTTCTGCACTTGGAGCACAGCCACAAATCAAGCTTAAGCAAGCAAGGTAGTGGTGATGAATAATAGAGGAGATTGCACCATGACGCAAAACATATTGAATAATATCTTTAGATCAGAAGTTCCTTCTGAATAATGTCTGCTTTAACAGTAGGCTGATTTTCTGAATAAACAGAAACTTCCTTCAGTAAGGCTCAATACCGGGTAAATAACAACATTTTAACGGGATTTTTATCAAGTACATGTTAAGTTACATTCGTTATCTTTTTCTAGTCCTCACAGCATCACTCGATGATTTTGAAGCACTAAGGTGAATGCAAAGGAGGAAAAAAAAAGGCAAATAGGAAAAGAAAAGGATGATTTGGCCCAATTTTGTGTTTTATAGTGTATACTGTTGGTTGCAGAGTTGTTTAGAAGACGTGCTATTTTTTTAGTTCACAGTAAAAAAAGTACTATTACTGTTGTGACTTCTGTAAGAAAGATGATTTAAGAAATATACAGAGAGTGGCACGTTTGATCTATTCACCAAAATTGCAAATACACAAATCTGTAGGTATGTATTTTCCAGAAAGTTTTTGATTGAGACGGTTATGTAATTTCCAACAGAGATGAGAGAATTTCTGAACTGCAAGAAAGCTTTATTTCTGTGTTATTTTAAATCCACAGATGAGCTGTCAGAATACAGAGAAGAAATGTACTTTTCAAAAGAGTATCTGTTTGATGTATTTGGGATTGAAGAAGAAAACTTTTTAATATCATTCAATGTTAGATTAATAGTAGATTAATTTGTAGACAAATTTTATGTTTTCTTAATTGATGATAGCTGTGGGGTTTTGTTTGTTTGTTTGTTTGTTTTTGTTTGTTTTTTTTTTAATTTGAAATGAGGAATGCATCTGTGAAGCTATTGATCTTGAAACCCTAAAGTAGCTTGCAGTAGTTGTGTTAGTGAGATACTAGGAAAATTCACAAGAAAATTTGCCCCTTTAAGCAGTGGCACAAAAGGTTATAAAGAAATTACAAGCAAATATAAAGCTTTTTGACAGCTACTCCTGTGCTTCTTCCTTTCACTGCGGTCTAATACTAGATAGTATATTTTTATTTATTTGCAATTTTTATAACCATTCTCACTGGATTGTTTTTCCTGATGTATTAAGACTCATATGCATCTTCAACTAAAACACAGGACTGAAATATTTCTTGTACTTCTCTCTGATCTCACAGTATGCCTACAGTGGTTTCTATTTCTTCCCTTCCTTCTTCACTGCCATCCTCCCTCCTTGCCTCTCTTCCTCCTTTCCCTTTTTGCAGAGATCCATGATTTCAGCAGTTAAAGAAAATACTTCCAAGTGAAACCTCTTCAGCAATGGGCAAGTTTTCCTTACTCACACCATGACAATAGTGAAATTGTGCAGGCTTAGTTCAGAGTGCATCATAAATGTAGTAAATTTCTTGTCCCCCTGTTCCAGATAGGTAGAGATCAGAAGAGCACACAAGAATGGCATTCTAAACATGGGGCACTGGAAGTGTCTAGGAGTCCTAGTTGAAAGGAAATTAATTTCAACAGACCCATCACTTTTCATTCTCACATTCTTTAATCCAGGGTTTACCTTAAAAAAGAAAAAATAAATTATAAGTGGGTGCTGGGTGACATGAAGATAACGTTCTTTGCATGATGCTAATACTAAAGGTTTGAACTAATTTTTACAACCCTTTAAGCATGAACCATGAATTTAAGGAGTACAGTTTGGCACAAAATATTGCTTCCTTGGAGTTTAAGTAGGCCTACATTTAATGACAGAAAAGGACACACACATCTATGTAAGACGAAGTTTAATAGAAAGAGGCATTTCAACAGAAAAGAGGACTCTTTAACAAAGAGCTTAAGGATTAGATGAAATTAAGAGAGTTTTTGTCATCTAGGGGACAGAGTCTGCTAAGAAAGAATGAGTAGTTCACTAAAACACAGTTTTCATATAACAACAAAATAGAGGAGGAGTTATGGGTTAAATCCTAGTATGACTAAATGCAGAGGTTAAGGTTAAGGTTATTGATTTAAGCTTAGAATAAGGTCAAAAGCAACATACAGGAAGAATGTATTTTAGTGAACATGTGGCTTTGTGAATCAGTAAAACCAGCAAAGCAAAAGAGTAGGAGAAAAAGCTGTCCATCATTCAATAGACAGAAATTGGTTACAAAAGTAAGGACATACGGGAACTGTTTGAACTCCTTTACACTGGTGAAGCTTTCAGCAGCTACTGTAGGCCCTTTGTGATTGCAGAATTGGACCTTCAGTTAGCTATAATTTCAGTTCTTACCAACTCTTTATAAAAAATAAAAGAAATTGAAAGATTGGAGAAATTAGAGAGAACAAAACTTTGGTGAACCAACATAATCTTCTAATAGTAAATTTGCTTAGGAATTCAAGCAATCTCTGTCCCCAAAACACTTGTGCTGTTTTCCACAGCTGAATTTGTTTTGTCATAACAGAAATGAATAATAGTTTTACCTTGTCAAAGACATGTCGTCTTGAATTAATAAAAAAAAGAAAACACAGCAAACTTTTTTTGTTGAAGTAGATATTTAATACACTTGGAGTTGTATCTGAACTAAAAAATATGTGGAAATGAAATAGATGAACTATGTAAATATTTAGGTGGCTTTATTTACAGCTATATTACAGTGTAATAACTGTTGCTGGTCTTCTCTTAGTAGTACTGACACTATATCACTTACAACATGACAAGAAAAGTGGTTGTGTAATTTTCTAACATGCCTAGGTCTGCACAATAACTGATAAAAATTATGCAGGACTCCACATTTACCAACATGCAAGAATCTTTTGAAATAAGATTAGAGAACATGTGCTTTGTTTTTACTTATTAAAATAAGTTTTCAAGAACTCCCTTGACTGTAGTAAGGCAAGACTCCAGCCTTTACAGACAATTTTATTGAAGAGGGCTTGCAAATGGAGACTTGGAAACATATTCTTCTTTCTTTAAATCAGTCAGATGCCTTTTATTGTCATATATAAAAGCAAGAGCAAACCTTCATATTTCAGCTTTTCTTTCAGCTTGATAACTCCATTTAAATGGGATATATAACTGATATTTTCATTGTTTGTTTAATATTAAGTCCAATTAAAAGCACACAGACTAGTGTGCAACATTAGTTTTATGCAAGAACAGCCTGCAAGCATTTTTGTAGATATAGAAAGAACCTAGTCAGAACAAATGACTGGATTTGTGCCTTGCAAACATGTCTCCGTTTCACCGCCAAAGACTCAATCAACGTAACTGTCATTTTAATGATCACTGGGACACATTCTACTTGATTTGAGATCTAGTGTTTAAGAAATCCCTATAACTGTTGTGATTAGTTCTAATTTCTTTTTGAATTAGTTAGCACTGTCAGTAATTACCTTCATTTGTTATATTTTTCATTTGATGGTAACAAAAATTTAGTTTTAATTTTTTTTTTTTTCTTTGCATTTTGCTTTTATTTTCTTTTTATTTAATAATAACTTCTTTCTGCAATCCCATCATTCAAAGAATCATCCCTTCTCTCACTGTGTTTCTCATGTTACAGTAACATTGTTTCACTCTTCTCTGTCATTTCCAATTAATTCATTTTGCCTAGTTAACTGGACTGGATATTTCCAGCTAACATTACCACACAGTGTCACTGCACAACTGACTCACTGTTTAGTGTTGAACTACCCTCACTGTGAAAAAATTCTAATATTTAATCAGAATTTCCTACATTGCAAGTTGTGCCTATAGCTTTTCTTCTTTTCAATATCTATCACTGAGAAAAGTCTCACACCATCTTTTCCATAGCCTCCCCTTGGGTAGCTGAAGAGATATTTGATCAAAATTAACCAATGTCAGTAGCAATGAATATTTCCTAATTGTGAGCAATTTGCAGAAGTGCCTTGGGGAATATTTTTAGCAACAAAATCCATATAGGAATAATCTTACAATTTCTTGAATGCATTTTTCCCCTAATGTTTGGAGAAATGTATTTGGATGTTTTGTTTAAATCATTTGCTCTATGCATTTTGTAAGCATTTCTATAGCATTGCTACTTTTATAGCTGGAAGAGATCATATGTTAACAGCTTGCAGCTGCTGGATGCTAGTGCTCATCCTAAACACAATTTTAGAATTTCAACATTAACACAAAACCAAAATTTAAGCAGTGAAATGTGAGTGACAAGTAGTTCTTTATATGTGTGTATCACAACTTAAACCACTTGTGATACTTATATTTGAAACAGAATGAATTGCAAATTTCTTTTACATGATTTGTGGTCTTCCTCCTCCTGCTATAGCACATAACTTCCCAGTTTCATCAAGGTGAATGTTGGACTAGAGCCTTAAGGAGTGTGGGTCCCTAGGTCAGTTGTTAGATTACTGGTCCTGTGAAGTATTAAGATTGCCTCTGAGGAACATATTTCTACCTGAAAGGAAATAAAACAGTGTTTCTTGAACAGTCAACATTGTGTTACTTTAGTTAATTCATTAAGGGATGTACCTGAAGCTTGTACGTTTCTCTCTCTTTTTCCCCAAGGAGGCACAGAAATGTGTCTTGAAACTCTCATAATGGCTCTTCACAGATTTAAATTTGACTTGCTTCTGAATGGTGAAATTTGTTCACCGTAAGAAACTGAGCTAGTTTGAGTTTTGCCACAGTAATATATAAAAGGTTTAAAATGTATTTTCAGTTATGAGGAACGTAATTTTAAAAATGATGGATCTGGAGAAATTTGAATGAGTACAAACTGAGTATAACATCTAGTAGATCGACCTGGGTTTATTTTGTTTAATTTTTCTCAAGTTAAATTATATTATCAAATACAGATGAGCATATGTATAAGAAAGTTGATATTATTTAGGTCCATAACTTCATCATTTGCATTTTCTTGACCTTTTCTATTCTGTGGCCATTAGTTTCAGCAGTCTAATTTGTACATAAATTGATTTTCATTTTCTTTCATGCATACAGAGGTGAGCATCAGACTGTGGTAATATCATACCGTCATTTAAAATTTGTTAAGCTCTATGATGTCACAATATTCAGCTTTCTAGATTACTGTGAGACAGGTCTTAGTTTTGCCCAGTGTGGTTTTGCATGTCAATATCTGTTCCTCTTGTTTTATTTCTCTTAAATCCTTATATGGCCCTTATCATAGGAATATTTATTAATGAATATATATCGTCTCTCCCCCCCCCCCCCCCTTTTTTTTTTTCTTCCTTGTAACTCTGTGATTTTTAAGACTGTTTCTGAAGTGCTTTTGATTTGCTGAGTAGTGGAAACCATCTCAGGCATGAAAATATACATGTGAACCATCTTGAAAAAGGAGTAGTTTTGTTTTAAATTAAATAGATAAAATAGATTTATTTACCAAGTAGAAGCTTGGTTAGATGACAGTTGTCCATGCTTTACTGTGTCAACTGGAAGAGACTATAGCTGGGGTCAGTTGGGAACAAGAAATCTGACATCGCAAAAGTTGCTGCTGTAAAAGGTAGCATTTCCCTCCACTAGGGAATGCAATGTACTCTCTGAAGCACTTCTAGTCTGGATAGGCAATCTATGTCAACAAATAGTTAATTTTGCTTCAGTATTTACATTGTCATGGTCCTAAATGTAAACAATATATAATCCTGGAGGTAATGGCATTTTTCCAGGGTTCAAAAAGTATCACTGATGATGACCAGTTATGTCTCCTTTAAGGTACATCACCTCTGGAGGCCACCTGGTCCAACCCCCCTGCTCAAGCAGGATCACCTCGAACCAGTTGCCCAGGACAGTGTCCAGACAGTTTTTTAATATCTGTAAGGAGGGAGACTCTGCAACCTCTGGGCAATTTATTCCAGTACTCAGTCACTCTCACAGTACAAAAGAAATTCCTCATGTTCAAAGGGCACCTCCTGTGTTTTAGTCTTCCTCTTTTCTTGAGACTAGGCACCACTGAAAAAAGTGTGGTTCCATCCTCTTTGCACTTTCTGTTCAGGTATTCATATACGTTCATAGGTTCCCCTTTGAACCTTCCCTATTTTTTCCCCACTGTTAATTAGCAGATACCTAAAAAATTGGTCACATTAACTGTAGGGGTTTAATTATCTACCTTTTATTTTTCAAGTTCAGCTTAATAATTCCTTCTGTGTTAGCCACTACTTAACTGAAGACTGACGGGGGAAAGTGTAATTCTTCTGAGTGACTATCAGATAAATGATGTCTATGTTGTCTGCTGTTTACTTGAAAGTGCTAATGATGATTGAACATCATTGCCATGCTGAGTCTTGTATGTCAGTTCCTAAATGCTCAGCAGCTAGATGGTTTAGCACTTTTATAATAAATATGTAATTATCAAAATAATACAAAGTTGATTTATAATACCAGGCAGCCTAGGTTTATGAGTTCTACATGGATATAAAATTTTATTTTAAATGTAAGTTTCATTGATAACAGCAACTGTGCAATTTACCACTTCCATTTCTGTAAACTGTTTTGTTTGCTACAGCATGATATTTTGATTAAGAAGACAGATGATACAAAATCAATGGAACAGTTCCTATTGATTAAACACTGCCTTTGTTACTGATGTTTGTGAGGTTTTTAAGGATCAGTTCTTGACCTTTTGTTATTTTATATTGTTATCAATGACTTGGAGGAAAACAAAACTGTTATTGATTTAATTTATAGCATGCACACACAGACACATAAAGGAATACCAAAGAAGTAGTGTTCAGCAGATACATGTAGGTTGTTTGGTAAGTATAGTATAAATATACAATTTGAAATTCATCATAGACAAGTCACATTTTGGTCTGGTGAATTGTGAATAGAAGCCACACACAAATGCTGTCTTGAAAATCAGTTGCTCTTAAAGATGTGCAAGAAGTCAGGCCAAACCAAACATGAACACTTGATACAGTTCCACATTGAAAAGGCAAATGTGAGAAATAAACATGAGAATATTGAGTAGAAATGAATTATGCTACCTCTGTACTTCTCCATCTGTGGCAGTTGCTTCCAGTTATGAAATCCACAATTAAGAAAGGGCACTGATAAATTGGAGAGGGTTGAGGAAAAGCCAGGAAAATTATTAAAGGACTCTGAGGGAATCAGGGAGTTCAAACCATAAATTTAGCAAAGCAAAGGTTAAGAACTGTGTCTGTAGCACTCATAGCTCTTCACAGCTGGATGCTGATCAGAGTAGATCTTTGTGATTTTCAGTTTTCCTTGACCTATGAAAGTATGTCCTGCCAATTCTCTGTCCTTTTGAAAATGATTGGTACAGGCATTGGTGTCCCTTTCCAGATGGGACACCTCGTAGCTGAGCTGCCTTTTGTTCCAGGATAGTCACTGACCACCTTAGTTATACTCTTCCCTGTAATTCACACGTGTTGTTTACGGGGATTTGAAATAATCAAAATATGTTGTCAACAGGCTTGAAGAGGTTTTGAGCAGAAACATTTTGCTTTAGTTACTGCACAGAATGTCAGTTCTCAGCAAAATATTAAAAATGGAGGTTGCTTGTTTGTTTGTTTGTTTCCTCGCCTTTCTCAGAGTTCACTGGGAGTTGGCCAATGTACACAGAATTTCTCTCATGTATAGGAGGTCTTTTTCAAAATGTGCTGTCTTGTTTATGTTTTTTGACAGTGTGTGGTGTCCTTCTCATTCCCTTCTATTTTAGTACCACAGAGCTTTACCTCTTCTTGCTCATGCCTGCTGTTCAGGAGTGATAGGGAGCATTGCAGGGAAGGAGATGCCAACTCTGGACATAACTTTAAATTTTTGATGCACACAGTCTTTTTTTCCATCTAGTAAAAACAGGGAAGGAAGGGAAGGGCAATGGAGGTATGGCTGGATCACAGAGCAGTTTCACTGATGCTGCAGGTTCAGCCACCCCTAAATACAAAACCAAACACATACCTACACACATTGCCTCTTCCAGGGATGGGATTCCTCACTTTTCTCCTGTACCATTATCCAGCGTTTGGCCCAGCAGTCTACTCTGGGATCCACAGGGCTGTGGTGTTCCTGTGGGGCCCTTTGAAGATCTGGTGTCCCACGGAGCTGTCTGCACAAACTCAATGCTCTTGTGTTGCTACTGCTGCTACTCTGTCCTGGGGCATCCCTAAGCATCCCGTCACACCATCCCTGCTTCTCTGGATTGTCCCAGCCAAATGGGATCAATCTGGCTAATCATTAGGTGGAGTTTCTGGGCAGATGCTTTGTGGCTTTTCCCTAAACAATATGACAATTTTGTCACATTCAGTCATATGGGGTTGTCACTCAGGCTGTCCTTCAAATGGCAAAAGTGGAGATGGGACATCTCCATAGTGAGAATGCAATATTTAAAAACAGTCACTTGCTGAAACTGGGTGGCTGATGAGATCAATATGCAATTTAAAACTAATTGATCTGTTGATAATTTGACAGTTTACATAGATAGATTACTCTTAGTTTCTGCTCCATTAGTTTGTTTCCACTTTAAATAACTTTTTCCTAATTTGTGGTATTTTTTGTTTGTTTTAGTTCTGTGTCATTTTCCCTCAGAATTTCTCCTCAAAACTGAAGCATAAAGTTAGTAGAAAAAAGCAGAAGATCCCAAGAGTGATTTAAAATTTGCCCATATGTAAATATTTCACAGATAAAACCCAACATAATTAATGACCTCTGCATTGATTCCGCTTCTTGTTAAGTGTGATTTGATTGCAGTTGATAGGAAAAATATGTAAGGAATAAAAATCTATTGAGAGGATTCTGAAATCTAACAGGAAATTGAATAATGAATTATAGCATATGGGAGTTGTGGATAGACATATTCCAATTAGAAATAATTCACATTTTTAAATATTAGAACCATTTATATTCCAGTTCAGCCACAGAAGTTAATTCAGGGAAGTTGTATGGCCTATGTAATAGAAGCAGTCAGGTGATGTGATCATAATGGTCCACTCTGTGGCCTGAAAAGTCCATGAATCTATTAAATAAATGAAAGAGATATTGGATTTTTTTTGTCATATTCCCTGTTTCATCAATAATGTCAAGTACAATTTACCCACAATTGATGTTTTACTAACCCTAATGTCAGCAGAAATGAACCATCACCACAGTTACCTATGCACTGTTTTCTCTCCCTCTCCAATTTGCATTTATAATCTCTGAGATCTGTAAATGGAAGCATTCCATTTTGAAAAGATAATGAGATTAAATCACCTACATGTAATCATTATCAATTTAATTTTTAAAAGTAAAATAACTTTCCTTTGGTATTTAAAAAGTATTTGCAAATATGTTAGAATCATTTGCATTTTTATCCTATTTCTTACACTTGTATGTTGCATAGGCATTTCTTCACAAAATAGAGGCCAAAATGCAACACTCCGATGGTGTATTAATTAAAAAGGACAAGAATACCTTAGCAACCACACAAACTAAGGTCCAAGTCATGCATTATACTGACAATAATGAAGAGGGTTTTTTTACTCCACAGCCCTTTTGCAGGTTCATAGTGTTCTGTGGTGAGATTAGTCCCTTCGTATATTTGACAAATAAGAATTAAGTTCTTTGGTTCTATCTGTATCTGGTTTTATCTAGCCAAATGCTTTAATTATTTAGGTAGATTTTTGTGGTTTCTCATATTTATTGCTGAGCAAAATCATCCTCACTCTTCATTATGCAATTTGTATCCCTGTTTCAAAGAGTTCAAAGGAAGCCATCCCAAATTTCTGTCCTTTAGAGCTGTATTTTTCTGGGCACTTTTTGTCCTCAAAGGGCCATAAATGCCCATAAATTACTTCAGCCAAGCGCTCTAGGTCCCCACTGACCTTAATATTGAAAAATTGCACTAAGTATAATTTTGCAGAGCCTACGTAGTCTTGTTTTGGTTCTGTTCTCCATGAATATGGAAAATAGATTATTCTTCCCCTCTTTGCAATAGCCTTTTATGTACATGAAAATTGTTTTTTCCCTCTTCACTCTCTCTTAAATCAGACTGACCAATCACCACTCATTTTTCTTCATAGGTCATATTTTGCAAATCTCTAACTTTTCTGATTACAGTCTTGGACTCCTTTTAGTTGGCCTATGTCTTCTTGGAAGTGTCATGAGCAGAACTGAATGTTTATACTCTAGTCAGTATACCCCATTAGTGAATCACGGCTGCTTAAATTCTTGTGCAAAATGTATTGATTATGAAAGCTTTTATAAATGATTAAAAACTGTTATAGAACACTGTTTTGTAAATGAAACTCTCATGTTTCCATCTGAACACAGCAAGAGAAACTCAGTTTTATTGAACTTCATGGTAAAATAAGTTTTGGTAACTTGAGGCATACATTGTCTTACACAATACTCCAGTGAAATAGTTACAGCAATATTACAATTTTAATCTTTTGTATAGCTATAGAAAGTCAAGTTAGAGCTCTTCAAAATGTAAATTGCTCTTTTCCTAGCTGAACTGTATTTTTCCTATGAGATTTCTATCCAGATTAGAACAAATTCAACTATTTTACATCCTCATGAATTCAAAGAAAAATAAGATAGACATGTAGAATTGTCATAATTTCTTGCATAAGAATTACAAATACTGTATTAAAAAGAATATTTCCTATTGTATCTCTTTTTTTTTTTTTTTTGTTCCTCCTAGTGTTTTATAGCTCTTTCATTACTTTCACCTCTGAAACTTTGAAGTTGGTACACGTGCAATTCACTGCTTCTTTGCGTTAGGCTGTAGGATCTCCCTACCCTCATGTCGGGAACAGTAATAGGAGGAGGAAGGGTTAAACTTTGACCAAATTTGTCTGTTTCATATTATGGTGTAGCTTTTCTTTTGCCAAAAGCAATAGACACTCATTGATGTCTTTGATATGGGATCTAAGAACTGGAGATGTGCTGCAGTAGCCCTCTAGGAATAAATGTTCCCCCAGAAAGTAAGTTCCAAACACGGGTCTGCTAAAAAAAACTCTCAGAGAAAGCAAGAGAACTGACAAATTTCCCTCCTGCCTTCCAAAGGTTTTAGTTCTGCATGTCTTGAGCTGCTGAATGATTGACAATAACTCCTTTGCTGTTTAAAAACTTCTCAAATTCATCTATCAACAGGAAGTAATCACAGTCCACAACAGGTGTTCTTTCCCTAAGCTATTTTTGTGGAAAAAAACATGTTTTGAGGATAGAAATTAGCAAAGTGTTTAGAGCTATTAAAAGAGTTCCTTCCATAAAATGCTTAAATAAATGCTTAACAACTGCAGACATTTTAGTTAGAAGTAAAAGCATACCTTCAAATGAGATTTTATAGCTTGATAAAGGCACATATAGAGAATTCATTATTTTTCCTGCAATTATTTGATATTATTGATAAAGTGACTTAATCATATAACTGCAGTGCATAATAAAGCTAAAACATTAAATAAAACCAATGAAGAACATTATCTTACTCAATATACAGATGTTTCAAAAAGATGGACACAATTTCAAAGCCAATCCTGGTCAAATTGAGTCCATCTTTTTGAAACACCCTGTATAACCAAGGATTTTTTTTTTTTTTCCTTTCATTTTAACGTTACCATGAGAGATAAGCTAATCTAACTCTACTGGATGCATAAATCTCATCACTACCAATAGAACCAAGACTTTAGACCTTTATTTTGTAAATGTATTCCAGGAAACTTCTAGAAGTTAGTGACTTAAGCATGCTTATGTAATTAATAAAAAACTTCCTACAATTTCTAGTTTGTTTTTTTTTTTCAAATAATAAAATAAAGAATTCAAACTTTTCTAATTTTCAACACATATGCAGGGCACACATCGATTTAGATCCGTGTTCTGCTCGCTCTTGCTTTTCAAATCTCAGTGGGGATCATTTTAGTCAATTGTTAAGAATGATTAAATTGCAGAATCTTAGCATACTGGAATGTGTTAAATTAGAAAGAAGTACAAAGCTGTCATTGTTAAACAGATAACCTGTGCGCTGTGTGGCACTCTTTTATTTATGGACTTTGTTGCTCACAGTATGACTCTGTACAATACAAAAAGAGTTTTCTCTAAAGACTAAATTTCAAAGACTTATGTATCTGTGACTGAAGAAAAGCATTTCTTCTCTCCAGGTACACATTCCTGACAGAGATTAATAAAGCTAGAGAAAAGATCCTCTTCATAAGAGATCACACTCTAGGCATCCTATGTATACATCACAATGTTGTGCGTCAGAGGAATGCGAAAGAGATAAAATCCTGTCCTTGGAAATCAGTGTATAAACAGTAACTGTCCAGAGTCTTGAGAAGTATAAATAAATTAGCTTGTCTTTGCTGGAGTTAGTGGCACTGCACCAGTTTAAACATGCATCTGATCCTGTAGAGCTGAAATAATACAGCTCCAGTTACTGAAGTTAAGAGAAGTCTAAAGAACCATCTACAGAAAATATTCCTTTAATCTCTCCATGTAATTATCATTAATATCTTTTGCAGCTCTATGAAAATTGTTTATGAAGTCTGAATACATTGATTTTTCAAAGTATATATTTAACATTATCTTTCTATGTGTCAAAGTCAAAGCTCATTTGACGTATCAGGTAACAAAACCTCAGAAACTCTTTGACAGAAGTACCAGAAAGTAGATGTTTTGTTTTAGAGCTAATACTTCTAAACTCATAACATTTCACTGAAAAGATTGTTAAAATATGCTTTTATGCTTCATTTTATTTAACTTTTATTGCTATTTGGTAGCATTCCACATGAATAATCTCCTGGGATACTGTACTCTTTTCTATGTGCATGCACTTGAAGAAAAAAAAAGAAAAAGATTCCTAGAAAAACTTCTTGTTAGATTTAGGGCAAGAAGAAACAAATATTTTTTGTGTTTGTTTGTTTTTTTCTGTTGTTTTTTTGCTTTACCAGAAACCATGTTATTGAGTAAACGTCCCAGCTTTTTAGGATTAAAAAAACAAACCAAACCAAAAACCCTCAAAATCCCAAACAAAGAAAAAAAAAGCCACAAGCAAACAAACCAAAACCACACTATAAAGCAACTCTTTCAAAAAATATGTATGTCTGTAAATAAATATTATTTAGCTAAATAGAAATTTAGAAAAAAACACCCAGATGTACATTTCTGATCCTGCTCTTCATATGTCATCTCATTGTGAAGCTACCCAGATCCTGCGGATGCCCTGGCTCTTTTCATTGCTCCAGAAATAACTAAAATTGCACTACCAATATCACAGTATCACAGTATCACAGTATCACAGTATCACAGTATCACAGTATGTTTGGGATTGGAAGGGACCTCAAAAGATCATCTAGTCCAATCCCCCTGCTGGAGCAGGAACGCCTAGGTGAGGTCGCACAGGAACATGTCGGCGGGTTTTGAATGTCTCCAGAGAAGGAGACTCCACAACCTCCCTGGGCAGCCTGTTCCAGTGTTCTGTCACCCTTACTGAGAAGAATTTTTTTCTCAAATTTAAGTGGAACCTCTTGTGTTCCAGCTTGATCCCATTACCCCTTGTCCCATCATTGTTTGCCACCGAGAAGAGCCTGGCTCCATCCCCGTGGCACTCACCCTTTATATATTTATAAACATTAATAAGGTCACCCCTCAGTCTCCTCTTCTCCAAACTAAAGAGACCCAACTCCCTCAGCCTTTCTTCATAAGGGAGGTGCTCCACTCCCTTAATCATCTTTGTTGCCCTACGCTGGACCCTCTCCAGCAGTTCCCTGTCCTTCTTGAACTGAGGGGCCCAGAACTGGACACAATATTCCAGATGTGGTCTCACCAGGGCGGAGTAGAGAGGAAGGAGGACCTCTCTCGATCTATTAACCACCCCCCTTCTAATACACCCCAGGATGCCATTGGCCTTCCTGGCCACAAGGGCACAGTGCTGGCTCATGGTCATCCTGTTGTCCACCAGGACCCCTAGGTCTCTTTCCCCTACACTGCTCTCTAATATCTAATTTCCCAACTTATACTGGAACCTGGGGTTGTTCCTGCCCAGATGCAGGACTCTACACTTTCTCTTGTTAAGTTTCATTAGGTTATAAGTTTGGAGCTTCCCCTGTATTGTCAGTGCTAAGGATCTTGGTGTAAATCTCTGAATTAGAATCTGTGAACCAAGTATTTTTCAGTCCACATACTCTGCGGGAACTGGTCCATTCAGCAGTCTCAGGGCATGCTCATGCCACACATCACTGGAAGCCAGAGAGGATGCCTTGCTACATCTTAATAAAATGAGTAGTGGGCTGCTTTCTTTTTAGACAAGGTGCTTATAATTCTTCTCTCTACAAAATCTAGAATGACTTGTCAAGAAAGTAGCTAACCAGAACCCTGAACAAAGATGAGTGCAGAGAACAGGGCAGTTGCTTAATGCTACTTGCCAGTTCTCAAGATCTGTGGGATACACATAAGAGACCATTGATTTGCCACAAATACATTAATTGTTATGCAATGGCATCTCAACATTAATGTGCAACATTAATAATATATTATTACTGCTACTAGAATTGATGGCCACTCAAGGCACAGTAAATCTTATTTTTGTGGTTTTTTTCCCCCTGTTTAGTATCACTCAGTACTAAATGAGGATGATATGAATCAGGCTGTTCTTCCAGACAAAACCTTAATCCCAGTTTACATTGTGCACGTGTGTGTGTGTGCACTCTGTGCATGCATCTTTTCCAGTCCTATTGTTGAATTTGCTATGCTCCTGGAACTGTTCCTGACAAAGGGGGAATTGACTATGTGAATTGACTATGTAGTGTTTAAGAATAGGATGGTATAAAGCTAACGTAAATCCTACATTTAGCCCTTATATTGAATGTGTTTTGAATTAGTTTTATACCTTGACAATAGATTTTTGGGGTAGTATTTTGTCACTTATCCAATTTATATTAAAAAGATAACAATGTACATACAGCTTCTTGCTTGCTTGCTTGCTTGTAGTTCTTACTCTGAAGCATTTATTGTTTTCAACCTGACTACTGATCTCTTCATCCACATCAACACATCAGCTGATGGACAGGTATGACAGCAGCTGAAATCTCATCAAGCTATGTACAATCTGCCAGTCCCCATACACAGACAGGGTCATCTCCTGGGCTTTTGCAAGGCATCTCAGGAGGGTTTACTGGAGATGATATGCAGTCTCACAGTCTGAGGCTTCACAGAGCACCACAGAGTAGTGTGACTGGCCATGAGTTTGTTGCAGAGTCATCTGACCTGATCTTGAAAGACTTCAAGGCATTTCTCCCTGTGTTGTGTTGTATCTTCCAGTATGAGTGTGACAACCTGACACATAATAAACTTTTACAGTGCAGCTCATTAAGCACACAGTGGAAGTTGTCTATTCACTTAAACTGAAACCACTTCAAAATAGCTAAGACGACTTTGTCAGCAAGTCAAATAACAGTAATCTTCTCATTTTTGGCATTTTCTGTCATTTCATTCTGTTGCTCTCCAGTAAGCTTTACCTGGACAGCAGAGCACTGCATTAAGACATCAGTTCAGCAACATGTTTGAGGTATAATTAACATTGATTGGAATCACTCAAACTAAAGAGTATGCTTGAAGGTAAGGAAGTGCTTTGCCTGAAGGCTTAAATTTTTGGAGTGTCACTTGGCAGGTACTTAGGGTTTTTCTTTTTTTGGTCATCTACTCCTTTGAATCTAAACTTAATCTTTGTAGAGAGATTCATGCAAGACTCATTGCAGACTACTTTAGGCCAAAGGTCTTCAAGTGATATGTTAGTAAAGAGTATATAGGCTTTGTACTAGCTCTCTATAGCTGGGTGAAATTCAGACACATTCAGCAAATCTTAGGCAAGGAGAATCTGTTTAAAAAAAAGCACTTGATTGCAGAGGCAATCTGTCATTGAAACCGCAGGAGAATGATATCTCTCTGCATTGTAGGAAGAGAAAGGAAAGATCACCATATAAATACAGTACCACTATCTGATGCTATCATCCAGACCCTTCTGTCTTGTGCTCTCCCTAGGTGTCAGGTCAGCTTACATGTTCTGAATGTATTTAGGGCTTTCACAAGTATTCTGAGATCTCTTTGGAATTGTACTCATGCAGCTGACCATAAAAATTCATTCCTAAAGTCCATGAAGTGTTGAAAACCACCTGAGTTCATAAAAATGAAAGAACACTTTTTTTCCAAAATGATTTCTCATTGCTTCTCAGTGTTTGTGAACCAAAATGACTACAATTTTCTTAGTATAGTTGATTAAATATAGCTTAAGAACTGTTTTGTTTTAGTTTTTCCTCAAACATTTTTACAATAAGAGTGATAAACAGTCATATGGAATGACTCAGCCAAAGAACTTGTCTCAGATGACTTTACCAGGACAGGTGACTACAGTACAAATTTCACTAGGATGGCCAGTTTTTTCTATAATATGTGGGCAGAGCTTGTTTAAAAATCACTGCCTGAATTAATTACCATTGAAGAAAAATGCAATAACACTAAGCTCAGAAAACATATTATATGTTCTATCTAAGTTTATCTCAGAGAAGAGGTCTTACTTGTTATGCCTTTCTTAAGTCATGGTGCTGCCCAAGGTAAATTTTTTGACTAACAGAATTAAGATTTTTAAATTTCAGACTGGCTAAATATTCACATATACTATATTCATCTTTATCTAGGAGACTGGAAGTACAATATTCATTGTGTAATATAAACCCATCTAGTATCAATAAGAACTGAACTTTGATGACTATGTGATGGTTTATTTTATATGTTATTGTTTGGGTATCAAAAAATTAGCCATGTACTTGTTTGCTATTTTAGCGAAGGAATTAAGTTGAATGGATAATTTCAATGACTGATCTTTTTGATTGTTGCAGTTCCCTTCTCCAAGTTAAAATAAATTAAATCTGGCAGAGCTAATGTATTTGGTTTATGTGACAAGGCTTTGGTAGCAGAAGGGCTGCAGGGGTGGCTCTGTGAGAAGGTGCTAGGAGCTACTCAAATGTCAGACAAAGGCAGTTCATGTTGGCTTCAAGATGAACCTACTCATGGCCAAAGTTGAGCCCATCAGTGATGCTGGTGGCCCCTCTTTGGTAACATATTTAAGAAAACATAAAAAGCACTGTGCAGCAGCTGCAAGATAGGAGTTACTGACCATAACCCTCATTGCCCATCCCCTTGTATTATTCAGGGGGGAAAACAGGAGGCAGACCTGGGAAGAAGGGGGAAATGAGGGAAAGGAGGATTTAGGGTTTTTTTTGGTTTGTTTTTGACTATACTACTCTGTTTTCAAATGGCAATAAATTAAATTAATTTCCCCAAGTTAAATCTGTTTTGCATGTGATAGTAATAGGTGAGTGATCTCCTTATCTTACCCATGAGCTTTTTAACTGCATTTTGGTCCTATTGAGTGGGGGCAGTGACATGGTGGCTTGGTGGGCACCTGGTGGCTACCAAGGTTAACCCATCACAGGTAGTATCAGGAATTTTGCCTGTATTCTAAATCTTTTTAAATAGTAGATTTTACACTTCAACCGTCTATCACAATATATGCATACATATAGCTGTATATGTGTGTGGATATATAAAGTCCAGACAGTTATATAAACCCAGCAATTTCAAAAGATCAGAAATACTTCAGTGCAGCCACACATTAGTATACCCCAGGTTGGCAGAAAAATTCCTGGCAGCATACTGTGTCTCACTATTAAAATGTTATGTCAAGTCACACAAGGCATACACAAGGTTGTAACACCTCCCGGTTCATGTGTCAACACAGACCATGTTGTTTCTAAAGCAATTAACTTATTAAAAAGAAAAATATATCACTATGCTGTGAAAGGCTTGATTCTTTGCTAGTGCTCTTCCAATGATCTCTGCATTACTGCAGCACTGAATTGTACTCAGCATTGAAAATAGCCCTTGGTCAACTCTGTGGTGTTTTTAACATCAAAACACATTTATTTGAGGCAATCACTGAAGCTGATTGAAAAGGGAACTAGAGATTTTGTCTTGAAGGAAGTTGTTAGAAACAGTTTGTGATTTTGAAGTACAGATGACAAATGGGACATTTAGTATTGGGTAGAGAAACAAACTCTAACACCATTGACATTGGCAAAGCTGAAAAAAGTCAAGCTTGAATTCTTCCTTTTCAGTTGAGTATTACAAAATGCTGCTGTGCTTTCCACCAGTAGATTAAAAATGGGCAGCTGAATAGTTTGAAAAAATAAACCGTGAATGTTTAGTATTTAGATTTTATTTTATAGCATGGAAATTCTGATTCTGTGCAATACCCTTGTGCAAATTATCTCATGACTTTCTGAGTTTGATCCTATCTATGCATTTAGTAACTAACTGTAATAACATTTTAACAGGAGAAAACAGAAGTGTATGCTGACACTCTAATTTGGCTTTTGAAACCCTTAAATCATTAGAAATATTCACTCTGCATATAATTATTTTCTTTACAGTCTCTGAAAAATGTTAGTGATAACAGTTTGTCCCTTTTCTTTCACTGCGTTCATCTAAATGGCTTTCCTAGGATTAAATCACCATGCATTACTGTGCTATAGTGACACAGACTTATCTTTTGCTCCAAGACAGCATTTGCCTTGTCATGTGTTTATACAGAAAATTTCATGTGTTTATACAGAAAATTTCATGTGCTTTTTTAACATTAAACAGTGTCATATTCTAGTTGCCTCCATCTGCCTAAACAACTGGTTGGTCCCGGAACAACCTCTCTCCATACCAATTTTATTCTCATTCAGCTTGCCTTTAGGATCTATCAGTCAACACGAAACAGCTTCTACTTGTTATACCTCCAAAAATCCATGCTGCTTCCATCAATACCAGTCTAAGCCACATATCCTTAACACAGATAATTTATTTGTCAGGCATGAATATAAGGAGTTTTTTCCCCCTGCAACTCCTTAAAAGCCATTAACTGTCAAACCTGACCAGTCATTGGCTGTGTTGTTTGTTTGTTTGTTTGTTTTCTAATTTAATCACCTTATTTCTCTCTGTAGGCAACAGTGAGGATTAGACTTTTCTTGAAGCCAATTGATCCAAACTGTCTTGGACACCTGTCTCAGACAAGGACAGCTCTCCCCTTTGCCTCTCTATTGACTATATGGGTACTTAGTTTATTGGTTTAAATCAGGTGCATATCTTTTAATTATCTTGACTCCAGTGACAGGGTTCCTGCCTTAAATAAGATGAAAACCAGTGTAAGCTGATTTTCAGAAATAATCAGTATTCCAGAATTATGAGGAATGTCTATATCTCTGGTGCTGTAAATTGCTTTTCTATTTTCATAATAATGCACACTTAAGAATATGGCCAGTAATGAGTCAACATATTGAAAACTGGCTTGTCAGAATGTGTAAAGGAACTGATTATTTAATGTGGGAGTACTCTGAGTGGGAAGGGTGCATTGAGACTGCTCAGCCTCACTTGCTTAGACTTTAGCTGTAAGTGATCTCAGTGTGTACATTCCTGCAATATAATGAGAGAAAGTTAATCCCATAAAGGGGGTTATTTTTGTTATTTTCTCTTTATTTACATGAGTAAAAATGTGACTTTGTCTTTAATTATGTTTTAATTCCTTCTCAGGTTTTCTTCTAAAAAATACATTTCAGAAAGAATTAAATGCTCTCTTCAGTCCTGGAGAAGATAAGTGTTGCTTTTTTTTTTTTTTCTTGGTTTAGAAAAAAAAAAAAATATTATTTATTTTCAAAGTTTTGTAAGGGTAAGACTAACATGCATCCTTTCCCCATAGAGGCTAACTGTTGACACCTCAGAGGGGTGGTCTCCAAGGGGAATCTTAAAATGGGCATCTGTTACTGACATCCAAACCAAGACAATAAGGCTAACAAAGCAATATATGGGTCACTTAAACAAACTTCAGGTCAACAGAACCTGGTTCTTATGGGTGACTTAATTACCCAGACATTTGTTGGAAGAGCAATACAGCAGCTCACATGTCATCCATCAAGTTCCTGGAACGTGTAGAGGATGGCTTCCTCACACAAATGTTAGATGTGCCAACCAGGAATGAGACACTGCTGGACTTGCTACACACACACCAATAAAACCTGCTTCATAATATCTCTGTTAGTGATAGCCTTGGCTGCAGTGAACACAATATTGTAGAGTTTGGGATCCTGCTGGGCACGCCTAAGGTTAGTACTAAGACAAAGGTTTTAGAGTTTAGAAAAGCAAACTTCAGCTTACTCAGAGTTCAGTTGGGATGGATTCTGTGTGAAGCTCCCATGGAAGATAAAGGAGCTAATGAGTGCTGGGAGTTTTTCAAGAATGCTCTCCTGGAAGCAAAAAAACAGTTCACTCCCTTTAAAGGTAAGGGAAATAGGCAGAGCAAGAAAACCCCCTGGCTTAACTAAGAGCTTCTGAGTCTGCTCAAAACCAAAAGAGGAGCATACCCAAGATAAAAAGCAGATGAATACCCATTGACAACTACAAGGACATTGCCAGGGTAAGCAGAGATGCAGTTAGAAAAGCAAAAGTTCAGCTCAGATTGAAACTGGCTAGAAATGACAAAAACTACAAGAAAGGGTTCTTCAGGTATGTAAACAACAAGCAGAAATAGGAAAATATCGGATAGCTGGTAAGCAGCAGAGGTGAATTAGTCACCAACCATGCTGAAAAGGCAGTGGGTATCAACACTTTCACTGCCATCTACAAGAAAGGCTTAGAGAAGGAGACAGGAAATGATAGACCTATCAGTCTTGCTTCAGACTCTGGGAAAGTTATGCAATGAATCCTCCTGGGGACTGTCACAAGTCACCTGAAGTACATGATTGGGAAAAGCCAGAATGGATTCACCAAGGGCAAATCATGCTTGACAAACCTGATCACCTTGTACATCAAAGTAACCTGCTCATTTGATGTGGAGTGTGTGGTGGACATTGTCTACTTGGATTTCTCCGAGGCTTTTGATATGGTTTCCTACAGCCTCCTCCTGGGAAAGTGATGCATCACAGTCCATAGAAGTGGTCTCTGAGGTGGGTGGGGATATGCCTGACAGGCTGCACCCAGAAGGTGGTGGTAAATGGCTCCTTTTTAAGCTGGCAACCTGTCAGTAGTAGGGTCCCCCAGGGATCAATATTGTACCCAATGCTGTTTAACATCTTCATAAGTGATCTGGATTATGAGGTCAACTGTACCCTGATGAGGTTTGCTGATAATACCAAACTAAGCATAGAAATGGACACTGCAGAAGGGAGAGACACCCTGCAGGAAGGCCTGGATAGCCTGGAAGAGTGGACTAACAAGAACTTTATGAAGTACAACAAGGAAAAGTGTAAGGTCTTGCATCTGGGAAAACATAATCCAGGAGCACTGAACAGGCTGGTTGGAGAGTAGCTCTGTGGAAAGGGACTTGTGAGTCCTGGTGGATAAGAAGCTCAATAAGAGTGAAGAGTGTACTGCTGTGGCAAAGAGAGCCAACAGGATGCTGTGTTGCATCAACAAGGGAGGCATAGCAGAGACAAAGAAATCATCATCCCACTCTACTCAGTGCTTGTCAGGCCACACCTGGAATGCTGTGTTCAATTCTGGTTTCCACTATGCAAAAAAGATGTGGACAGGCTGGAGAGGGTCGAGAGAAACACACCAAAAAATAACCAAGGTCTGGGAAGCCTGCCCTGTGAAGAATGGCTGAGAGAACTGGGTTTGTTCAGCCTTGAGAAAAGAAGGCTTAAGAGAGAACTTATCACCATGTTCCAGTATTTAAAGGGTGGTTACAAAGGAGATAGAGACTCCCTTTTTATGAGGAGTGACATGGAAAAGACAAGAGGTAATGGATACACGTCACTCCTGGGAAGATTCCAATTAGACCCAATAATTTTTTTTTTTTTTTTAATAATGAGAACAATCAATTGTTGCAATAATGTCCCCAGGGAGGCAGTGGATTCCCCAACATTGGACACTTTTAAGATTCAACTGGACAGGGTGCTGGGCCATCTTTTCTAGACTGTGTTTTCGTCAAGAAAGTTTAGACCAGGTGACCTTTGAGGTCACTTTCAGTCTGGTTTTCTGTGATTCTATGATTCTTAATCTCCTGCTGCCATGCCTGTTCCAGGCTTGAGAGGAATGGTGGGAGCAGTGATAAGACTAGTAGCTGAAACAGTGGCAGAAGTGTTTGGCAGAAATTATGCACAATAAAATACAGTAAGATTTCTAGCAGTTGCCAGCTTCTCAGTTTTAATTAATCAAACAACAAAACCAACCTCATGCTGGAATTATTGTCTTTTGCTCTATTTCAGTCTTTTGTTCCTCATACAGACTGATGGAACACTCTGCACTCTTACTCCCAGGAAGCCTTCTCCTGAAGGGGAGAGAGGAAGCAGCAAATGAGCTGGTTAACAACAGCAGCTGGCTGGGTGATGAATGGGAGTTTCCTGTCTTCTGTCAAAGACATCGGCAGGCGTTCATTCTGATCCAGATTTCAAAAATGCAGAGAATAACACTCAATAGCTTCCTACAGATGTCTGAAAACAACATGCGCACGCATGCATGAACACACACACACACACACACACACACACACACACTCACTCTCTCTCACACACACAGAGTGTAATAGCTACTTTGCCTCCATAACTGAGTTTGTATGGTTCTCGGCAGATATTCACATCATACCATGCGAAAACTATAGCTGGGGTGGCTATAGGTGATATGTCAGAGTCCTTGTTAGGTAGCCTGACAATGCCAACTGACAGAGTGAAAAATACGGACAATATTTTACAACTGTTTTCATGGAACACAAAATATAATGTATTTGTACTAGTTTTAGTTTAATAGGAATGTTTTGAGGAGCTCTCCTAACTCAATGACGTTGCTTGTCCCAGCCATTTAAAGCCAGTATTCACTGCTAAAGGGTGACTGTTGCTTGTGTAATAGGAGATTATTCCTCTTACCTATGAACGGTTCTGTTCTTGAGGTGCAAGGGTGAACAGACCTCATGATGTCCCACATGCTGACAGATGTTATTGATCAAAAAAGCTCTTGATTCACTGGTATTGTTGTACAAAATAGTAACAAGATGTGTTAGGTGGTGCAGTGAGAGAGAAATCACTTTGCTTATATCGAAACCCTTATGATTAGAGCTACTTTTATTGTTGGCTTTGGGTTGTTTTCCCTTTGCCAGTGATCATGAAGGAGATAAACCAGATGATTTGGGGGATGCAGTTGAATTCTGATAGAAAAACAAAACTGTTTTTACAGCTAAATTGTAAATGCAGCATTATCATCAAGAGAAGAGGAAAGGAGACTCATGCTTCTGCCACATGTTTTCCTCCCAGCAATACAGTGGCTCTAAAATATTGGCACTAATCATGAATTGTGAAGAGTGGCTTAAATTTTGCTTTGCCTAATTCTGGAATGTGTTTTTCACATTTAGTTAATGTATGTTATAATGGCTCTGAACTCACAAACAACTTGTGATAAGGTTTCATGGTTTTCTATCCTATGAAATTAAACCATGAAACAAGAGTTCCTAAATTATACATACTTGTAAATTTTCTCTAAACCAGCTGTTTTGCATTGGAAACCTGTGAAAAGATTATGTTCCATTCACCTCCTGATGAGAAATCCATCTTCACTTGATAAATCAGTTCATCCAAAGGTCTGAGACTTGTAAATAAAGAATATTATAAAAATCTCATTATAGTTTTAGGTACATGCTTTAAATATATGCAACAGCAGTCTGTTTTAAAAAGACACAGCCTCCACAAAGTCACTGACTAGCTAGGAGTCACTCATGAAACTTGTCAGTCTTCCCATAACTTTGTGTGTAAGCACATGTATTATAAATGCTAAAAAACTCAGTGTAAGTTCCATTCATGTTAAGAGTTCTAAGTAAGATTTGTGGTGCTAGCCAATGTATTTATTGCAAATCACTTGTATGTATTTTTACATCAGCTATTTCTTTAAAACCATTTCATTTAAAGTTTTCTGAATTAGCAGACCAGACCATTACTACATTTTCTTCACAGATATGTATGGTCTTTTTATGTTATATTTCTAGACTTTGGTCATTGTAAGGTGCACTTTGCTTTGATGTTATGGCAACAAGTGTTTTAGATCTGCTTAGAGAGATTAGATTACTCAAGCAAGATCTTCGATCTCTTTCTCAACTTCTTCACAAAGCTTTACTTGCTTTGAAAAACAAGTCCTTTGGTCCTTTTTAAGTAAGTATATTCACTTCTTTTCCAGATTTAATTGTTAAAGTGGGCAGAAGAAAAACATTTTTTTCAACAAAATTAGACACCTCAGCCTTTTTGCCCAATTGAATGTAATCATGACATGCCCAAGCACGATTCTCAGTTTTCTTTCATTTGTTAATTTTAAGACAGTTATAGTGCAACATACAGTTTACAACATACAGTTTAATGTGTAGAAAATGTATTCCTTTAGTTTTAAAAAATATTTCTATTCTTTCCTTGTGGCATAGGCACACCTAGTCATCCACTACTCATGTTCTTCAGAATACCTTCAAGTGGGTACTAAGAATCTGTGGCAAGTACAAAAAGACAGTCAATGTCCTTACATAGAGTCTCCCAGTCCTTTTTTTCAGTACTTAGATGAATCAATCTGGACACATATCCATACCTTAACTAAATGTGTTTATAAAACTCTTGCTATTTCATAATTATAAAAATAGCTGGTTTCTTTGTAATGAATCTTGAACTTTTGTTCCACACAAATTTTATGAACTTAGGTAAATAAGAAACATCTGACCTACAGAAGGCTTTTGCCAAAACAGTAAAAATGTAGTTTATTGGCATGAAAGTCTGCAATTCTTAGCATCAAATGTACGTATTTGGTAACATCTCTAAAGGAGAATGGGAAGTGAAAGGTATTTTCCCTAAGTTACTGAACTGACAATTAGACAGACATGCAATATTTTTTTTTTTTTAAGTAGCAGAGTGGAAAAGTTATTCAGAACAGCTGCATCTGCATGGATTTGCATTTATTCATATTTCTGAATATTTTTTCATGTTTTCATTAGTATTTTTCTATGTTTCCTTTATATATATAACAACTGATTATGATTGTAACTGTCTTCATGAAAAGATGCCAGGATTGTGCTCTGGAGTGCATGAGTCATATGCTCACTTTACAATTTGTACATTGATTTGGGGAAGAAATCAAAGTAATAAAAAATTTAAAAGGTACTTAGTAATCTCTTTATCTTGGGGAGCAAGGACTCTGTAAAAGAGTCCCTCCTATTTCACTCTGTGCTCATGTGACTGAGACTGACCATTGTGACAGTGAAAAAGTGACTTCATATCAGGGATTTTTTTTAACTACTGTGACTCAGAAAGTCTTCATAAAAACGTATGAGATTTTGCAGGCTCTGGCTACAGGTGTATTACACAAGAAGGAACATAATTGTCAACTTAACTAACTATTCACTTTCTTCTGTATCAGCACTCCTTTCTCTACCTCATTCTAAATAGTCAACTGCAAGAGATCTGTTTAAGCTAAGCTAGTACAGGCAAGCAGCTAAGGATGCCTGGAGTTAACAATTTCTGCAGTTACACTGTCCATATGTACATATCATATAGACTTACACACTTATGGAATAGACCATCCTTATCAGTCACATGCAAACCTCATGTGTTTTTACCAAAATTGATGTGCTAATTAGTTTCCTTCTTTCCATTCCAGCAAAATGGGTTAAGGAGAAAAAAAAATAGTTTTCTAAAAACAAGAAGAGGAGTGTTTTCTATTAATTTTAGAAATGAATCCCCAGAATGCAGACTCCAGCTGTACTTACTGTCACAGGTAACAACTGGAAGTGTCAGACTGAAAATGAGTCTTCCCAGTTTTGGCAGTGAATATAGTGGCATGGTAGGGTATCAGATGATGATGATGTAGGTGATCTAAGATAAAGCCAGATAATAAGCAGTATGAGAGAGACTTTGGTCCAGCTTTAGCCCATTTACTTGAGATTTAAGGTTCCAAGCAGTCAAGGGTGAAAGTGGGTGTGTATCATGCAGGTAGACCATAGCTTGTTAATTTTTGCCTTGTCATCTAGCAGTACCATATCTGCTGTGATGCACTTAGGACATTAATGAAGAAAAATTAGAATACCTACCCATCTGAAGCCTTTCATATTTGTCAAATTGGCACAGCTGATCCAGATTTGGGTATACATTTGTAAGAGCAATGTCAATAAAGTAATATTGCTTCAGTATGAAGGGGCCACACTTAGGCAACTATGCTAATGTTTCAGAGTGGACAGTATGTTATCAAACAGTAGGCACTGCAGCACTCAGAGAAAAAGATGTTGAGCTGCTGGACAGCAAGCAGTTGAAGGAACAAGAGAATTTTATCAATAGTGCAGGAATATGCATGCTAGTTTAAAGGAAACACATTGTAATGCGTTGCAAACCTGAACACAGACAAACCCAAAAATCATAAAATGAAGCAGAAGAGTGTTCATTATCATCTTTTTGCAACATGAAGCAGTGGTAACTTAGAAGCAAAATGTTACAGTAAAAATTTGTCTTTGATAGGACAGAGATGGCCAAAGGCATTCAATATCTGTGTGACACGGGCCTCTTAAGAACTAGCTTGTGTTTTTATGCAGGGAATTGCAGCAAAACTATGTAGCAGAGCAGAATTTAGGCAGTATTGTCCCAGGGTTTCTATTTCCCACAGCAAGGAAGAAAAAAGGTGATTTACAGCCCTCAGGTTATGTATTTCGTCATAAAGCAATCAGTACAGACTTTCTTTGCCTCATCCAAAAATTAGTACTGAACATTGAGTATTAATATTCTCATTAAAAATATTGCACTGTTATTATTGTACTGAAATGTATGTTGTCCTTTCAGTTCCTAAAACTGTTCAAATTAGGATTAAGACTATCACATTTTATAAATAACTCTCATTTTCCTGGGTAAACTATTTCATTTTGAGAACCTTCAATTTTAGATAAATGCACTGATTACATTTTAAATGTCAATTATAAAGAGTCTTGTAGACATAATAAATCAGGCATTTACACTGTTTGACACAGCATTAACAGAAGAATGAAACATTATCACAAATCAAATCAGTGACCTTCCTCCAATGTATAATGAAGAAATCAAAAGTGTTTCAGCCTCAAATGGCCGAAAGAAAATCAACAAGCAATTACTGTAAACATCCCAGTGGTTGCATGACTTGGTGACTCATTCAGATTCAGTCCAAGGAGACATACAATAAACACCATCTGCTCCAAAATATCTTCTAGATCAAATTTAAATTACTATTCTGCTACTATAGGAAGCAGCTTTCTTTGATGCTGTGCAGATGACAGTGTGAAATGATACCAATAGTCAAGAAAGAGAGATTAAGACATGGAAAATTTAAGATAAGTAAATTAAACTTTTTAGTTACATATATTTGCAAGACCATATTGTAAAATGAGACTCACAGTTAAAAAGGTAGGACATGAAAGATAAATTGATAATTATTTTTGAAGGTGACAGAAAATGAAATTAAATGGCTGCATTAAGGACTGGAATGATGTATAGAATTGAAAAAGTTCAAAGCATTAGATTCAGTTGTAAATTTAGCATCCTTCCTAAAATGAAGTCTATAAAATTAAGTTTTGAAGCAGATGAAGTTGTAGCTGTATCTAAACTATAACTGAATGGCAAAAGAAGTATAACAGATATTGTGTACACATACGCAGGCACGTCACAGGAAGAGCCAGAGGCCACGAATGCATTGCAAAGAGCAAATTTTATTTTAGTTACCTCTCTACTGGGGGATTTCCGAAGCCACATCTGAGCTCCCAGGCAGAGGTGACATCAGCAGGGACACCGGCGCTGGTCAGTTCAGCCCTGCTGGAAGATCGCCGGGCCTGCTGAGCTCGCCTGCATTTCAAGGCTTCAGGCAGGCGCAGCGTCCCGCTCTTTCTCACAACAAAGCAGGAATCTCAGACACAGTGATAAGGTGCCTGGAGCTTCTCACAGGCCCATGTTATCTAACACAGAGGTTCTACTCATCAAGCACACAAGGCCAGTAAAACAATTAGTGTGATGTATGTGTTTTTTCTACAGACAGGTGCAAGTCACTTGAGCGTATTTACATTTAACTAACCTCCTCACCAAATCTTCCGCTATATCCCCATACAGAGATAAAAAAAAATATTTTCTGCAAGTTTTAAACTCCAGGGACAAGCACTCTATTTCTATACCAAGTTCCAGACTCTTTTTTGAGACTGACTTTGATTTTACAATTACACTTCTGTTGCAGTTTTAGCAAATTTAAGCACCACCTTCCTTTCAATGTATATATCATTAACTTCCCATTTGTCTTGGTTTTGGTCCAAATTGACATTTGTTCACTTATACAGTTCTTTGCATAGTCTTTATTTATATAGTTCGTTATACACATATTTTATAGACTGCTTTTATTTGCCATTATTGGTGAAGTCTTCTACATGTGTGGTGTCTTCATTCCTCTTTGTTATGTTTGAGGATCTGCCGTCTGGAAGTCAAATAGTGAACACTATCCTTTAATGTATTTGTACATTTACCCCCTATTAAATTCCAATATATTAAGAAGTGTGTAAGCATGTTTGTCGTTCTTGGTAAAAAACAATTGCAGAAGGTACTAGGACTGAAATAGAAAGGTGAAACTTAATGTAGTAAATTTTTATTCTAAAGAGCAAAATCATGTAACATATGATACATATTCTTTTTTAGAAAATGTATATTTTAATATATTTTTGAACTGACAGAGCTTTATTCTTTGTTTTAGAACCTTTAACAGACCATCCTCTGTTTCTGGAGAGTTTATTCAGCCCTATGAATCAAGGTCATCATGTAATATCTTGCATCATTCTTTTTTAAAAAAAGTATATTTTGATTATTATTTTGGTTATTAATACTGCTTTTACTGTTCTGTGACTGTAAAATGAAAGACTAGAATCGAAGTATTTTCATGACTCTATTTCTCTCTATTAGTTTTTCTAAATTTATGCTTCCTTTTTTGACAATAGCAAGGATGTAAATAAGCACAAGAAGAGGCTGAAGCCCTAATCCATAGTTGCATATAATTTATAGCATTTACTGGCCTTGACTATAAAAAAAATTACAAACTATCGGGCTAATTGTAAATGACACAAAAGAAAGGCATATTCTCTCTTGCCTACAGCATAAGACAACTAAAAGTTAGTAAAAAGCCACAAGATACAGCATACTAAAATAACAAGAAGCATGTTCGATACATTCAAAAACTGTGAAATTCTCTATATGTCCTGGCCCTGTAGGCTCTTCCAAAACGCTGATTACATCCATTCAGTGTAATTACAGAGTGGGAGATCTGGCACAAAGGCATGGTGACTGGGAGAGAGGAAGAGGCAAAATGAGGAATCTTTTGGAATGATCACACTCCTACCGCTCTGGTCTCCTGGCCTCCATACTCACCTGTAAAGGGTGACTTCTAGCCATCTGATTAACTTGGTGGTAATGCCTGTACCATGAGGCAAATGTAGCTCACAAAAAGTGATGCAGATCTCGTCCCTCACTTGTTTGACTAGGATGACACTGAAGCCTAAAACTGCCCGTCAGCCTGCATATCTGTGTATTTTTGCATGTTAACATGTACAGAGGCTGTTGTGCCCTGGATATCAGCCCAGATACAAAAACTGGCAGTTTAAGCACAGATATTCTCTTGAGTCATGTCTGCTACAAGAAACAACCTTTCTGAATTTCCTCCTCTAAATTTATCAACCTTCCATCAAAAGCCATCCTTCTGTTGAAAAACACCTGCTGAAGCAGCCATCTTTCTTCTCTTCAATGCATTTTTGTTCTAGTACACAAGTGGATATTTTTTGAGAAAATCCATGAGTTATCAGTATTGCTCAGTTCTGCTTTGAGATTACAAGGAATGACTATTTTCTCTTCAACAGATAGAAATAAGACAGCAGAAAATTCTGTTGTATTCTGTTTACAAAAAATCTTATTAAATCCTTGATCTCTGGAAAATTTTTACAAGTGTAAATGAAGCTACTACCTACTGATCATGGGTAAGAAGAATTTGCTGTAATTTTTCTGTAAGTCTGTAAAAATAAAACAGAGTTGTAGTACAAATTTCTCAACAAATAAGTTACATTTTAAAATAAGTTTCTGAAGAGTTATTATCTCAGTTCTTTTCTTTAATCCAAGCTTCCTTCAACAAGATCAGACTTAAGCCTACAGGTATTTCACCATAAAGCACGTAGTGAATGGGCTAATATTCACAGTATGAACTCTGTTATCTCAATGGCTTTGTCTCTTTCTGTATTTTTAATCGGGCTGGTTTTCTTTAGCACTCATATATTCAAGTATTCTTTGAATTTCTAGGAAGCAATAAAAATAACCTATGCTACTGTGTTCTGTTTCTGTGAAAAGGATTTCAGCTTAACAGCATTTTTTGCCATTTTCAATCATTATGAATTCTGCTGAGCCACTGAAATATACTAGAAATTTAAAATTTACAAGTTACTTTACTTGTGAAGCAGTTCAGTGAAAATACAATCTAACAAACCATTTCAAAAATCAAGGTCACTTAAGCACGTGACCTGTTATTTTTTAAAAACTTGAATTAGCTGAATCAAAATTGTGGCAAGACCTAAAACAATCCATAAAGAGCAGAGTAAGAGATTTAATTAGATTTGAATTTTACCTAGAGTGAGTTTTTAAAAAGTTACTTCATGTGTGTTCATCCTGTAAGTATAATGTAGTCAGGAATACTAGGAAACAAAGCAAAGACATGCTTAAATTGTGATGGGGACTTAAGAAATTAATATAAAATATTAAAATATTGATTAATTTGAAATTGACCCAGTCCTGTTGTGGTCATTATTTCATTTAATTACTCTAAGACTGGTAAAATTAAAAAAAAAAAAAAAAATCTAATATAAAATCAGTGCATTCTGCAGTAGAAGTATATTAATCTCCAAACCACTTTCCTAAGATATGTAGAGCTTATACTTTTGCCATGATAAAATTCTATGTTTAATCAGAGACTCTAGGTACTACTTACCAAAGATTTTTTTGCTGGTAGGAGTCCAGGTATGAAACACTGCTTCGCACAACTGCAGCTCTGGACAATTCTTATCTTAGGGAAAGTAATTTTGGAATTCCTTTATTAAGTCCTGCATAGTCTGTGATTACATCTCAGGTTTGATTTCTGAAGTTTGGAAGGCGATGCATCATGCAATTGCTCTATTGAAACCCTTCCTTTTGGGCAAACTGGACCTGACAAGAGCCCCTGAAAGTCATGAGCAGATTTGTAATGTTTGCAGATAGAGTTGTAGGGCATTCAATTTGAGCTACTGTATGCTGGTTGTCAGGTTGCTTCTCCCATATATGATAAAAGTTGAAATTAAGACCTTGTGATATGAAATAAAGAAAATATTCAAGGTGATTGCTGTAAGCAGAGATGCATCCTGCAGGCTGAAGTGGAGTGCCGAGAGAAAGCAGAGTCCTTGAAAGTACAATACAATGAAGTGAAGTATATTAAGTTCCTCAGCAGCTGCCAGGCAACTTATTCCTGCTTGGATGAGCCAAACTATTTCTTCCAAGCAGTTCAATCAAAGATTCTCTTAATTCTGGCAGCAGGGAGCTATAGTGTGGCTCCGTGCCTTTATACAGTGTGCTTTGGAAGCTGGAATGAAATTACATATCCCTGAAATGTCTGAGGCAGCCTAAAAGGAATGTCTGAGAGGGTGTATCTCCAGATGTTTTTGTTGTTACTGAATGTATGTGTGTGTTTATATATACACACATGAAACAAGTTCATTGTATACATATATATATTTATAATATTTATGCATGGATATGTATATATTATATGCCTATATATTATATGTCTATGTATCTGTAAGGACATTGGAGATTAGTGTTATGGAGTGTTTAAAAGATTAATGAATGAAACCATTTTTGACAGATCAGCACTTGGTTGTCAGTCATTAATGTCTGGTTGCCTCTTAATCACTTTCAATTGTTATCAATACGTATTCAAAGTAGTTAGGTTTTGACACTTATAACCTGAATAGCTGCAAATATACAATACCAGGAAGCTGACATGGAGTAGTTAGTGTTGATGGTCATTGTTACCTTGACCAATGTTCTTCTCTCATTGCTGATGCTTTATACTCTTTGTCCTGTCCCTGGAAGAAAAGGGGTTGGTCTCACCTGCCCTTGATATAATGCATCTTAGTTTTGGGAGCAGAATTTCTCTTGTTTTGCCATACATCTTTCTTGCTTATTCTGCAGGATCATTCTGGTCCGATCAGACATCTGTCCTCATTCTGCAGAATTGTTTTGATTTCATCATACATTTTTCTTCCTTGCTGTAAATCCTTAGCTGTTACCTTGCAAATTTTACGGCTTGAACACACCTCCCAGCCCCCTAGTTGTGCAGTTATACCACAAATCTCCATTTGCCCCTTTGTGGCTAGGTATTTTATATATATATGTATGTTTAGCTGTGTTACAAAATTCTGTTAGACTCTTACAATGTCATGGAAGTTTTATATACAGTCACAGATTACCGTCCTTCAGTGTGCTTATGTCTGGGTTCAAGAAAAATATCCTTATTTTATTTTGCAAACATTATGGGTGCCACAGGCTTCTGCTGCTGCTACATTTTCCTAGGAGAAACCCTGCTTTGTATGAAATTTGGGTTCTATCTTAGAGATGTGGTAAGCCCTGAAGGGTTTGGCTGGGCAAGATGTTTGTTCATAATGGGTTTTAAATCTCAATGAACAAGGTTTTGTTTGTTTTGTCCTAATTTAACCTTTACTTTGCAGTATTGTGAGACCAAACTTAATGGTATTGTATTAGCAGACAGAAACCATAAATGAAACCAGTCATACACGAGTGATGTTTTCTTCTGTAGCTTCAGTAGGTTCATCTGAATATAGAACAAGACATAGCCAGTGTAAGTTCTGATAAGTAAATTCAGTTTAAGGACTTGAAAATAAATTTGTACAGTAAAATATATAGCACATACAAAGAAACAGAAAAAATTACTTGTCTGCAACATATTTCTTTTAACAAAATAGTTAAAGAAAATTGTATTCCAGTTTGGAGGTGGATACCCGAAGTTCATGCCAAATCTGGGGAGTTACTGGAAGTATGTTCTGAATTTGGGGAGTTATTTGGTATTATTCCTATGTGTGTGAAGAACACAACAAAAATAAACTTAAATACTTTTGCATTTAACATAGCACAAACAAAAGCAAGCATACATGCCCTGATATCTTAAGTCTTTAATAGAGAAAACAGTTGTGTTCCAGGTACACACCCCCTTGAGCTGGAAGACAGGGGTGGGAAGCAAGATGAAGCCCCAATAATCTAAGGGGAAATGGTTAGTGACCTGCTATGCCACTTGGACACACACAAGTCTATGGGACCAAATGGGTTCCATCCAAGGGTACTGAGAGACCTGGCAGAGGTGATTACCAAGCCATTTTCCATTATTTCTCAGCAGTCCTGGCTAACTGGGGAGGTCCTAGTTGACTGGAAGTTGGCAAATGTGACACCCGTCTACCAGAAGGTCCAGAAGGAGGATCCACGGAATTACAGGCCTGTGATCAGGCCCAGTCAGCATGGGTTTATGAAAGGCAGGTCCTGTTTGACCAATCTGATTTCCTTCTATGACAAAACGACCCACTTAGTGGATGAGGGAAAGCCTGTGGGTGTTGTGTACTTAGACTTCGGCAAAGCCTTTGACACTGTTTCCCACAGCATTCTCCTGGAGAAGCTGGCAGCTCATGGACTGGACAGGCATACTCTTTGTTGTGTAAAGAAATCCTTGTTGGCCAGGCCCAAAGAGTTGTGGGGAATGGAGTCAAATCCAACTGGAGGCCTGTCGTGAATGGTATTCCCCAGGAATCAGTATTTGGGCCAGCTCTTTTTAATATCTTTATCAATGATCTGGATGAGGGGCTTGAGTGCACCCTCTGTAAATCTGCAGACAATACCAAGTTGGATGGGAGTGTTGATCTGCTGGAGGCAGGAAGGCTGTCCAGAGAGATCTGGACTGTCTGGATTGTTGGGCTGAGAACAATTGTGTGAAGTTCAACAAGACCAAGTGCTGTGTCCTGTACTTGAGTTGCAACACCCCCATGCAATGCTACAGGCTTGGGAAAGAGTGTCTGGAAAGCTGCCTGGTGGAAAAGAACCTGGGGGTGTTGATCAACAGCTGGCTGAACATGAGCCAGCAGTGTGCACAGGTGGCCAAGAAGGCCAACAGCAGCCTGGTGTGCATCAAGAATAGTGTGGCCAGCAGGACTAGGGAAGCAATCATCTCCCTGTACTCAGTGCTGGTGAGGCCACTCCTCAAACCTTGTGTTTGGTTTTGGGCCCCTCATGACAGGAAAGACTTTGAGGTACTGGAGAGAATTCAGAGGTGCGTGATGAAGCTTGTGAGGAGTCTGGAGCTCAAGTCTTATGAGGAATGGCTGAGGGAACTGGGGCAGCTTAGCCTGGAGAAAAGGAGGCTGAGGGGAAACCTTATTGCTGTCTACAACTACCTGAGAGCAGGTTGTAGCATGGAGGGGATTGGTCTCTTCTCCCAAGTAACAAGAGATAGGACAAAAGGAAATGGCCTGAAGTTCTGCCAGGGAAAGTTCAGATTGGATATGAGGGAAAATTTCTTCACAGAAATAGTCATCAGACATTGGACCTGGCTGCCCAGGGAAATGGTGGAGTCACCATCCCTAGATGTGTTTGAAAGATGTATAGATGAGGTTCTTAGGAACATGGTTTAGTGCTAGAGTTAGGTTATGGTTGGACTTGATGATCTTAGGAGTCTCTTCCAACCAAAATGATTCTGTTTATTTCTATGTTGTTTTTCTAAATAGAATTTCCAGTGATAAATTAGATACTTCTACTTTCCATAGAGTGAGGAAAGGTCAGTTGCCCTTGATATACCATATCAACATAGAGGGCAAGAGCCAACAAACCAGCAAGAGAGAAATAACTGCCTGGCCACAGGAACCTAACTTGATGTACAGCTTTGGCTCATCTGTGAAACTGATGTTCAGAGCCTGCTTCCCAAGTTGAGATGCCTAAGGAAAGAATGGTGTGGCTAGCCTCTACCTTTTGCCAAGAAGTCTGGACTGGAGCACCCACCCAAAACCAGAAAGAAGAAAACCAGGCTTCTGGCTCTGCTTTGCTCCATAGTTCTCTAGGGTAATGGGTAACAGGAGGTAATGACTAGTTGGAAAGGGGCAGAAAATGATGAAGGGAAACACTTCTTTCATTGTTGTCAAATGTTGCTAGTTGAGCTGATGTCTATACCAAGGATATAGATAATGAAAGAGCTAAGGAGCCATTTGTCTCTTCAGCACAGTACTTAAACTACTTAAGCTTTAGAGGAAAGATCTAGGATATTTTTGTTGTTTTCTCAGGCTGTTTGTTCCTAGCATTACTTCTGGTATTTGTATAAAGAGTATAATACATGTAACCCATAAATAATTCAGGGAAACCAGAACTCCTGAAGTTCAGTGAAAGGGTGGTGTACCTGGGACCATAGCAAGACTGAATAACAGCCTAATGATCTGCAGTTTCTAAATCCAAAATTTGATGGTAAAAAACAAAACAAACAAAAACGTAGAAGTAATTCAGCATGAGTGCTTCTTTTATATAAATGCATTTTGTCCTCAGATGAGATATCAACATATAGCTGTTTAGAGAGCCCTACTCTGAGTTCTGAAGAGGGCATATAGCCATGTTACGGCACTGCTGTGATTAAGCTAATAGGCTCTGATGTGAGGTGGCATATTTGAAATTAAGCACAATGACCGTGAGTGTTGCTTCAGAGCTTCCAGAGTGATGCCAAGTTTTCTTCAGTGATTGAGGAGCACAGATTACAGACGTGACAGCCTCTTCTTTCTCTTTGATCCAGAAACAGTATCATACCTGCTTCAGCTTGTTCCTGTTCATATGCCAGTATACACTTCTATCATGACAGAAACTCACTTGTTTGTGGTGTGAGTGAATTACAGGATTCTCTGAAATCAACTCTTGCTGTGAAACTTCCTGGGTTTCAGTGCAGGAGCAGGTAGAAAGAGTGGCAGAAGTCCCAAGTGTTCTGTTTTTCTTACTCAAATGTCTGCTGTGAATGGAATTTGGGGAAAGAATGTTTGAAAAGAGTAATAAAGGGTTCATTACTGAAAGAAAAACTATGTGAAGACGGTTTTTGACCTAAACCAAGTATTAAGTTACAATACATAGCCCAGAGTGTTTTACGTAAGAGAAATATGATGTTTAAATACAAAAGAAAAATTCAGTATCTTTTCCCTGACATGGCTTTGCCTTCATTTAGATTCTGCACTGAGGAAACTTGCTTGTGTTTTTCAAAGCTTCACAGTTTAACTAAAGGCTCAGGAGAAAAAGTTCAGCAGCTCTGTTCAGCTCAGATAAGCACTGTAGAGCTTAACTTCCTATCTAAACCTGATTAAGATGTTCCAGGCATGTGGAAGTCCACTCTGCACCTCTGCCACCTTGTGTTTCTTTGTTCTTCCTGACATCCGAGCAAGCTTCTGGCACAATGCAGCCCTTCCTCTGCCCTTGCCCTTGCTTATTCACTGTGCACAATCCCAGCAACCTGGAGTCATTCCTTGCCAATAACAGACGATTCTCAAATATCTTTCATTCATAGAAAAGTTTTGAGGTCTCATTGGCTGTAACAACTTCAGCACTGGTCTTACGTGTTTACTTTCAGATTTGTTTGATTACTGAAAATTCTCCTATCTCAAATGCATTGAACTTTAACTCTGCATGGAATACATCTATTCTCACCCATAGATGATTCTGGTATCTTTCTCTTTTGAGATTAGAGTTCAGCCACCATCAAGTCAGCAAATAGGTTAAAATTAGTCCTTCCAAATGTGTCAATGCCAGAGTTTCCTCTAGGTACTGCTTGTGGCTATTGATTAGTTGGTCAGTTAAGAAGTCCTACTTGAATGTTTCATAATTTTACCTGTTGAGTTGTTTTAGCTAACATACATAGTAATACTAAAAAGTGTTTCCACCTGCTTCCCATGTTATAATTTGTTGATTAATTTACTGAATAAAGCTGAGTCCTACTAGGACCAATTGGACTACTAGCTTTTTTCTAATTTACTTCTCTGTTGGTTTATCTGTTTCTCGCCTTACTGAACACATGAAGGGTTGACCTGTGGGAAAGGGTGAAATAATCTTGGTCCTTTAGCAAGCATCTCAACTTTTTGATACCCTTCTACAGAACAACTCATGTGCCATACCATGTTACAGAGGGACTGTCTGTCGGGGTACGTGTCAGTACCACGTGTACATACACCACATTGTCAAATGCCTGCGAGTTTCATTACACAAAAGCAAGGGTGCAACACGGCAGCTTTGTTATTTCAACTTTTCAGTGTAGGGCCCCGTTAAGGTGATTCCTCCTCACATGTTGCAATGCAACATGTTTTGTCTCTCTCTCTCTCAATTTTGGACCTCTTATGAAAAATAAAACTGCCACCTGCTTCTGGCACATGGAGTCATACATCAAGAGAGCATGTGCTGCCAGAACATGATATACATAAACACACACCACGAGGAGAAAAGAAACATAAGATGCACACAGGGAAATGAAACAGTCTCAGATTTTCCACGGACATATTACTGTTATTAACTACTGACCCTTAATTCTAATGGCTAAGAAACTGCCATATTTATTTATTGCCAAAAATAGGTTCAAGTTAAAAAAAAAAAAAAAAAAGAGCAAAAACACCTGTGAATTTTAGGCCATTCTGAATCGCATTTCTTTAAAAAAATATGACAATCAGAATCCAGGTTGTGTATGTGAAGACTGGACCAAAGGCCAAAATTAATCGTTTGCAGTGGTTCATGGGCCAAATAAGTGGATAAATAATAGAATCTGTCAAAAATGACTTCAAAAAACATACTGTGCATGACAAAGACATAACAGTGTATGAAAAACATACCTCTCAGATCTGTTATTATGCGTGGATTTGGTATCAGTCTTTCATAAAATATTTTTTTAATTGGTAGTGTTACTTATTGAAAAAATGAATGTAACTTTTAATATCTCATTAATTGTCATGCACTTCTCAGCCTGTTTACATATTTTATTTTATATTTCTTTTATTTGTAGATTTTAAAAAATGATAAAACTAGAACGAAGTTATTAAAACAAGAATACCTTTGAAGAACTCAATTTTTCCATTCTTATTCATAACAACTAGTAACTTATCCTACAGCTAATCCATTTATTTTAAATAGTAGTTATCAAGAAGTTAAATGCTATATAGGAAATATAATCCAGAAAAAGAAGATATAGATTTAAAGGGACCCTGTCAAAGCTAAAAAAACCCAATTTTATTTCCATAGCTAGGAAAATGCAAACATAAGACTGCATCTATGCAAAAGCTTTTCTTCTTTTCCTTGCCCTGTATAAAGAACATTTAACACTTCACAGATAGTGAATGCCCATTATTTTTTTGGCACATTTCATAGACTGACTTCTGTTTCTGCAGGACTGGCAATATTCCTTTTGACTACAGCAGGGTTTGGATCAAATGCTCTTACCCAGTAGAGGCCTAACGATTTTATTTCCATTGTGTAAATACAACCTTGGTCAAAAAATTTCTGTCATCCTAACATTAAAGGAGAGATAATGCTAAGAATGGAGATATCTAGCTAAACAGAAATATCACTAATACTGCTGGTCTTGGGAATGAATCTGTTTTTTCAGCCTTGTAAAAAAAAAAAAAAAACCAAAACAAACAAGCACACACACACACACACAAAAGAAAACAAACAAACAACCCAAATAAATTAGTTACAATGTGAAAGCATTAGAAGAAAGGGGTTTGGAATGAAAGCTAAGGTTTCTCTCAATTTTCAGATAAATTAGTCTGTCTGTGTAAGATGGTTTTGGTAAAGACACTTTTTCCTACTTACTCTGGAGAAATTGAGGCTGCTACTAACCTTGATTTTAGAAGCCTTAAGGTGTACAGATTCAAAAAGTCCTTTCTCTTTCTTTTTGGGAGTTCTTTATTATAATGTATTTTTTATCTAGAAGATCTGTGTGATTTCTCTTTTACAGCATGTATGTGTTACTTGCATGAATGTAAGAGGAATGAGTAATTCTGGCTACTGTTTTTCTTTGTGTCACAGGACATGAAATTTCTTCCTTAAACAAATAACTCCTGCTCAATTTTCTTATACGCATAATGTTCCTTACGAAAAAAAAAATGAGAAAGAATATGAAAATCAAGCAGGTAGTGACTCACAGAATGTAAATACAAAGTCTATTCGGTTTTGTGCTCTTTATCACAAAATATCTAACTGGAGATGTGAACAGGGTCCTAAGGCATTTATAAGGCAAATGAGTCCTCGAAACATCTTTAATAGGGTCTTTGGAATTCTTAATTATCTCCTGAAAATCAGTGTGAAGTCCCTATGCTAACAAAGAAAAGAAATGATATTTTTGTGCTATATTTCTACAGTGGTGTAATTTTCTTTTAGATCTAGCACCATCTGAGAGGGTGAGATGAAGTAAAGAGATTTCTGTAATTTCAGGTAAGGATGGCTTCATATTTTATTTGACTTCAAAGCCTTTAGAACATTGTTAAATAACAGCAAATGTCTTGGCAGTTATCTGCATCTCTTGCTGGTAGGTTGGTAGGTTTTGCCTAATAGAGACCTTGTTAATGTTACTGTGAAGAACTGTATATATCAGGAGATATATAAAAACCTACTTAAAATCCTAATTAATAATTTAAACATAATATCTAGCAGAAGACACACAGTATTTGGTGGTAAATAATTTGGTGTGAAAAAGAGGGACTGATAGATAATCAGATATTCTTCAAGTGATTCTTTGCATTTTCTTTGTGATGTAACCTAAAAGCCCATTGTTTGCATTCAGTTAAACTAGGGGATGTGGGAATTAGGTCTTTAAGGAATAAACAATTGAAATGCATTTATAAAATGTGTCAGTTGTCTCAGAAAATCTATTCCATTCTTTGGTGAAGGAAAGCACCTTTTTGTAGCAGTGTCTTTTTGTCTCAGCAATCACATACTTCTTAAGTAGGTGATTGGAATTAGGGACTGAGATTCCTTCAGTCTAGATAGATATTTGCAGTATATACAACCAATAGTGACAAAGATGAGAAAGAAACAAAGGGAATTGACTTGCCTAGAGTACTGAAGGTTAAAAATGGGCTTTTTTTCCCAATATGCTATCTAATAATCGCCTTCCTGACAAGTAAGACTTTCTCCATGGAAAGGCAGTGAAATGATGTCAGGAAAGGAGGAAAGATTCATATTGGTTACTTCTGAATACTTCATGTAGACATCCTGATACAGGGAATTGACAATTAACTAATTATCACTTAAAGAACTAACACTTGACACTTAAAGAACTAACCCTACCCCACAGCACTAAAGACACTTAGAGAGCTAAGCCTTTAACCCACGATCACTATTGCCTAGCCTTGCTTAGCTCTGTGTAACTTATTGTATGAGAAACAGGACTTCACTGATGCCTTGCAAAAATAATAATCCTTGGATGCATCCTTGGGTGAACTAGATAACAGAAACTTGGGCACAGGACAGGAGATACGCCAGTTTTAACCAACTCAGCATCCTGAGACCTAACCAACTCATTGCACTGGACCAAAGGTGACCGTGTACAGAGAAAGAGGACCCAGGTTCACGATCACTGTGCAGCTGCAACCAGGAAGAGCCAGAGGTGGAGACTATGGAAATGGTCTCCCAGAACTCATTGTAATAAGAACCGCCTTCTTGAGGACAGGTTATGAATATGTAGAGGCGTTCCTAAAACTTTCATGAATATGTAACACTTTACTGTATTTAACCAAGCTCATAACTACTGTAAAATACATACATTTTGGGTGATATTTTTTTCCCTGTGTGTTCAATGTTGTAACTGCATACCTTCCTTACAACCTCAAGGGTTGTAAGGTCATTTCCGCACCTCAATCCTAATTAACCAGGTAGGTTTACTGCTTTTTTTTTTTTTTTTTTTTTTTCCCTTCATGATGAGTATAGATTTTGTTTCAGGAAATTTAATTCAAAGTGGGGGACTAACCTTTTCATTATTATCTAATTAATTTGGCCTCTAGAACTGATTAAAAGTCTCTTGGGACTGGCTTGGAGACCAGGAGTTACTCCCCAGCCTGCTGAAATCAATGACTATGACAGAATAAGTACCATACTTAGGTATTGTGTGCATGAATTCTCTAGCATCTTTTGAGTAAGATGTGCCACATCCATTGCCACAGTTGTTACTGAAGGCCAGTTAAAGATTTGTGGAGACCTTCCCACTGTTCTGGCCTGGAGTTCCTTTCACATGAAATCAACAGATTGCACAATCCAGATCTGGACTTGGAAAAATAAAAATATAATTCTTTAACAAATAAACAAATACTATGTCAATTTCCTTCTAGCAAGGAAATGAGGGAAGGAAAAAAAAAAAAACCTGTCATTTGTTTTTGTCTACTACAGATTAGCTAAATCTCCTGGTGTTTGGAATTTTTGAACTTAAACAGTGAGAGGAATATAAAACAAAAACACATTCATGCATTTTGTAAGTTTTCAAGCAGAGCAGCAAAAATGCATTTCCAGCTAAAACAAACCAGCAGGTCAGGTGGAAAAAGCTTTTGGGTGGAAATTGACAGAAATGTCAGAAAACTATTAGTTTATTTTCCTACTAACTCTTCCCTCATGAGCTGATAATGATAAAGCAAGCACAAACAACAGGAAGTGAAGTCTCAGAGATGGTGATTTTACTTATCTGATGGTATGCTGGCTACTCAGGGAAGAATAAGTTCTATTTAGAACAGTGCAGACTACTTTGGCCAAAAAAAAGGGAACCGAGAGAAAATTGAAGGAATTGATAGAATATCAAAAAAGAGAAGCAGAAGCAGTCAGCAGACTTCTTCACAAACTGACATTTAGCACCTCACTCCTTTGTAGCACTTTGGGTGTGTAGGTTCCAGTTGTTCTTCAGACTGGCTGGAATTCACCAAGGCAAACAAGAAAAGTGGGATACCATCGCTGCTGAGAATCACAATCTATATGCTGTCCCTCAAAGGTACAGAGTGCTCCATCCAGAATAGGTATGTAGACCTTGTCAGGATTTGTAACCATCTCAGTTTACAAGCCTGCTAAATCAAAAAATAGGAGTAGAATGCCCCACTATATGACCTAACCTATAACTTGTGCCGTGAAGAGACCATATGTTCAAAGTTTTCCAGACTTGTTTCTGTGAGTCAATTTGTTGCTACTTCCTCTAATAAGTAGAACCAAACAAACCGCAGCTTACTTAATATGTAACACTGTAATATTCTGTAACCATGCTTCTTAAAATATCTGTTGTCTCTCAGACTTGCTGATCTATTTATCTGAATTCCTTTTAACAAAATTCTTACTATTTGACAAAGAGCAATAAATAGAAAGCTCTGAGAACGCTTGGCATCATGTAAGACCTAAACTTAAGAGTGCTTTGCAGTCGTTCAAATCAAGATACAGCATAGCAATCACTTGTATGACACAAAAATAAAACCTCTGATAGTCATATACACAGGCAAGTTGTCTGTAATTATAATCCACATACTTTGTCTCAATGGATGAGAAAGTATCATTCATCTTTTGATGTAATTCAGTAGGTGTTTGACAGATCAGTATCTCCAATCATTTTACTCTAGCATAACTCAAAGAGATTGAGGATGAATAGTTTCTCTCAGAAACTCCAGAGACTTGAAGAGATAAAGAATATACCTGTTTCTCTTCAGTATCTCTGTGACACCACTGAGAGAAATAGTACCATGGCATGGGATTAGATGACAAGAGTTACCTGTTGAAAAATTTAGTTCACCGATACATCTGCTGTTACTGTTAATATAGTGAAATGCCAGCAGGAGTCCTGGTCAGGCCTTGAAGAACTGTATGTGAAGTAGCCATCAGCTTCCAAAGAGGATATCTAGCTCTATGCAGGAACATGCACAGATCCCTAGGGTCTCTTTTGACTCCTAGTTCATTCTTTTTATTAGTCAAAACACTGTGACTTTTGCCTTTTCTAGGACCTAACAATACTTTGAAGATATGTGTTATTTGGATTACTGAATTACCGGCCATGAAGATGATTCTGAATATGAAGTAAAGGTTCTACTGTGTACAGGATGAAGTTACCTGCCTTCTCAAGGGACTGTAAAAACAACTGACTTCCAGCCAGCTTCTGAGATGAAGTTAGAGAAGCAAGAAGTGAGGAGTGCCTGTAATATTTCAAAAGCCAGTGAGGGGCCTATTAATGGCAACTGTTTCTGTGAGAGTGGAAAGTTTGAGTGGCATCTTTTGCATCAGCTTAAAATATCACAGCATTCTGCTAATGTCTGTGCTGAAACTAAAATTAAAAAAAAAAAAAAAAAAAAGAAGAAAGAAGTTTACATGTATTCCTGTTAAAAGATATTCCAGATTGTGTATTTCAAGGATACAGGAAATCCTCTTTGTGGTCCTGCTTGAAATTTGAAAGCGCTCCTTCCAATCTAATTTTTAAAATGCAGGATTTAAAAGTTACCTCTTTTAGTATTTCTGCCCTTCACTGACTATTTATGCAGATGTTGGAAATGTTGTATAAAATGTTAAGATAAGAGTTTTGTTCCATATACTCCATAATGAGGGCTAAGTGCCTAGCCAAGGCTCTGGTCGCATGTACTTCAAAGTTAGCTGGCTAAATGTTGTATACTGCCATGCTTGGGTACTTTCATGGCTGTACCTTGAGGTTTAAGGCACAGAGCAGCATAAAATTCTGAGATCTGTTCTTGACCAAGGTTATAATCAACCACCTGGGTTGGGAGAGTGTGGCATTTTACTTTATAGGTTTTTAGAGAGATTTGCTGGATTTGTTTTGTTCAATTCTGGTTTTTATTATTGTTCAGCACAACTCTGATCTTTATTAGACCATTCTCTTAAATTGCCTTTCTGAATTCCCTAGCTCTTAACAAACAACTGCCCTCCTGAAAATATTTTCCAGTATAGTGGATATTGCATCTTCTCCCTACTGTGTTGTATTGAATTGCTTTTTTGATTTACTAATGGTCTACATTAATTCAAAAACTCCCTTTGGTGTTAGTGACTGCAATGAAGAAGCACACCAGCTGAGATATATTATTATATATTTACCTACATATATATATTTGAAATCTACACTTCAAATCAATAAGGAGGCAGCAGAACTAAAGATGATAGATATAACTTTGTACTGCACCATGAGAAAAAAAAGATCTTAAAAACATTTATTCCAATGCCAATCTATGATCTGAAGATGACTGACTATTACTAACAGTACCTGATTACTCACCGTGAAGACAGTAGCTAATAGACGAGACTTATAATAGTATGAACAAGCAGAATTTGTCTCAAATAGAGAAGTCCAACCTGTAATTATCCCTAATTCACATCTGCAAACAAGTCGCCATGAATTTATTACAGACAAATCATGCATGACCAACATGATAGCCATCTGTGATTAAATGAGAAGTTAGATAGAAAAGAGTAATGGGTGTCATTTTGCCTGACTTCAGCAAGATGTTTGATACCATCTCCTAAAGCATCCTTGTAGCCAAACTGGAGGTAAGGATTTGATAAATGGATTGGAAGTTAGTTGCAAAACTGAACATATCATTTAGCTTGATAGTCTGGGGTCAGCAGTTTGAAGTCCCACTGGCAGCCCCTGAAAAGTAACATTTTTCAAGATGTAATACAATGGACAGTATTGTTTATTGTTGTTGACTTGGATGGTGAGATGCAGTACACTCTTTGCAAATTCACATAAAATGTCAAACACATCTATACATCAGCACTTGATGTACTGAACGGCAGGGATACCATTCAAAATGCTCTTGACAGCTGGAGAAATTTGCTGTTGGGAACCTTTGTGAAGTTCAACAAAGGCAAATTAGAAGTCCTCATCTGGAATGCAGTAACTTCATGCAACAGTAAAGCTGAGGGGTAACAGGATAGAAGGCAGTTTTGCAGAAAAGGACCTGGGTATCTTGGTGTATGGGAAGGTGGAGACAAGCCAGCAATTTGCCCTTTATATCTGTGTTTCTAAGAAAATGGCTGAAAGCTCAAGGGAAATTACTAATCCCTTCTACCTGGCACCTCTGATATCACATCTGGAGTACTGTGTCCAGCTCAAGCCTCCCCAGCGTAGGAAAGACAATGACAAACTGGAGTATATCCAGTGGAGGGCTGTAGACATGCCTGGGGCATGTAGCACAAAATTTTCAAAACACTCTGTGAGAGCTGAGCTTGTTCAGACCAAGGAAGAAATGGCTGCAAGGAACCTTACTGCCGCATCAGCTGCCTAGTGGGTTGTGGGTTGTTACAGGAAAGATGATGTCAGACACCTCCCAGGGGTTCACAGAGGTTCACAAGAGCTGAGAGGCACAAGCTGAACACACGAAATTCGAGGTAGTTCTAAGGAAACATCTTTTCACTGCAAGGCACATGGTGCCCAGAGATGCTATGAGGTTTCTTTCACTGAATACTCAAAATTCGTCTGGACAGGGTGACATAGAGCAACCTGCTCTGAATTTCTGGTTGAATCTGCCCTGAGCAAAAAGTAGGAGCAGATGGCCTTCAGAGGTCCCCTCCAACCTAAGTTACTCAAGGATTTTAAGATATCATCCTTTATGCTCACTTCCACTGAATAATTCTTCTGAATATGTTTTTTCCTTTTACAAAAATCTGGCAAATATAGCATAGGAGACAAAATGGAAATGGATTTATGACTTGAAGGTTTTCACTATCCAGGCAAGAATTCTGTTTCTTGGCTGATCTGAAGCAACATTTCATCAATTGTTTTGAAAGGAAGTAAGATTTCAGGCAAGAATTAAAGCTTTATTAGCCTATAGATGGGATCAGAATCATTAATAAGGATATGTGAGACCACCTCTTTGTCAAGAGATGCTTTTGTATCTTAAATTAGCAGTCAATAAAAAGCATTATTAAGCAAAAGCTTTTCTGAGACAAGGGCTGGGAAAACTTAAAGTAGTCTGAAGTAATAGCCTTAATTAGTGTATAAATGTGCTCTTTTGTTGTCCTTTTAGACATATCTCTATCTTCAGCATTTTCTTTTGTTAGTTCTAAATCTCTGCTTGCTCTTCATTTTGATTTCTCTCTATTCTATTCCAACTGTACTCAGACCTTATACTGATGGGAACAGCTGAACCCCAAGAACTGGATCTGCTACAGAAGCTAGATTCCTCAAAAATAATCCAGAAGTCCACATAACCCTCAGTCTTGTAACATCTTAGGGGTGATTTGTGAATATAACTCTTGAGCTTTATTTCATCTTCAATGAATGAATGAATTATATAATTCACTACATTTGAAGTTACTTTGGATCTTTTTTTTTCAAAAAAAAAGGTTGATAATATCAGTCCAACTTTACAAAAATTACACAAATCAGTGAAATTAATGTAATTCTTGTGTAATTTTAAACATTTTTATGCAATTTTTTTTGTTCTATGTAACCATAACTGAGAAAGTAAAATGTGAGTAAAAATATCAACTTATATTTTCAGCTACAAAAACAGAGAAATCTGCTTCTCATATAGGTTAGAAGCTGCTATATCAGGGTATATTTTAGTCAACTATCTGTGTTAATAAATATAATTTGTTCAAATAAAAATACATGCTTTAGCCTTGAAGATACTGTAGAGATGCTTTTGCTAGGAAAGCACTGAGCAAATTTAACCTTGCTATTGCAACAGAGCATTGGGTGTATGTGGTGTGAATTAGAACATTCTGGTACACTGTTCACTTTATAATGTAAGAAAAAGACACAACTATGTAGCAAAATTGTATTATTAAAAGAGCTGCTTGCATAATGGTACAGTACATCATAATAGACTTTTTTTGCCTTTATGCTTGAATAAATACAAATTAGATGATAACACTTTATTTTAATGATACACTGATTAAAACTGAATTACAATAAAACCTCTATGAAAGTGCATATGACATTTCCATTAATAGCAATTGAATTTGTTATTATTACTCTTATTATAATGAACAGCAAATCAAATTGCTAGTGATAGAACACTTAAATTATGTTGTTGCTCCTTCAAGAAAAATATAATTTTAGCTCTCAAAACTTGCCCTATTCCCACCCCAAGAACAATTATAGAATCATAGAATGGTTGGGTTGGAAGTGACCTCTGGAGATCATCTAGTTCAACCTACCTGCTAAAGCATGTACAACCAGGTAGGTTGAACAGCAATGCATCCAGGCATGTCTTGAATGCTCCACAATGTCTCTGGGCAGCCTGTTCCAGTGCTCTGGCACTCTCGAAGTAAAGAAGTTTTTCCTCATATTCAGATGGAACCTCCTTTGCTTCAGTCAGTGCCTGTTGCCCTTCATCCTATCGTTGGGCAGCACTGAAAGGAGTCTGGTCCCATCTTCTTGACACCCACCCTTGAGATATTTATAAACATTGATGAGATTCCCTTTCAGTCTTCTCCAGGCTGAACAGACCTAGCTTTCTCAGTCTCTCCTCATGAGCAAGGTGCTCTAGGCCCCTAATCATCTTTGTGGCTCTGCGCTGGACTCCCTCCAGTAATTCCTTGTCCTTAAACTGAGGAGCCCAGAACTGGACAGAAATCTCCAGATGCGGCCTCACCAGGGCAAGTAGAGGGGGAGGAGAACCCCCCTTGATGTGCTGGTCACGCTCTTCTTCAGGCACCCCAGGATACCGTTTGCCTTCTTGGCCACAAGTGCACATTGTTGACTCATTGACAATCTGTTGTCGACCAGAACTCCCAGGTACTTCTCTGCAGAGCTGCTTTCCAGCAGGTCTGCCCCTAACCTGCACTGGTGCCTGTGTTGTATGAATTATTATCCTTAAATAACCAGAAATATTATTTTTTAAAGTGTTGTATGATTGTGATAACTTTTAATCCTGAATTTTAAGAAGTCATATACTTTTATCTATAAAATTTCACCTTACTAATTGGTGAATGCAGAAAATTATGATGAAGTCTATAAAATATTTTACTAAAATGCAACTTGTGAGGTGAGAGATATTTGACCAGCAATGAAATCTGTTTCAAAGACTTTTCTACAGTCATACATTTATGATTATAAATGTCAGACTAAGTAGGAAATAAAGTAAAAAAGTTTGCTCTGCTCAGAATTCACATCAAACAAAACAGTTTAGAAATATCTCCTACTAAAATCTCTTTGAGCTATCTATGTAGTGTACTTTCTAGTAATGAACACTTTAGTGTTCCTTGGGAATAATACAAATGTCCTCATGATTCATATCAGAAGTTTGCTTGTTATTCTTTTAATTTCCTTTTCACTACTAGTGGTAGGAGATTTTTCCCATATTCCAATCCAGATTTAATTCAAGCAGTTGTAGATATTCAGGGTAAGTTTTCATCCCGTCCCGTAACTTCATATGCAAAGTACAAATAAACAAGTTATCTTTCAAACATTTTCTCATGGGAAGGAAACTTGATTATACAATGTTTTCGCAGCATGTTAACATACCTGTGCCACAACACGTGCTATATTATTGGGTACATAAACATCTGGGCTGTTGCAGTCACTCTAAGAAAACAGGAGACAGCTTAGGTTCTGAAAATTGGCTTGACAAACTCACTGCAAACAGGCACTCATGCCTAAAATATTTTAAAATTAAGCTTTATATACAACTCCTAGAATCTTAGACCAAGGTGTTAAAAGATCCACAATTTGAAAGAGTTTACATGTTCAGAGGCTCTCCAAGGTCACTTTTTGGAGCATTTTATTCAAATGGTATTTATCCACCTCTCTGAATGTGAAACTCAGACTTAAACAAGCAGGTGAATGAGTGTCATTCATTTCAAATGCAAAAGAATTTCAAAAGCCCATTTCAAGGATTAACCAGTGGGGAACACACAGCAGTTTGCCCCTTTCCTGAAATGGAATGTTTCTTTTATAAGTCACTCGGCAGGCACAAGTTTGATTTTAAAATACTCTCTAAAAAAATCCCCCACATTCATTACTTGCACTAACTGCAATCATTTCAGACTCTGTGAAGTGGTGAGGAAACATGTTCATCTCACCACTGTACAATCTACAGAGATTTCATTTGGAAGGCATCCTGTTGAGGTGGTGGTATTTTCTTTCTTTAATGGCTGCAGGAAGCAGCAACAAACTATGTCTGTTCAGCAATGACCCATCAGGAAAAGGCAAGTCTGATTTGAGGGGTCAGACTTCTCCAAGGATTGGAGCTGAAATGGTCATATATCTAGTTAAATTTCCTAACATTCAAACATAGACAGAACTGAATTTTTGGTTTTAGTTTACAGACACAATGCATTATTTTTTTCTGCTTTGCTAAACATACAAACATTTTGTGCTTGTCATTGGGAAGTTAAATTGAAAACTATTATAGAGAAACTAAAATACAGAGAGAACAAACAACTAAACATATGCCCATAAATTCCTCAATCAAATAATAAGAGCACATCCTATTCATTTGCAGAAGAAACAGCAACATACTGTTTATCCCTGGTCCTTCAGACAGAGGACTGTTACATATTTATAGTGTATTTACAGATTACAATTAGCACTTGCTCAGTGACTGAACATGAGCTTGCAAGATTATGAAGGGATCCAAATTGAAGTGAAATGTGTATAAGAAAATCATTTATTGTAAGCATAGAATTTTAAAGAATGCTTTAAGGAATTATATACTTGTGTTGCTGATGATCTCTGTCTCTCCTTGGGCCAATCGCTTCACAGTTTTCCTATTTATAAAAGAAGAACGACATTTTTGAACACCTTTCTGCCAACTGTTGCAGTTTAACAGTGAAAGATGTTTAATAAGTCTGGGGAATTGTTGTATATTATTGCTGATAGTTGTGAAGAACACCTCAGACCAGTTCCAGTCATGGATGATTTTTTTATATACCTCTTTTTTTTTGTTGTTAATATTTAAAGATAATTTTCTGGATTAATTTTTCCTTTTTTTTCTGTTTGCTTTACCCAGATGAAGACAAGGTAGTTGACAGAATTTAGTTGCGAAAAAGGCAAGTTCTTAGAAAAAAATGTTCATGGCTTAAAACTTTGTAGGAAAAAAAAAACATTCTAACATGAACAGACTAGTTGTTATGTTACAAACAAAGTTAATGACAATAATCTTGATGTTATTGACACGAAAGAACTTTCAGCAAATCAGTTACAAGTTGTGTTTTCAGCATTCAAATAATTTCTGTATGTGAACAGTGGTAGTTTCTCATTGCTGGTAATTGTCATAAGTAAAACATGCCAAGATAAAGTTCAACTGAAAATGTAGGCTTTGGGCACATGTATGACTTCAAAAAGTTCAAAATAGTTAAATACTTCCAGATTAACTTCTTATTACTCTTTATTAAATTTATACATTGAAAGAATACTTGCCAGTAATTACACTGATATCATATTCCTTTTTTTTTTTTTTTCTTTCTTTCTTCCTAATAAAGTATTTCCTGGGCTTCCATAAAAAAGTCTTTGATAAAAGTAGATATATTTCTTTTTACAGGAATTTGAATTACCTGCAGTGTAGGTAACGGAATTCTACAACTGAATAAAAATATCTGCCTATGAGTAACTGACATTGAATGCAGAGGTTTGTTAAACAATATGAGGTTAAATCCAAAAGGTTATTGTCAATATATACATCTGAAGATCATGACTGCTATTTCAAACAACATTTTTCTGTTTAATTATTCACCATTTGTAACCAACGAATCAAAGTCACTAAGACTAGACACTACAGTACTTAAAGGTCTGTATTTAAAGTACTGTCTAGTCACTTTCCCGATTCTCTAATGTAGACTCTGAAAATGATGGTTAAACATGCCATCTAGGCATATCACTGTGTAGCATATATCAGTTTGTTTTCTTCACCCTTTTTTTCAGAAAAAAAAAAAACATTTAAAATATTGTCTTAGCTCTGTAGCTCTTGAATAAAAGGGACAATCATCTATGAAAAATTCTGCTGAGTGTATCCTAAAGAATTCCTCAAGTACATCATCAAAACGAATATTAAGGAAAAGAAGATATTCCCTTGGATTAGCAGAAAGCATGTATAGAAATAAATCGAGATTCTTTTGCAAGGCTCATAACAGAAATTACAGGAAATTAATCAGTATAAGAAATCACCTATTATTGCAAGGCAAGTTCAACTATAATTCTGCCATTCTTACAGTTACTTCTTCAATTTCCAATGGAGGAATTGTGTATAATTTCCACCAAAATACATTCCCAGGCTTCAGTATTGTAGCAAAGATTGCACTGGTAATGTAAACCAAACAGCTCTATTGATGATGCCCACACAGGCTGTTCTACTCAGAATTTACCAAGGGAAGATTTCCTTCTACTATGTTTTTACAATAGTTTTATTACACATTTTTATATTATTGTATATTATATCTGCCTTCTTTTTAACCTGTCATCCTAAGTCAGTTTTTCACAAGTCTAATATTTTTTTTTTTATTCTTCTCTGAACCCTGTCCACCTGAGTTGCATCCTTCTTGAACTGTGGCAAATTCTGCTTGGCAGAGTTCATTCCCATGCTGAATAAAATAATGCAATGCATCACATGCCCCATGGGCAATAATCCAGTTTACATATTCCAGAATGTGTTTCCCTTTTTGGTAATTATGTGAAACTGTTGTTTCATGTTCAATTTATGATCCATTAAATGCCTGTGTTCTTTTCAACAGTGATGATATCTAATCATTTGTTTCTTATATTGTATTTATGGAAGTTGATTATTTCTGTTGCATGCATAGCTTGTCACTTGTCTTTACTGAAGTACATTTTTGCTCTCCAAATTGTTTCTCCAATTGGCTGTGATCATGTCAAATTCTAAGCCTGGCCTCTGTCATGCTTGAAATACTCCCAGCCTGGTATCAAATGCAAACTTTCTCACTCTTCATTTTTTACCAAAATTATAACAATAAAATAAAAATAAATGTAAGTTTAAAACCAGGCTTAGTATACAACTGCATTCCAACAGATTTTCTTGTGACAGGGAAAAAATAATCACTCTTTAATTACTGTTTTCTAATCATATAGGCATTCAGCAGACATTCTGTCTTGACCATATTTTCTTAGCAAGTTACCTGACATAATGTTTGAAGTTTTAGTAATGCCAAAGTATTTACAATGTCTCCACAATCTCTGAGGCCAGTTTCCCTGTTGTAGAAGCTAATTAGATTATCTTTGTGAGCCTAGATCATGATAAATCTATACTGGTCTGCATTGATGTCCTTGTTATATCCTAGGTGGTTATAAAGCACTTAGTCTGTTCCAAAATTTTTCTGTGAATGGAAGTGAGACTTACAGGACAATAATTTCATTTTTCTTTCTTCTTACCCTCTTCTTGACCTCCCACTTTGATAGTGGGCACTATCTTCTGGATTTCTCTGTTTTCTATAAGCTCTCAAAGACAAGTGCAAATGGTTCTGGGATGACTGAAGCCAATTCTCAGACTGTGATATAGTGAATTTCATCACACCCAGACAACTTGAAAACATGTCTTGCCTACTCTTTAATGTATTGTCTTTCTATTGAAAGAAAAACCTTAGTCTTTGTCACTACAATGTATTTTTTTAAGTGTCCGATGACAATGAACCTAGAAGCAAAAATAGCTTTGGTCAATTCTGTCTCACTGGGATCAAGAACTTCCATCACCAAGCAGTAGATGAAATGTTTAATTTTCCTTTTCTAAGTCATTCTTTTATTAGTTAAGTAATTACAGACAAGGACCTAATTTATGGTATTCATAGATACTTAAAACATAAATATTTAATCTATAGTTTTTGGTCATCTGGACTCCCTCTGCAGCTAGGAGAAAAGGATAATTATCAGTTCATGAGAAAAGCAAAAAGAGTTAGAGGTGTTCTTTCTTAGACATTGTCATCTAGCTCTGATTAGACATTTTTTGTCTCTGATAGCTAAACTTAGCTAAGATGCATCCCACATAGAATGTTCCGTATTTCTTTTCCCTTGTATCATTCTTTCTGCTTTGAGCATACTGATTTTTGTCCCAATAGGTTTGTGTTAATATTCTGCATTGTAAACCTAGTATTCGGTTTTTGTATGCATCTTTCTTGTTTTTGAGGGAATTCAAGTACTCATAATTAAAATTATATCATTTCTTATAATGATTTATCTTATTTATCTCCTTCTCATGAAGACATGTTTTTTTACATTCCTTGCTTTATTTTTTTCCTTCTTGCATTGAAATAATCTGCACTTCTACCATTACGGTTCTCTGAAATCAATTTTTGTAGTCTACTTGTAAATTCTCAGAACTCATTAATGCCTTTTTTAATAAAAAACACTTCCTTGTATTTTTTCTTCACTTTGTTTCATAATTAGACTGTCCCAAATTACTTTCCACAATTGTATTCCCAAATACTTACCAGCTGCTGAGAACTGAAACTTGTAGCACCTTCCCCATCTAATTACTTTTGTAACAAGCCTGTTCCCAGTACATTCCTAGAATGTGTTCACTTTTTCTTTTTTCTTTTTTCTTTTTTCTTTTCTTTTCTTTTCTTTTCTTTTCTTTTCTTTTCTTTTCTTTTCTTTTCTTTTCTTTTCTTTTCTTTTCTTTTCTTTTCTTTTCTTTTCTTTTCTTTTCTTTTCTTTTCTTTTCTTTTCTTTTCTTTTCTTTTCTTTTCTTTTCTTTTCTTTTCTTTTCTTCTTTTTTTTCTTTTCTTCTCTTCTCTTCTCTTCTCTTCTCTTCTCTTCTCTTCTCTTCTCTTCTCTTCTCTTCTCTTCTCTTCTCTTCTCTTCTCTTCTCTTCTCTTCTCTTCTCTTCTCTTCTCTTCTCTTCTTCTCTTCTCTTCTTTCTCTTTCTTTTTTTTTTCCCCCCCTGGAAAAAATTATTTCCCAGTAGTTGAGAGGTTATTGCCATTGTTCTGTGGTTAGCATTACACAAGTAATCAGAGTTGCTCTAATATTACTATTACTCCAGAATCTTTTCACAGTGTTGAAGATTTTATTTCTGTGGGTTTGATCTTTACTTAAAGAAAATTAGCCACTGAACTTAAATATAAATATCTTCAAACTGGTGAACACACTTACCTCCTGCTATTGGGTCACTAATAGACTGTTACTACTGTGTGTCTTTTGGATTCTCCTTCCTTTCCTAAATCTCAGTTTTCTTCTGGTTGATATGACATCCCAAGAAAAAAAAAAAAAAAAAAATCCTAAACCAGATACATCCTTAGAAAAAAAACTATCGCAGAACAGGAACTGTGGAAGCTCTTTAAGAATTTTAACAGCACAGAAGGTTAGTCAAACTGTAATAAGTTATAATTGGTTCCCACATACATTGTGCCATTGTTGCCTGGAGCTAAGTAACACTAAGCGTGTATTTCCCTACTTCTGCAATCTTTCAAAGCAGAATCAAAGAAATATATTCTAAACTGATATTTATGGGATAAAATTACACAAAGTACAACCAGTGAAAATACTGACCAAGGAGTAAATGTTTTCCTACTAGTTTAATAGGAATTTTGGAACATGATTTGTATATATTTAATTCAGTGGTAGTTATAAATATATATCACAGAATCCTATAAGCCCACAGCAGTGACTGTGTAAGAGAATGAGCTCCCATTTATTGCAGAGTTCCTCATGAAGAGTTAATGACTGTGAAAAGAAGCATTCATCAAATGCCATTAGAGGAAACCTTTACATACTGTTTTATCAGGCTTTCATGAGCCTGTAAAACATCTTAAAAACATATTTGGAAACTAGATTGCTGAAGGAAACTAGATTGCTGAATAATTTCCAAAGACACTTTTTTTTTTTTTTCCCTGGAAAAAAAAGTGTCATATATTATTCTATGAGCTTCTTTAATGTAGAAACAGCTGTACCATAAACTTTATATGTTTGTGCAGTGCCAAACTCAACTCACAGACAAGGAAAGGGTTTCTTAAGTGTTTTTTTCTTTTATTACCATAGTTTCCATTCTTTTGTTTCAAGATGTTTTTTGAAATAACTCTTTCAGGATGTTTTCAAAAATTTTCTTGATCTTTATCTGGATGTCTCTGAACCATGAAGAAAGTTTTCAATGAAAAATGTTGTCATAATTGAGAAGTATAGCTGTACTGGAGTGATGAAAGTAGAAAGAGAAAGAATGAGACCAAATGGATTTTAGGTACTGAACATTATTGTACAATACCCTTTAGTTAAACACACCTATTTCAGACTAATGGTGTTCTTAAAATTTCCTGTACAACTCAGTCAGTCTCTGTTTAACTTTGCTGACCTGTAAAACAGCTATTTCACAAAATCCATTTTCTCATGACAACTTCACTCCTCTCTGTCCTGTATTTTTTTTTTTTTCAGAGTAGGAAAAAAAAAAAAAGGAAGGACTAGATGATAGGAGGGAAAATATGAAAAGAGTAGAGGGAAAAGGAAGAAATAAAAGAATGGATATACAACAAGGAAGGAAGCAGATGGAAAAGGAAAATTGCTATTTTTTTACAAGTAACTGTGTGCAATCATTATATGCCTCTTTAATAAACAATGTAAGAGAAATATGATATAGAAAGAGGTTTTCTTGAGCAACTTTTTGTGATGGGAATGATGTTTTGGGGGTGGTTTTTAAAGCTTAATTACCTACCCTTTCAGTAAGTGATCATGGCCAACATTAATATCAATAATGTTTAGCAAAAAAGGCTGCTTCCTTTTAACACCAACCATAAGAAAAATGAAAGGAGAACAATAAAACACAACAGTCAACAGTGTAAACACAAGCAGACTAGCTCTAGGATTTTGAAGAATAATTTTAATGTGAACTGTACCCTGTATCTCACTTTTTCCAGATTAAAAAAAAAAAAAAAAACAAACTGTGGTTTATTGATAAGGAAAATGCTTCCTCATAAAGGCAGAAAAAGTGAAGAAGACAGCAGAGCTTGATGATTGATTCAAATATAAAAATAAATAAAAGAAAAAAATAAGTGCTCTTCAGTCACCTTTGTCTGTGTTGACTGGAAGTGCTTTTACATAGTGGCCATAAAGCAGATATAGGAAAAATGAGAGGATTCTACACTGGTATTAAAGATGTACTGTTTGGCTGCAAACAGGGAAGTATGTTGGGTATACAGGAAAAAAAAAGTGTTTTAAACATCGCTTCACCAATAATTTAATTCATAAAACAATAGATCGGAGGTAAACATGGATGATAGAAATATGTTATATAAACTTACAGTTTACACTAGAAAAGAAAAAAAAAAACAACGTGCTGCTTGAGACTCAAGGTCTCAGTTTTACTGTGTTGGTCCTTTGGCTATTGAATCTTTTTAATGTTGCCCACACAACATTTTCTCTTTAATTACTGCTTAAAATATATGATATTTTTGAAAATAAATCATCCACCTATTTTTTGCAGTCCTTGACTATGTCTTCCAGTACTACAAGGTGATGTAACTATAGGGGGATACTGCCAGAATACAGTTGGTATGAAGAATTTATTCATTTTTTTCTTTTCTTTGGTATGGCCTCTGGTGATGACACTGACTTCCTTTAGTGGAAATGATTTTCAATATTTTTTAGAAAATAGAGTGTCAAGCTGTGCTTTAAAAAACGTAAGCTAAATTTGCTGCTGGGTCAGCTTCAGGTTTTGTATACGATGAAGGAATCGGAGGCTGAAATTGAAGTGATTTGAAATATGCTTTAGAAGCAGAAGTAGAAGTAAAAGAGAAAGGACAGAAAATGGTAAAAGAAAATCGGTGAGTTAGTAGTAAAAAAAAAAAAAACAAAAAAACAAAAAAGCCAAAACAACACAGAGAAAGAAAGATATGCAACTTCACGCTCTTCTAGTTAATTCTATTGTAAATGCATTTTTCACTTCCAATGTCTGACTTTATGATGTCAGAAAGGTTTTGAATTTTGATAACATTCCATCCCCATCTTTTAAGTTTATGTTTTCTGTATGCTAAGAACCCCTTACAAAGTTGAAACTGAAATGTCTTGCTGCTAGTGATTGAATATATTCTCTTTCATATACACTTATGCTTCTTTCCTCTTACTTCCAATGTTTTCTTTCTTTTGCTTGCTTAGATATTGGGCAGTATGAAAGTATTCTGTTTACTTTATTAAAAAAAGTCCAGAAAGAGGGACTAGACTACCTATTCTGCCTCCAAGCTACCAGTGGCTTGCTTTGATCCCTTTTGCCTTTTTATCTATAACCTTGTGATATTCCAACAACATAATGTCTGTAGTGAAGAAGGAACTCCCTGGGGTGAAGCTTTGCTTTGCATAGAGATGGAAAACCAAGGGAAGATCAGGAAGCATAGACCTTCCCTTTTAAAAAACAAGCCAGGGAAAGAGAATCAAGAGCTCTCCAGAATTCAATTCTCTCACCTGAGTGAACAGACAGCTGCTGCCACACCATGCTGAACTGGCAAGTGCTTTCTTAATTACTCAGCCCTTCCAGAAGGCAACATTTCAGTGGTGATAAAGAGGCACAATTGCCAGAGCTCCAGTGGGAATTGTTTTCATCTGCTCAGAAGATTTATAGGAAGTGTTCTACTAACATTAGACTATATATAAGAAACATTACCCTGTCTGAATGCATGTTGAAACATTAAAAAGTCAGCTTTCCCACTTTCATCTCACTGTTGCTACAAATGTCTCATCTCAGTAGTGTATGGAGTACATGAAATGTGCCAATACTCTTGCAGATTTCTGTATGACAAACTTTAATCCCACAAACAGTAGGTTGATGTCTCTTGACTACCTTACACAGAAGATGACTGCAGGCTTTAGGCTGCTTGAAGGTCATGGAGTGAGGAAAAAAAAAAAAAAAGAAAAAAAAAAAGAAAAAATCTCCATTGCTTAAATAAGTGATCTGAAAGGATGTTTTATGTGGATTTGTACAGTTTTGTGTGCAGAAATAAGTAATTATTTGACACAATTAAGCAAAGTTCTTAATGTAGACCTTTGATGGGTCCTGTAAAAAGACATCACCTCTTCCCCTTACACTCAGATATCCAGAATAAAATCTCAGTTTCCAATTTTGTCTGCCCCGAGCAACTTTGGGAATTTGTTTCAAATCGTTTCAAACACTTCCAATGCTCAGCCCTTCAGAGTTTATTTTTTCATCTGATGGCTGTAAAACTTTTTAAAAATACTAACAAAATGAAAACAAACCAATCCAAAACAAAACTTTTAGAGTAAGCAGAGTAACTGACTTTCCTATATTTTTTTGGATTCTTGTGAAAGAGCAAGTGCTGGAATAAGTGCCTGTCCTAAATATTACAGGCGTACATTTGTTATCCATAATACTATGCTTTACATATGCCAATTTGCTGAGCCTGTTATTTTAATATCTCTTAATCATTGTCTTCCTTTTTTGAAATTACTATATTTGAATTCTTACTGCATGAAAAATTTCCTAAAAGTTAATTTTAGGAAAAAAAAATGTCAAACGGTCTACTTTTCCTAAAATTCTGTGAAAAAAAAAATTGTTTCATTTTATTTTTCATTTTAGGAAGAGAAAGGGTCTAGTTATCTTGAAAGGTAATTTCCGTAATAGAGATATATTTATTTTGCTTATTTTTATAAGGTATTTCTGTTCATCACTGTCCTGTCCCAACAGATGGGATGAGACATGAGTTAACTCTGAACACAACACAAGCCCTGACTCAACAGATGAGATCAGGTGTGAGTTAACTCCAGGTAATTCTGCGTGGCAACGGCAGACAATCACTCTGGGGGTCCAACTATGAATTTACTAAAAACACGTGCTGGTTTACAAATTACAGCAATTAGTGACTTGGCAAAAGTATGTTATAGTAACACAAAACTTATCAATACATTGATGGCAAAAGCCCTTCTAAAAATGGTGGATTGGCAACAATTAGTAACTGTAATGCAAAACTTAACAAGACTTTAGCAGCAGAACTTAAAATGGTACTACTTTCATATGTTCAAGAAAAAGAAAGAGAGAGAGAGAGAAGAAAAACTAAGATATCAGAAAGAGAAAGGGACAGAGAGAGAGAGAGAGTAAGATATCACCACTCCACAGGTACATCGGTCCTGCGACGACCTCTGGAGGGGGGGACATGTTGAAGATTTGCACACCACCAACCTGTATCATACGTGACGTTGTTTTATAACCCAGTTCATTCATATGCGAGATAGGAGAGGGCGGTTCATCTCCTCCCTCTGCTCGTTCTTCATGCTAATTAGGAAGACTCTTCTGGAAATGGGTCTGGGTTCTTCAAACTAGGGGAAAGTTCACAGTACTGACCAGAAGTGAGTTGTCTTGCCTGTCAGGAGTAGCTGTTGGTTCATGGTTTCTTCTGGTAGTTGGTTGTCTGACAGATGGTTCATCTCTATCATCCCAATTAGGCCATGAGACCTTTTACAGCAACACTGTTAATTGCCCTTATCTTACAAGGTGTCTACCTCCATGACCATAAAACTGGGAAAGATAAGACGAGGTGTCATCTATCTTTTACTCCCAAAGTAACAAAAACCAGATGTTTACAGCATAACAAGGTCCCTTTTTTCTGCTAAGGATTTGGGGGGGGGAAAGCGCTTCAAGGCTGTCACAATCACTTAAGTAAGAGAAATATAAATATATCAATTAGTCTATCAAGTAGACTAATTGATTAGTCTAGGCTAGACTAGACATTTCTAAAGAATTCAGCAAAAATTTGCATTCTTTTACTTCTTCCGTGACTGTACTCTCACTAATAGTAAATCTGATTTTTCAGTTGGCCTACTGATTAGATATCATGAGCTGCCAGTTACTTCTGACTATGTTTTTAACATTTGAAATGGAAGGAGGGCACTGTCCAAGGGCTCCTGTGACTTGTGTATTAATTATCCATATGAAAAATTTGCTATAAAATTGTATATAATTTAGTGTTGGCTCTATAGTAAGAGAAATACAGGTATACTAACTCATTCCTCAACCTGTGAAACAAAACAAACCATGCAGAAACTGAATTACATAAATTGAATTGTATTGCCTTTCTTTACTGATAAGAAATTGCCTGCAAAGACTGAGTGACATTTTTTGGTGTTTATTGTATCACCCTGAATGAGGATTTAACTATTGCTGAAATAAATAGCCTCATAACTTTTGAATACTGGGGATAAAGTTGGTTATGAAAGGAAAAGACAAATGCAGGCTGAGTTTGCAGAAACAAGAATTAAAATATTTTACAAATATATATTAAAAATATTATTTAACCAAGAAAAAAAAAAGACTGATTAATAGCCTGATTCACTCCATGTGACTTTTATTTTTTAAGCCTAGTAGTGCTCGTTTCACAGTTTTTCTTCAATTTGTTCTGTTTTTTCAGTTGTGTGGATACTGCTTAGTAGACACAAATGTGTTTATAGTGAAATCATACTTATTCCCACCTTTTCCTCCATTCCATAATAGCTGATGACTTCAGTGATAGGACCATGATTTAAATTCCAATAAATGTAATGTGGGCTGAAACTTAACTATTGCCAAAGCCTAGAGGTACTTTCTAGTTAAACCAACTAATAAAAGATTTGCTGAGATTGAAGAAATTCTACCAAATCACCTACCCTTAAAATCTCGTGGGATTTCAGAATGCTTCTGTAGACCAAAAAAAAAAAAAAAAAAAAAAAAAAAAAAAAGTTTCAAAATCCTACATTTAATGAAACAAACAGAAGAATTGTTATCAAAGTGAAGAGTTTGATGCATCAAGTGATTGCTTGTTGTGGAACATGTAAAATGAACTAATTCAAAAGTAGATAGTGGCTTAGGCTGCTTCTTATATTGCTTTGAGTACACTGTGTATTGTCTTTTCTATGGATGCTGCACTGTAACCAAAATTGCCAAAGAATCACAACAGCATGATGAAATCTTTTTAGTCAATTTCAAGTTCAGGAAGAAGTAGCAAGGTAGGGAGCACTTACAATGAGGCTTTTTACTGCAATGAAAAGCCCTCATAATTCCCTTTATTGGTTACCCAAGGACAAATTTTAGATGAAGGGAAATAGGTGTATTAGAAAAGATTTTAGCATTATCATTATCATGCTAAGAAGAAAATAATGCAAAACTTCCTACAGCTTGCATATAAATCCTTAAAGTAAATAAATAATATTAGAAATAAACCTCTCCCTATATTGTTCAACTTTGAAGAAGAAAAAAATAATTTATTATTTGAATTTTTCTTCAGATACCAAAATGACTTCAAAAGGAATGTAATGCAAGGCCTTTTGCTTTTAGTAATTACATAGTAACATTATAATTTGAAAGGTTAAAGCTGTAGAAAAGCTCAGTGAAATACTGATTTCCCAGGGCTTATTATCACAAGCATAATACATAACGCAAAGACAGAGCCAAAAAGCCCCACTGTGTATCACATGTGATTCACAATTATTAATAAACAGGTGTTGCAACTGGAGCTGTATCTCTTGCCTAAAATGTAGGAAATATTTGCCTAATAAATGCATTTCCACAAGCTTAAGCTAAGTCTGGCCTTAACCTACTTTAGTCAGCCTGCTGTTCATTAGAAGGCATTATATAGGCAATAAAGTTAATTCCTGATATACACTCTCAATTGAATAATATAACCATGAGAGCTGGCAACAAAGAAAGCCATGAGAACATCCCCAAAGTCCTTTCTACAGTACTCACGACTTCCCAGTAGAGCACTTACTTAGGATAAAAAAGAAATATTAGGTTTATGTTTTGTGCTTTGAGTGTATGTTCATCAAGGGCAAAGGAGGGTTGACTTATCTGTTTGTGTTCTGTGATGAAATAATAAGAACTGTGGGTGAGGGAAGTGGAGTGGTTGTTGCCTGCCCTTACTTAAAAAGGCTTTTGACATGATCTCCTACAGCATCCTTATTGTATACATTATGGTCTGGACCGTGATCTACTAGATGGATGAGAAACAAGTTCGATGGTCAGTCTCAAACTATAATGTTTAGTGATTCTTGCTCTAGGTCAATTATTCAATGATTCTATATGAACAAAGACTATTGTGCTAAAAACCCTCACAACCATTAGGTCATTCTCTACCACAGCAGGATGAAGGGAGAGAATAGGAAGAGAGAGAAAATAAAAAGAAGGCATGAAAATTCATGGTCTGAGATAAAGGTGGATTAATAGGTGAAGTAAAATTGTACATGCCAGCAAAGCAAAGAAGGAATTCATACCCTGCTTTCCATCAGTAGGCAGATGTTTAACCACTTCATGGAAACAGAGCCTCAGCATGCCTAATGGGTACGTGGGAAAACAAATGCCATGACCACAAATGTACTCCCGTCCTTCTTTTCTGGAGTTTCATTGCTTAGCATGATCCTTTTGGTCAATTTTGTCATCTGTCCTGTCTGTGTTTCTTCCAAACTTCTTGCACATCTCCAGCCTACTTGCTGGGAGGCGGAGTGGGAAAAACAGAAGGGCCTAGAGGATGTGCAATGACTACTTAGCAACAGTCAAAACATCAGTGTGTTACCAACTTGGGTTTTGTCACAAGTCTAAAGCACAGCACCACCACAGGCTGCTGTGAAGAAAAAAGAAATAATCATTATCCCAGCCATAACCAGTAGAAATACCTGAAAAAAAATCATATCAAAATGCTGACATACCACATAATTTCGGTTTGTATCCTAAAATGCAAACACCCCTGGGAACTGTGAGTTATTAGTGTCTTGTCTAACATACTGCTATTATTTCCACTGAATAAAGTCTTATTCACTGTGTAGGTGTCCCAGGGGTTCACATGAAAACTTTTGTCCTTAAAGTCTGCAGGGTATCTTCTGCCTATAAAGTAATCTATGGAAGTTAATCATATGGAGTAAGAGCAGTAATTTTACAGGTGAAGAATTACTGCCTTTGCTTTCTAGATTTCTTACTTCAGCAAAATGTCAGTATGCCTAAATTGATAGAAACCTCTGAGTTCTACCTCAGAATCATTAATATCTCAGTGGAAAGCAATTTATAACTATTGGCTTCAAAAATTGTCCTAAAGAAAGATGTAGTGGCATTGGCTGTCTGAGAGTGGATGATTTCCTTAGCTTCTTATCCATTATGTTGTCTGGTTAAAATCAATCACCAGATATGCAAATCAAGACTTCTCATGAAACTGCCAATATAACCAACAAGTAAGTGTACTGAAGTAGAACTAATAAAGCTGAAAAAATTTGCATGTATCAAGTTGCTATAGGCAAACATGTAAAAAAAGAAAAAAAAAAAATCTTGTAGTACTGAGTGAAATATATGTTACTACAAGGGGTGGACCAATTTCTTGCCTCAAAGTCTTTTTGTTTTGCAAATAAAAAGCTTAAGAATAGATGAAGGATTTGCATTGTAGAGAGAGTGCTGATTGGTCATTCCTATAAATGTGAAGTTCAATTATATCAAGACCTCAAGAAGTAGATGAAGATCATTTAAGTTTTGTAAAACTTAAAGTCATAATTAGAAATGTAGTTTTGACTGAAATAGATTGATGGCCATTTAATACCTGAATAATAGCCTGTACAGAAAGATCTAATATACTTCCTTTATGGTTAACTGATATTATACCTTTAATTGTTTCACCTTATCTTTCTGAAATATTTTTGATATGCCTAGTTTTAGGTTCTACTGTTTTAGGTTCTTCCTTACAGAATCAAAACGTTAATAGCCAAGAGTAGTTCACATACAAATAGGACGATAACGGACTGTGGTGTGTTTGTTTGTTTGTTTGTTTGTTTGTTTTTAATCCATTCTGTAACAAAAATTACAGTTATAATGTAGAATCTGTTGCAATGGACAGAAAGAAAATACTTTATAACAAGCATAAAAATCTATGTATTGTAATATGTTGAAACAGCAAAGTTTACATTGGCAAAAGTATTTGAAATGCAGTTCTGTATGATTGTTTTAATGATCACTTACACAACATAACATTTTCCAATTATTTGCAAAATAATAATAAAAAAAAAATCACATGTCAAAATTTTCATCTGAACATTTTTTTAACATTGAGGAAAACCAGTTTAGCTTTAAAGACAGAACACACATACAGTCAGATACAGTCTGCAAGGTACAAATACAGATACTGTTTTCAAGTATGAAATTCAGATATGAGATCCTGCCTCTTAAAAATCAAGTGTCTCAGATACATCCTCTGAAGAACTGAGAAGGAAATAGCAGGGTAATTGAGGGATTTAGGAGGTAATTTACTCTTCCTATTTTTTTTTTAAGTTTATTTCATGTCATATTTTTTAAGGAAGTTGTACCTCTTTTAAGACAACTGATTTTTCTGGTTTCTGTTTGCTGTGTACTCCAGCAAGCAAAACTGTCAATCTGCACAGCGTGATTTGCATGTTGTCAGATTCTTACCAATGAAAGATTACTGCAATGTGGACATGAACATGTAGGTGCAATATTGTGCTGTTCTCTCAGTTGGAATTCAAACCTAAAACTCCTTTGCATACTCTCTACTTGTATTGAGGTCAGGGGATGTCACCATAGAGATGCTAGCCTGGTCTTTCATATAAACAATAGGTTCTTGCTTCTGCAGTGAGTATTTCTGATAGTTCAGAGATTTTCAAACTGTCACAATTCAAAGAATTAATCTGCTTTTAGATAAAAACCCTTAGCAGACACTAAACTGACCATCCAACCACTGTTTCACTGTTTCTTAAAGCATAAAAGAGGAATAGGTAGGAATCCCAAATTCATTTTTTATCTTGCAGTGAAAGTTTGAAAGCTAGTTATGTTTCATTTCACCTTATGGGAACAGTTACTATTTGAGAATCAGGTTCTTAACTTCCTGACTAAAATTCCACCAAATTATGGACACAGTTTGTACATGATAACAATACACAATAAGTAGCAAAACAGTGAGATTAGATGACAGTTACATTGAAGGCTGGAAACCTGATATAGATGTTCATGTCACTTTTTATCTAACTCAAATGGCACAGTTAATCTCTTACCCTGCAAATTGGTCCATCTGGCTGGAAGGCACTGTGCCCTTGCAGACCCCTTATGAAGTCAATGGGGTTCACATGCCAGGAGCAGCTTGGAGGACAGTGCTAATTCTAGAAATTAATAACTGAGTTCCACTACACAAGCATCTGTGCCAGGTTTCCCTTCAGCAGTCCAAACCAGTTCCATTATTGTTTTGTAATGAGATGATCTTTTTCCAGCTGTAACAATTCGCACAGATCTCAGAGTCACACTTCCTGCACAGATCTGCAGAACACAACACTGAGAGCTTCTCCAAAATGCTTGCCACATGCATAAAGCATATGGCACAATTAGATAATTGTATTACGTAGCAGGAGCCTTGTAAATTTTCAAAGACCAAGAACTAAGGGGGGGAATAACTTAAACATTGCAAACTCTTTAATAGGTAAGTGCTGTGCTTCCAGAAAACAAACAGTAATATTAATAGAAATGAATTTCAAAGTAATGTAAGGGGGAAGATGAAGTAATTTTGGGCAATTAATTTCAAGATTACTATTTTTCCTAATTTAAAGAAATACAATATATAACATTTTATTTGCATCTCCATTTCCTAGCATAGTGCTTTATGTTTTCTTACTGAAGAAAATGAAAATCTATAGAAAATTTTTATATTTAAGTATACTATTAAGAACAAAAGTTATTTGTGTTACTGAAAATGCTTAACAGACCCAAGAGAATTTGGAATAACATTATTTGTTCATATTTGGAAAGAATATGTGGGCTGGGGTGCAGCTGCACTAATGCTAGTAGATGCATCTTGTGACCTGGGACTCTGAGTCTAGATCTGTGACCCTTCACCTCAAATGACTCTTTTCCTTCATATTCACCAGTATGTTCCTGAGATATATATAATTCAGTCCCTTCTCACTTTTTTTTTCCCCTGTCTTTGGAGTACAGTAGAGTTACTATACTATTACTATAACTATAACTGGGGTTTTTTTTGTTTGTTTGTTTGCTTGTTTTTTTGTTTTGTTTTGTGTTTTTTTTTGTTGTTTGTTTTTTGTTGTTGTTGTTTTCATAAAACACAAGTAAGCACATGATTTTTACTGCAAAGAACCTCTGTGGCTGTGATATCAGAAGAAAGGAAGAGCTTCATCAACAAATGCTGACAGGAGATGCACAACTTTTCATATCATGGCAGCAAAGCTATGGTACTCAAAAAAACAATCAACTGGCATCTCTGTCCCATGCTAAGCACTGGAAGAATAATGCAGAGCTTCTCCATGTGCTCCATATGTGACATAAAGAGCACCACACAGTTTGCTATCAGTAACAATAAGGAAGTAGAGAGGAAAGGAGAAAAAACAATCAGCTTTTATAGCTTCTTTTTACACTCAAGTATTAACTCTTGATAAAATCACAGCATTTTCTGAGAGTGCTGTGGTATCGAGGTGTTAAAATGAAGACCTTATATGAAGGCGGAACTTACAAGTAATAGTGATTAGTTGATAAAATTATTAGTAATATTTAATACAGAGAAATGTAGTGCTGTGCACAGATTTGGAAAACAAAAGAAAAAAATTCCTGATTTTAAAAATGTGTGTTATAATGGCTACTACTGTTAAGAAAATATGTATTTCAATCACACAATATAATTATATAAAAATCTTGTTTCTGTAGAAACTAGAAAAGCAAATCAAATGGTAAAGCTTTTATTAGGTGTCAGGTAATATCATTATGTCACCGAAGACAGCTAGGATATACTTGAATGATCTTGGATTCCTATCAATATTTTTGCTTCTCATGTCTCCAAAAAGTATATGGTGACAGCCTGTGTACCAAAAAAGCACCCTCCCTTGTAGCTGTAATTACTGCAGCAGGTCCTGCCTAAAGTGGAATGGACACCTTATGGGAGGCTACAGGAACATGAAGTATAGCCTTAATCTGCTTTATTCATTTGTAGAAAATCTTTATGACTATAATAAGGGACAAAGGACTTTCCTCAGAGCTTTAATGGATATCTTAATCATTATGTTATATTGCCAACAAAACTGTCCAGGCCTCAAATGGAACATCACAAGTAAGAGAATCTATGAATGGAGAATCTCATCTGCTTTCAGATTCCAAGGCACAATCTTAACAACATATTATTTACAACAGCAGTTGTGATTTCTGTTCATTAAAATGCAAGCAGCAGTTTCTGTTTGAATCTAAAAGGTCTTTTAAGATGAGTGTTTTCTGATACAATTTAAATTGACTAACCTCATGAAATGATCTTCATAACATTCTTTTTCAAGATTATCAGGACTGCTAGCACTGTCACACATTGCATAAAAGAAAATTAGGCGCAAGTTGCATTCTTCAGTCACCAAAATCTTACAGGCAAGATATATGACAACATTAAAAAAAAATCAAATGAAGTTCTAAATATTTAAATATTTTTCAGTGTACTGTCTCTCAGTTGTTTAACTAAAAAAAAAAAAAAAAAAAAAAAAAGTAAGGACTGGAAAACTGCAACTTCTCAGCATATTTACTCTCACAGAAGTTTTTTTCAGATGTAGGAGATGGTATTCAATAGTAGTAATCTTGACTCCATGTAATTGCAATCAGTAGAAGTGGGTTTACTGCAATTTGCAATATACTGTCTTAAACGTTTTGAGAGAAACTCCTGCCTTATGACCTCCTGCTCTTTGCATTCCACAATTTTGTTCTGTTTCTTTTGCAAGCTGGTAATTGTATGGTTTAGTAGCTTCTACAGGATCTCATTCTAATCCTCTCTTGTCCTACTCAAGCACTCTTTTTGATTAAAAAGGTTTCAACGGATTTAAACTGTACTGCTGAAATTGTTTTAACTTCCTAAAAGACTGGACTTGTGTCTTCACAGTTGTTCCAACTGAAAGAATTTCAAAACATGAAGTAGTTTAAATTCAGCATGGTAGAAGAAAAGGTAATTGAAGGTTAGTGAAACTTTGAAAGAAAATTATGTATAATATTTAGTAGAAGCAGAAATAGTGGTTTACACACCAAATCTTAGGAAAAAAAAATCATCATATAATATACTGAGTCCCTGAAGACAATCAAGGAAGCTGCAGTAAATGACACTGTAGAATCAATTAGTGAATTGCTTCTTCTTGAGTCAATATTGTCTGAATGTGCTAGTAGAGATTTAGAAGAATTGTGCTGCTGAGGTAGCACAGAAAATAAGGATTAAATTAATTGATAATCTGAACAAAGTTAATTACAAAATGCAAACAACTTTAATCAAGGCAAGATTTCAGCCAAAAACTAAAGAAAGATTCAATATGTCTTCTGTAATTAAATTCATTGCACATTTTGGCACCTTTCTGACATTCCAAAGCCTCGTTTGCACAGTCAGATTCTGCCTACCTCTACCTAAAATTTCAGCAGTGACACTGGGACACATTCTAAAGCCAAGTGTCTGAGTGTTTTTTTCATATTCATTTCTGAGGGTTTTAGAACATTCTTGTGACACGTAAGTTACATTCTGGCACACTTTTACCAGACAAAAATGTGGTTTACATTGGATGGTAGAATACTAGCAACATTGCATGATATGACTTTTTTTGAGATTTTTTCTTTTGTTTTCAAATTTGGAAAAATAAGGAATATTTCAAATAAAAGGATAAGAGTTATGAAACAGCAATTTCACAGTTGTGGTTTTTTTTTTCCATTTCCCACTGCTTTTTCACCCTTGCTTTTTCCTGCTTATTGTTTTTTCCACCTTTTTTACAAACTCTTTTCCTGACCTTCTTTCCTACACCTCAGTCCTTCTTCAAGACTTTCTCTATCTTTTGTTGTTTATCCTCTTTCAGTTTAAAACCATTACCCATGTCCTGTGACTACAAGCCCAGCTTAAAAAAGTCCATCTCCATCTTTCTTATAAACCCCCACTATATACTGAAAGACGGCAAGAAGGTCTACCCAGAGCCTTCTCCAGGCTGAAAAACCCCAGCTCTCTCAGCCTTTCCTCACAGGAGAGATGTTTCAGCCCTCTGATCATTTCTGTGGCCCTCCGCTGGACTGCTCTAACAGGTTCATGTCTGTCTTGTGCTAGTGGCCCCAAATCCAGATGCACAACTCCAGGTGGAGTACTTCTTGCCCATTACAGCCTCAAGGTCCTTGTAAAGGCATTTTGAAGGCCTTATATCTTGACTGGCTTGAGGAGAAGTCATGCTACTCTCTGAAAGTAATATGGAACTCTAAAATGCATGCCACTCCTGCAAGTATGTCCCTTTCCATACAGTGCCAAAGGGGATTAATTATTCATACATAGTTCATGGGATTTTCAGTGCTGACTGAGTCACTGGCCCAAAAAGCCAGTTTGGAAGTGTTTTGCCTGGTATCATATACCATGACATTTCAGAAGTGGCACTTCCCGTACTGGTGGTCACTTTATGTTGCTAGTTACATTTACTTAGGGTCCATATGATTAGGGCCTGACTCTGAAAATATAAAGAAGTCTAAAAAGCCCCAAAATGTAGGTTTGCAGAAATCAAGAACAAGCAAAGTTACAAGGCCTTCCTTCCATGCCCAGTTTTCCACCTACACTTCTTCCTCCAGCAACACTTACTTTCCTCAGTGTGTGTCTGTGGATACCAAGCAAAGACAGATATAATCAGCACACCACTTAATGAAATTATCAAAGGAAAATTAATACTATCTGGCACTGCTTTCATTTTGAGATTGTCTATTTCAAAATATTTTTTCAAAACTGATTAATTCTATGTCAATATGTTCAAAACAAACAGACCACCAGACTGCCCATATCAAGACATACAATTAAAAAATCAATAAATACCTATTAAACATCCTTTGAATTAGGCATATACAGCTGAACTTTTTTTCTGTTTTAATATGTTGTCATATGATGTTTCAATAGCTACTAGTAGATGGGGGGAAGTTGCTGTTCCCACTTTAAATGTTTCCATTATAAATCCTATTTTACAAGTAAATTAACTATAGCAGGCCACTTTAATAAGCATCAGACTGAACCTATGTGCCATACTCATTTCAGTTACACAGCATGTAACTCATGTTCCCATTTGCTTTGAATAATAAAGCTACATAATCCAGCTATCCGTTAGAGTACACAAGCATGGTAGTCTGCCATCCAGATAATTACATGCAACTCAAATTACATTGCATTAACATATTGGCTAGCTGATCACAGAGAATGGGGTGTATTCAGCCAGAAAGGCTAGGAGCAGTCCAAATGTACAACTTTAACATATTCAAAGGCAAAGTAGAGCCAAGGCTCTGAGATTGGTATTTTAAAGTGGGTAACTTAGAGAGCTAAACCACAACTTTTCCCCTGAAGTACTTTTTTCACTTCCCTACTACTTTTAGGGGTAGATGTAAATGAAGTTTAAATAAATTACTTGTGACAAAATTCAGACATGTCAAAAGTTTACAGATATCACTAGTGGTAACAAAGCATAAGCCAGGAGATGGATGCGGGTTCTCAAAATAGTGCATCTTCACTAGGTCATGATTCTGAGGTGCAAAGTTATTATTTCTTCAAGGATTTGTCATAAAAGCCAAGAACTTGTGCAATTTCTTCTCTGCATTAATATATCACTTCTGCATTACAAAAATCACTGATACAGATTAAGGTAATGACAATTACTGTGGCATCTTTATGCCTCCATTTAATTTCCACTAGGAGAGAAAAGAGAACTTGGGAAACTATCCTACAGGGCAATCTTTGGCACAAAGTTTAGATTAAATTTTGGTCTGCTGTTGTTCTTAACTACCAGTAAAGCCATATCTTGCAATGAAGAAATTGTACAGATGCTAACTCAGGCTTTCTTTTTCTTGGTGTGGACAGATATCCGTTCCTATGCACTTATATAAATGTATGATTATATTGCTGTTATTATTACTATTACTTCTTCTTGGAAGGTCTAGTTTCTTGTTCTATGTAATCATGTTCATCTTATTTTTTTTTTTTTTTGTTTCTGCTCAGTATGATAACATTCTGTTAAACCGTATCACAGAATCACAGAATCACAGAATCAACTGGGTTGGAAAAGACCTCAGAGATCATCAAGTCAAACCCTTGGTCCAACTCCAGTCCATTTACTAGATCATGCCACTAAGTGCCATGTCCATTCTCAGTTTAAAAACCTCCAGGGATGGTGAGTCCACCACCTCCCTGGGCAGGCCATTCCAATGCCTGACCACTCTCTCTGCAAAGAATTTCTTTCTAATATCCAGCCTAAATTTCCCCTGGCAGAGTTTAAACCCATGCCTCCTTGTCCTATTGCTAACTGCCTGGGAGAAGAGACCAATCCCCACCTGGCTAGAACTTCCCTTCAGGTAGTTATAGAGAGTGATGAGGTCACCTCTAAGCCTCCTCTTCTCCAGACTAAACAACCCCAGCTCCCTCAGCCTCTCCCCATAGGTGTTGTGCTCAAGTCCCTTCACCAGTCTTGTTGCTCTTCTCTGGACCCGCTCCAGCACTTCAGTGTCTTTCCTGAACTGAGGGGCCCAGAACTGAACACAATACTCCAGGTGTGGCCTCACCAATGCAGAGTACAGGGGAAGGATCACTTCCCTTGTCCCGCTGACCACGCTATTTTTGATACAGGACAAGATACCATTGGCCTTCTTGGCCACCTGGGCACACTGATGGCTCATGTTGAGCTTCCTGTCAATTAGTACCCCCAGGTCCCTTTCTGCCTGACTGCTCTCCAGCCACTCTGTGCCCGGCCTGTAGCACTTCAGGGGGTTTTTGTGGCCAAAGTGCAGGACCTGGCACTTGGCCTTGTTGAACTTCATCCCATTGGAACCAGCCCATTTTTCCAGTCTGTCCAGATCCCTCCGCAGAGCCCTCCTGCCTTCCAGCAGGTCGACACTCCCTCCCAACTTGGTGTCATCAGCAAATTTGCTGATGATGGTCTCAATCCCCTCATCTAAATCATCAATAAAGATGTTAAACAGGACTGGACCCAACACTGACACTTGGGAGACACCACCAGTGACTGACCGCCAGCTAGATGCAGCCCCATTCTCTGGGCCCGGCCCTCCAGCCAGTTCTTAACCCACCAGAGAGTACACTTGTCCAAGCCATATGATATACTGTTTGTGATTAGAGAAATGTAGGCACTGAATGTGTAGCCAAAGTTAATTTTCCTTGGTTTCTGTTTTTCGTTTGTTTGGTTTTGGTTTGGTTTGGTTTGCTTGGTTTGCTTTTTTTTTTTTTTTCCCCTACTTGACCTTCCAGTATTTACAAACCCCAAAACAAGGCACAAGCTGTACTGTTCCAAGGAAAGGTAAGTATAAGAATTGTCTATCCCAAGAAACTGGTTCCAGTAACATTTTGAGTTTTCTTCTTGTACAGTGTGTATACTTACAAAAACTTGAATAAACATAATGTTCGTCATTGTAGTCCCAGAAATTCTTCCTAAAGTCACTCCATCTTGAGTTTCAAAAGTAAAATCAGGGACCCACAAAAATATTTTCCAATTCTTTTTATTTCAACATGAAAATACATTTCTTTCAAAATTCTAATTAATTAAATTCTTCACTGCAGCTAATCCAACAATATCACTTTTGCTACAACAGTTTTACTGAAGATGAACTTTCCTTGCAAAATACTCTTATCTCTGTCTGCAATACACAAAATCTGTTAGCAAAGGAGGTGTAGATTCTCATATTTAATTCCATCTTCTATATCCCAATAACTATAAAGAGAATGATTGATGAATTTTTAACAAAATTAATTTCAACATGTAGCTGATAATGAGAAAAATATAAGGTAAGAAGCAAAGAAAAGAACAAATACCTGGATGTGATACAAAAGCTTATTTGGAGATTTTCTGTTACAAATATGTTCTGGATATTTCATAAATTCATTAGCAACATCTACGGAAACGTAAGTACGGAAGGTTTCCTGTTAGACATCCACCGTATTGATAAATGGGTATGGTCTGGCTGGAAATCTGTGCATATGACCCTTCAATAATTCTGTATAAAGTTTCTTTGATATGAAGACTGCAGTCATAAGAAAGCTATGAAAACGCATGTGTATGAAGAACAAAAGAATAAAAAAACAAAAACAAAACCAAGATCAAATAGAGATGAGACGCATGAGAGGAATCAAGAAAACAGAGCTAGATCATTACAAAATAGGATCATAGAATGTCCTGAGTTAGAAGGGACCCACAAGGATCATCAAATCCAGCTCCCGTCCCTGAATAGGAGAACTCCACAGTTCACACCATGTGTCTGAGGATGTTGTCCAGCCTCTTCTTGAATACTGTCAATCTTGGGGCTGTGTCTGCCTCCCTGAGGAGCCTGCTCCAGTGCTCCATCACCCTCTGGATGAAGAACCTTTTCCCAATGTCCAACCTAAACCTGCCCTGGCACATCTTCCTGCCATTCCCTTGGTTTCTGTTGTTGGTCACCAGAAGACAGAGTTTACCAATGAGAAAAGTTTCATTTGCATTTGTGAAGACCTCAAATACCAACAAAGAAGATACAGGAAAATTAACTAGCAAGGAGTAAAGTGTGGAAGGATCCAGCTCCTTCTCTGAAGTTCTATGTGTATCCATGTAGCTGCAGATATGAGGACATATATTTTAATGAGCTTGAGAACAGGGCCAAAAACATCTGAGATAAGTAGATCCTCAGTTGTCATAGATGTCACAATCAAGAAAAATGTCCTTGAAAAAACCTTACATGAAGAACTAAGTGACTATTGGAAGATATAGTTCAAATTTTCACTAACTTATTTAGTGTTCTTATTTTGTAATAATGTTACGGGTGCGGTTATCATACACTTAACTGTTTTGCTTTGCATGTATAGGGACTGTTGTTTTAACTTTAAACTTATGTGGAGGAGTAAAACTGACAGGTACTAACCTCTATAAGTGGCAGACCTCTATAAATGAGTGTTGCAAAGTAGCAACCTAGATGGACACTTGCAGTGCAAGGCAAAAGAAATTAGGTGTTTCCCCCTACAGTGCAACATGGTAGGGGCTGACACAACTTAGTACCAGGTAATGTGAAGAATTTCTTGTGGTGCAAGGAAATTTAGTGCCTCTGTAGCAAGAGGCAAGACTGGTGAGACAACCATGGGGTGAGGACCTCTTGAGGGGCTGGTTACAGACAGAGGGAAGAATTACTTTTATAGTAAGGATGCTAAATATTACAGAAAAGCCATGAATAACAGGTTGAAATGTAAGAGGTTGTGTATTCCTGGACAGAACTCTTGGATTTACTTTGTTCCCAAACTTGCAAGCACAAGATCTTAGATAAAGATGCCTTGTCCAATAAGGACTCAATGATAGTGAAATATTTGTCCTCTACCTAATATTTTTAAAAAATAAATTCCAGATTGGGTGGTGGTGGTGGACAGAAGAAAGAATGGTACTCTTTAGTTAATGGTACATTCCATGTTTGTAAATTACAGAAAACTCAGACAAAATATATTAAATTTTAGAAATCCATGTAATACATGACATTCAACTTCCTTGTGAGGGGAGGAGGAGGAGAGGCAGGCACTGATCTCTTCTCTCTGGCAACCAATGATAAGACCTGAGACAATGGCAGGAAGATGTGCCAGGAGAGGTTTAGGTTTGACATTAGGGAAAGATTCTTCACAAAGAGGGTGCTGGAGCACTGGAGCAGGCTCCCCAGGGAGGTAGTAATGGCCCTGAGCCTGACAGAATTCAAGAAGCAATTGGACAACACCCTCAGACACATGGTGTGAATTTTAGGGTTGGCCTATTCATGGACAGGATTTGGACTTGATGATCCTTGTGGGTTCCTTCCAACCCAGGGCATTCTATGATTCTATGGTAATAAACTCCATGCATACCTCTTTGCAACCTTGTCAATAAAGAAAAACCGATTGATGACATGTGTCAAAAAATATATAGTGGTTTAAAGGTTTAAAAGCAAAATTCAGTGTGGAAGAAACAGAATTACCCTGACCTACAATGAGAAAAAAAAATCTAGATATAATAGTAATAAAAACTGACAACTTGACTTCACATTTGACAAATGTCATCCTGTTTCTAACCATGTCTGAGCAAGCAGACTTCCCTGTATAGCATAGATGGACTTACTTCAGAGACTTTAGATGGTTTTAATCTTTATAAAAAAACCAAATACAGTATTGATAGTGGTAATGTTTCTGCACAGCTTCCCAAGCAAAGGTTTGGCACTTTATATTTTGTGGCAAAGAAGTAAGGATACTACAAGATATCAGATAAAAGGAGCTGTCTAGAAGTGTGAGGTTCTATCCAATAATGTTTCACAAAGGCAGAAGTTTTGCTTCAGAGGCTTCAGGAGATGAGAATTATTTTGGATCAACCTGTAGGATTTCTAAAGATTGCATGTCTGATCTGTTTTGATTCAACCTTTTTGCTGTCTGTAAATCCAATATTAAATGTACTGCTCATATGAGAAGCTGAGGTAACCTGGGAGAACTCATTACTCTCTAGATATCTGGAAACTCTAAATCTTCCAATTTCAGTGATGAATTAGGTTGCAGAGGGACAAAAACATCCATTTATCAAAAATCACATTCCTGTAGTAATCCCCAAACAGTTACAAGTCGATCTATATTCAGTAAAATACTACATTTTAAAGCAATGGTGCGACAGAGATCAAACACAATAAAAAATGCTTCTCTTTTTAAGGCTTAGTCCACTTGTTTGTTTATACCCCAAAATTCTCTAGAGGAGGTTTTGTTTTTAAGTTTAAAAAGCTGAATATAGTCAAGCATATCTCTATGCAGTCGCGTGAGTATGCTACAGATGTCTTGCTGGAGATAAAATAACACAAAGGCAAAATGATTTCACAGTATGTTCATGTTATTGACAAACAACACTAAACAACAAATTTAATCTATTGTGGTAAACTTGGACCTCTTGAAATTAGGTACACTGATTTAGCTATTCTATTCAAATAAGACTACAAATGGGACAATCTAGAGGAAATGAAAGTAAGTCAGTCTTTCATAATATAGCTATTCAAACCCACAAAGACAATAATGCCTCCATCATCAGTGAGGATAAAATTTAGTTGTCTGGCTTCATTCAGGTTAGAATGGGATAAAAAAATTCTCATTTCTGAAAAAGGTTTGAAGGAGCAGGAAGAGCCTGCCCAGTTTATGTCTGTATAAAACTGTCGAACAGGCACATTTACACAGAGGGAGCAAGATAAAAGGGAAGCAAGGAGCTCTGCATTTTTTTTCTTGGGCTGATTTTTTTCTTTTCTCTGTCAGATAGAGATACCCTACACCTAAAGTTTTCATGTTTTTAACTCATATTCTGAAATACTTTGTGCCTTTGAGTGCTGAATAAATATTGTTTTATTTTGAAATATTGTTTTAATGTCAGGAAAAAAAAATGACAATTTTTACTCTCTTACATCAGAAGACATATGAGATATGAAGTAACTTTCATTCAGATGGAATTACCATTTAAAAATATCTACGAAATCATTCCAGATTAGCTAAAACTAGATTTAGAGTAATAGCAGCTGGTTTTACATTAATTTTCTTGCTATGTTTTCTCTAAGGCAGTCACAAAGGTATAATGAGCCTACTAGATGGGATTTCAGTTCATCAGAGCAATCAAAATGAACTTGTACTTGAGTTCCTTTAAAATCATTATACTTTGCTGAATCAAGATCTTTTTGCTTTGTTAGTAATCGGTATTAATCAGTGTTAATCCCCAAGTCCCTATCACAAACAGTGGCTTCATTTTATAGTTGAATTACCAAAAAAAAAAAAATACAACAAAAACAAGCCAAAGCAAAAATATAGTCCCAGAACCAGTTTTATATTGCTTCTGTTCTTCGAACTGGATCATAATGATTTGCCTTTCAGGCATTTCGGTGACCCTTGGACCATTCAGTCCTGGAGTTGCAGCCCCTTGCCTCCTTCATTCCACCTCACCTCCTCAGAGCACCAGGACCGCTTGTCACATGGCCTCTTTTTCTGCTTGCCGTGAGTTTTCCAAGGAAGGCAAAAGGTTCAACTTCAGGACCCAGAGGGACACTGAAAGAGCAGGCAGAATACCGGAGAAAAAGAATAGATGTTAGTAGATTTAAATGTATAAAGATTTTAAAGGTATTGTTAATGAGCTTTTCTGCATCAATATGAATTATAAGTGCTAATATTAGAGTAAATTGGATAATAGTGTCCCTATTAGGCTGTAACAACATTCCTTGTAATAAAACAAACTCATGACTTCACATATGTGGTTGTTTTCTTTTGGCCATAACCTTATTTTGAGTATTCAGAGCACAGTGTGGTCATTTGTTTTCTTTTATCAATTCTTCTGACACTAGTATTACAAATTCAATCTCACAAATTCATTTAGGGAAAAACTCCACAAATTAATGTTTGGGTAAAAGTTAAGTTTTCTTATTCTTTTAGTTTCATTCTTTGTTATTATTAAATAAGAGGTTGAAGACCTGTCAGGGGGAGAGGTCAAGGTCCAGAGCAGGGCTGAGTGTGAAAGATTTGGCAATACAAAACAATCAGGCAGGGATTTGCAATAACTGTCAGAAAACACAACTGCTGACTAACCAAAGTTTGGGAATGCTGCCAGCGTATTCCAGTGACAAATGTGACCACCCTGGAAAGATCTGCTTATCCATCAGCTGCGAATAAAGTGTGTTTGTTCTCTTCAGGAAAATTCAACATTCCCAACAGTGCTGGTCTGTGCTGCTCTATCAAGATGTTCCCATCATAATTGACCTTTAAATGATAACAGTGTGTTGTGGGTTGACCCCAGCCAACATCTGAACGCTCCCACAGTTGCTCACTCATTCCCATCTTCTGCAAGACAGGGAAAAAACAGAAAGACAAGGAGACTTGTGGGTGAAGATAAAGTAAGTTTAATAAGTTGTCCTGGTTTTGACTGGGTTAGAATTAGTTTTCTTCCTAGTAGCTGGTACAGTACTGTGTTTTGGGTTTATTATGAGAATAATGTTGATAACACATGGATGTTTTAGTTGTTGCTGAGCAGTCAAGCACTTTTCAGCTTCTTACATCACACCAGGGACACAAGAAGACGGCATGGGGGACAGCAAGGACAGCTGACCCAAACTGGCTAAAGGGATATTCAATGTCATATTGTGAGAGTCAGTCCGAAGATGGAGCAGTATTTGCCTGAACATCGCCATCAAGAACTTAGAGAACTGAAGCTGAGACCAAAAGAACAGATGGACAATGACTTGGAGAGAGGCCCAAGGAGAAGCATTGTGGCACTGTTTCTCCGATATGGGGGGCTCCTGCTAACAATGGCTGTTGCGTGGACTTTGCCTGCTGCTTCAGCCAAACCAGCCCCCACCTCCTGAAAGCTATTGTTACGAGGGTCTCTTCGACCAAGGAACAATAGCTGCCATCCAGAAGAATGTGTTCTTATCTGCAGCCTCAGTTACACGTGTCCCTCACCTGCTCCCTCAAACAATGGCCAACGAAAAGAAGCATGCCCAGAGCTCAATAAGGGTCCTGAGGTCAGCCAATGGACCAGAGAAAGACCCCTGAATGCTGGACACGTAAGCATTGGTAAAAGAAAGCGTGAATCTTTCGAGCTTGCGCAGTACGCGCCTGGGTTGCGAAGTCTAGGCATAGACTGGCCTAAAACAATGGGAGCAAGGGGGGGTGAAGAAGCATAAAAGGTGAGACCAGAATGGACACTGTTGAAGATCTTCCCACCAGAGGATCCTGAACCATGACGGAGGACCGGCCAGACTCCATGGGACACGGAGAGCAGAGGGAAGTTTCTGGAACTGGACTGGTGATAAATGCAACCTCATTTCTCATATTTTCCTTTACTTTTCCCCGTTTCTTTCCCATTTTCTTTCTCTCTCTATCGTGTCCCGCTTTATGGGCAAATTAATAAAGTAACACTGCTTGATTGAATTATAACCCCTTGGCATTTTGGTAGCCTTAATTTTGCGCTCTGAGGTCAAGGTAAAAGAAACATCACGAGTCCATCGCTGAACGGACCGTGACACATATAATGTCCAGTATAGCCAGTATATAAGCTGGAGGAAGAAGAAGGAAGGGGAGAATGTTTGAAGTGATGGTGTTCACCTTCCCAAGTCACTCTTATGCATGATGGAGCCCTGATCTCCTGGAGATGGCTGAACCCCTGCCTGCCCATGGGAAATAGTGGATTAATTCCTTGTTTTGTTTCGCTTGCATGCATGGCTTTTGCTTTAGTTGTTAAACTTTGTCTCCGCCCAAGAGTTTTTGCACTTTTACCCTTCTGATTTTCTCCCCCATGCCCCTGGGTGGCTGCCTGGTGTTTAGCTGACAGCTGGTTATAAACCACATATAAGTGAACCAAAAGCTGTGCATGCAGGCGAAGCAAAAAGAGGAATTCATTCACTGCTCCCCATCAGCTGGCAAGGTCCACCCACTTGCTGGAAATCATGGCCACAGCACACATTACAAACACCATAAACAAGGGTATCCTTCCCTTCCTTTTCCTTTCTCTAGCTGTGCACAGTGTCAAATGATGTGGGATATCCCGTTGGTCACTTTGGGTTAGCAATCCCGTCTGTATCCGTTCCAAATCTCTTGTTCATCCTCAGCTGACTGGCTGTGGGGACAGAGTGGGAAAAAGATAAAGCCTCGATGTTACACAAACACTGCTCGGCAACAGCCAAAATGTTAGTGACTTAGCAAGACTCTTTTAGCTGCAAATACAAAACGTAGCACCATACAGGATGCTATGAAGAAAGTTAACTTCATTCAGCCAGATTCAGTACATAATGGATGGTGCATTGCTTATGTCTGCCCATGACACTCCCAGATCTCCAAGAGCCTGAAAGCCAATGCATTTCGTGATTCAGATCACTGAAATTCACTCCAAGTAATCTCCTGGTACCATGTAAGTTCATGATAGTATCAAATTTTAATTTCAACATTTTCACTGCTTTTCTGTAATAGGACAAATGTTTAAGTTACTTGGACACACTGTAAGAATTGTGACTGGGAAATCTACTTGGAAAAGCTTGTATCCTCCTCAATTCTCAAAAATGAGGATACTAGCTTTATAGTGATCATGAATCTCGTAATGCCTTTTCTCCAGAAGCTAGGAAGTGTCTTGCAAGCTGAGCTTATTATCTTTTATATAAGTTTTATTTTGGTGTTTAGTTTTATTGCAACTTCACCAATGGACTGTATAACATTTAGGTATGCTGCAGGCCGGTGTTCTGTTCTTTACAACATATAAGAAACTGATTTTATATCCCTGAAACATTCAACAGATAAGAACTTAGATAATGTGCACATCAAGAAATATGGACGGATTTTAGGAATGGCCTTCAAGCAAATCCAAGTCTGTCTGAAAGTTTCATAGTGCAATTACATTTATTCAGCTACAAACAGCTTAACAGAACTAGACTTTTTGTTGTTATTTTGTGGGAGTTTGTGTGTTGTTTTTTTATTGTTGTTGTAGTTATGTTTTCGCACACAATGATTTTCACTGAAGTGGAAAGTATGGGTGAGATGGACAGACTATGTATGCCTTCAAGCTGTGTAAACTAGTATAACACCAAACTTTGGAAATAGTGTGTGTTTATCTGAAAAATTCACTATGTCTTATCCCTAGACACTTCATCAGCACTCCACTGATCATGGCCTATAGGCAGAGGAGAATAACCAAAATCCTGTTCTACTAAGTTTTTTATCCAAAGGCCACAAATTTTATCGCAATACAATTTTTAAAAGCTCCTAAAACCACCATACAATTCCAATTCTATAGACCTAATTGTTCGAACCAACTGATCAACTTGAATAAAGTTGAAATAGCTTTTCCTCAGTCACCAACCTCAGTTGCTTAAAGACTTAACAGCAAAATACTTTCAATTATAACATAAACTAAATAACCATGTAAGTACTGCCCTTAAGAATAGTTATGATCAGACGCATTTAAAAGATCTGAGAGGCATATTGGGCTATGTCTAATGCAGAATATATTTAAATTAGAGCATAAAATCTTTAAGATAATACAGAATTTTATAGAGAGCAAGGGTAAAGACTATAAAAAAAAGGAATTGGTACTTCTGAACATTTAAGAATGTCTGAGAAGAGGTACATGTATCATGTATAAATGATATTTTGAGGATGCTGTAAATAGAAAATCCCACAGGTAAAAACAAAACAAAACAAACAAAACCCATAAACCGACCAACCAACAAACAAACAAAAGCACCTCAGCAATAGAAAGCTATATGTACTAACTGCAGCTATTCTGGTTATTTAATACCATTTATGGACAGGAAAAAAAAAAAAAAAAAAAAAGGAAGAAATGCTTACCTTCATCAATCAAACACATAATCAGTGGACAAGAAAACTCTTCAAATATGCAAAATGCTGTGGGAAGTTCCATGCCATGATAAAAGGAAGAGCACCCAGTCAGGGATTCTGCAGCTTAGAAGCCTCTGTGTTTTATTGGTCATTTATATGTTGGCAATAGTTGACCGTGTAGTTGAATACATACTTATAGAGAGAAACTAATTACCCTTTATGATCCACCTTCCTGCTCTCCCCATGAATTTTAAAGCAGAACACATTGATCCAGTTGGTAGAAAGGCTTCCAGCACAAACTCTTGCTGTCAGTCCATGCCCGAACAAGCAGTTTTATGGCATTTATTTTTCACTGCCTCTGGAAAGTGAAGCTGAAGAACTCAAGGATGCCTATAACAAATGAACAAACCCATACAAATAGGAATTATACTTTACATATCAAATGCAAAATTAGGATTATCATCACTACTGCAGAATATGTAGATGGGAAGGTAGACATAGATGTTGAGTTGGATTTTGAAAAATTGGAAGCTGAGATTCTTAAGAACTGCATTATATGTAGTATTCCTTGCTATTATTGAATCATGGATAATACAAATAATTATATCACTTTTTAAAAGTTTTTATATTTATGGTAACATAATTGTATATTGCAGCAACAGTACTTGTGACTAATAATAAAAAAAAATTATACTTGACAACACAAACCCAGAGCATTCAAAATATGCTACTCCATAAAGAGGCTACTAGTGGTAACAAGTCAGGTTCAGGAGTTTATGGTTTGACTGAGTGAACTCAGGTAACCGCAGCTTGAAGGCTGTTGAACGAGAATAGGCAATTTTATCTGGGACTTCCAAAAGTACAGGCACAAGGTGATAATTTCGGTCTTGAAAGTCTAAGCATGGAATGATACCAATGTCCCCAGGGTGATAAAAACAAATCACTAGAAGTTTATTGATCATTAAAGCTTACTACTGATCACTATGGGAATGCAATCTTGATAGATTGGTAGAACCAATTTAGGATATTAATTTAATGTGCATAGAATTGCACATGATAGACAGCATGGTAGAGGATGTCCCTATGTTATATACAAGATCATAATGAAAACAAGGAGCTGCTCAGACAACATCAGATATGGGTATGCAGAACAGATCACTGTTCAGATCTGCAGATATCCTGAACTATATACACGTGTACATGTATTTTTATTGCCGTTAAAGGGAGATATCTCTCTGTGGTTTGTGTTTGACCCTGTGGCATACCACCCTTGAGGCTTGGTTATAATTTATATTCATAACATATACATAAACACATCCATACACATATATGTGCATGTACACCTAAACCATTATTAGATATATAGATATATAAGAAATTATATAAAATATTTATATATATATATATATATATAAACATGATTTTGCATTTATACACATATCCATGCATATAGATATATAGCTTACATGCCACAGGTTTCCAGACTAGGTTAGAGGGGAAAGGAGGGAAGGAGAATTAGAGGACAGTAATTGGTGTCATTGGTTATATCCCATTGGGCACACAAGTCTTCAATGAAATTCTTTATTGCCTTTCTCTCTGTTCTTTCTCCTTTTCCCCAAATCTGTCTTTCCCTCTTTCTGGACTGAAATTTCTCTCAGTTCTTCCCAAGACCTGTAAAAAGGATGTAATATCTGTTAAATCAGTGCGAATGGTCTGGACAAAGTTCAAGCTTAGGCTGCAGCACACTTTGTACTTGTAATTTTCCCCAGCTGACTAGGGAAAGTCTGAGTTTTCTTCCTTATCCCAAAAAGTGTGTTCTGCCTGCATAATCCTCACAGGTGTGATTCATCACTTTTTCACAGCAGAGTCCAGACTTGACTGTCAGAATAGGGCATCCATGGGGCCATTCAGAGAGGGGAATGTGTAGCACAGCTTGTGAATGTTAAGTCAGGGACCAAGACTTCAAGGGTCTGGCTCTGCAGGCATTTGAAGTGCTGAGATGCCAAAAGGATGTTGTCTCAAGATAAAACACACACAGTTAGGCAACAAGAAGCACTCTTTCAGAGGGAAAGGATTAGACAGAACAACAAGATTGTTATTCAGAAATGTTGAGTGCATGGAGTCTTACAGGGGGATTAGGTGAAATAGTTATTACAGTCAGAAAAGCTGATACTACCAGCAGACGTACTTAAGAAGACAGAGAAGGTGACTGTCTTGAAGAAGCACAGGAAGGGAGCAGTGAACACGATATATGAAACATTCGACATGCTACTGTAGATGTAGCTTAGTCTTTGAGTTTTGTGACTGTGGAAGTATACTATTGCAAAAGCTGGGTCTAAAATAAAGTGTCGAGAAGGGTAATGGCTGTGGATATAAAATATTTATGACCCTGAAATGCTGGATTTTGGCCCTTTGTATGTTAGCAAGAAATTCTGGTGAAGAAATCAACAAAGAAATTCAGATGCAATTGCCCTCTAGATCCTATGACCAGAAAAGTATGCAAAGAAAACAAAACAAAACAAAACAAAACAAAACAAAACAAAACACACAAAAATGTTAACAACAGGATGTGAGTCTTGCTCAGCAAGTTTCAAGAGCCAATTAGTAAGATTTCCATTTTATTTGGATGTAGTTTAATTAAATTATGCAACAAGAACAACCAGCTCTGGCCAAGAATGAATAGATCATTTCTACTCATTCTTTCAAAGTGTATTCAGGGTTATTCTCAGATGAATATGTAGCTATTGCAATGCAGTTTGAGTTACATAGCACTGCATGAATATTACCTTCTCATGCATAGCACATAAATCACATGAAATCACTGATAGCTCCACCTACAGTACTTAATGTTTTGCACTGGAAGTTAATTAAAGCAGTCCATTCAAAATGTTTAATTGTTTAAATATAAATTACATTTTGTGCAGTATAACAATTTTATTCCATATGTTCTTTCCTCTTCATTTTTACATAATATTAGAAATATGCTGACAGACTACTTTTCACATAGCATCTGCCTTAACTGCACTAGTGAAGTGGTCCTCAAATATTCGCTAAGCTAACTGTAGCTTGACAAAAGCAGAGATACGTCAGAATTGAAAGCTTTTACTGTATTTTACACACTAGTTCTTGTTGAAGAGAGCAATTTACATTACAGTTACTCAGCTGTCTAACAGTAAACTAGGGGAGTAAAGGAAGATGTGTCTGAAGATGTGTGTAAAGACCATGTATACATATATAAGGCAGGGACATTTAGAGTTGGAGAGAGATGGAGACAACAGATATCATCCTCTTTCCTATCCATAACAGAATGTTTTAATGATTTTTATTGGAATTTCACAACATATCTTTCAAAGAAAAATGGTAAAAACAAAGTTTTATTTTCCAAAAATGAAACTCCACATAAGCACTGCTGTTCAGGCTGAGCCATGAGATGACTCACAGCAGCAGAGAGCTGCTCTGATTTCAGTGACTTGCCTTAGTTCTGGCAAGAGGGTGACTATTTCACAGTCCAGCTGCAAAGTGCACTAATGAAGCAAGAGGCAAGGACACTGTTCAGCCTTAAGCTCAGAATCACTACTAGAAACTTCATGCCAGTCTGCAGGGGTTATGAAGTGGACTTTTAGATACAGACAGTGCTTTATTATAGCTCTAACATTACAAGACAGAGTTATCTTGTTGCTCTTTCCAAACTGACCTTTCTAGACATAGAGAATGTGATTTCATCAGTCTTTCTGGGCTCACCTTAACCTTTCTAACATGCACTTTTTCTGCTGCCTGATAATATGAATTAGCAACATATACACCTGCACAAAGCTGGAGCATGGCCTGAAGACATTATAAATTTAATAATCAGCTTCTTTCAAATCACCCCATCACCTCTACCTGACATGATCCCAAAAGTCATCTCTCTTTCAATTCATCCATCTCCCTTCATAGGCACATTCATTCCTGTTGATGTACAGAGAGAAGTAGTAAGCAGAAACTTGTACTAAATGTAGACTTAGACATTCACTCTGGCAGAGATGGATGATCAGAGTTGCCACCTGATTTTTTTTTTTTTTTTTTTTGGTTGGCATTGGCCTGAGTAACCTCATTCCTCATTAAATGACTGCCATGTGGTAGCAATGGTTTCTGAGGTTTGATTCGACTTCAGGAAAGGGTTAGGGTTTTTGGTTGGGTTTGTCTTGCCTTTTTTATTTTTTTTTTTTTGATCAGGAGATAATGTGCTAGGTTTAAATCTGTTGCTGAGGAGTTCACAGGTTTTAACATTTCGGCTTTTGAGCCTGGCCAGACTGTTGAATAAGTGGTACTGCATGATCAAGTCCAGAACTAGAAGTTAGAATTTATAATGCTTCCAAGGTGATCACTAATTGCAAATGCTCAGACAGCTTCTCAGGCTGTCTGTACAGGTTGATGCTAGGAAAATGCTACCACTCTTGGTATATGGTATATGTCAACAAAGGGTAAGGAGACAGGCAGCATACAGTAGTCTTATAACAAGCAAGAAAATGTCAGTTCAGATTCTTAGGACAGATTTAACTACAGCTAATATTTTCAAGAGGAGACAAAGTTTGGTTAAAAGCTAAACCATTCTGGTGTAAATGGTATCAAAGATCAGATTACCAGCCATATCCTTATTACAAGTATCAGAATCATACCACAGTTCATTATTTTCTTGAGGCCATCTGCAATTTGTGTTTGAAATACTTTTGCACAATTCAGAATAGCAACAACAACAAAAACCCATGAAAATTTATCTGTGGCTATACCCATACTTACCCCTGCACAGTAATGCAGACTCAGGCACATTATTCCATATAAATAAAAATCCATACAAAGCCCGAAATCCTGCAGTCTTTTGAAGTGTTTCATATACCATTCCAGCCTGGGTAACTGATCAACAATGAAGATACAGGAAAATAAGTCACATGATGACAAGAAAGCACACCAGCAGAAAACAGAAAAGTGCTGTTCTGGAACCTGGTTAATGTGAATCTTCCCAGTATCTCCCTCTGTAATTCAGAGAGCAATGTTGCATTGTACCCTGAGTGCCCCTTTAGAAGCTCAGCATGACAGTCTAATAGCAAAACATGAGTCAGTTCACAAAGGAGAAACTGGAGTACCAATCAGGCTTGGCAGAATTCCACCTATACTTATAATTTCAAAACACAAAAGGGTTATAGAGATCAAGCAATCTGTTCTCAACAACCCAATTTTATGGAGACAAAGATGCCTTATTTACCACAGTAATTCCCAAAGTGAAATTTCCTAGTACCTCATCTCTCTCACAAATTGAAAGGTAATCTGTACTTCCTGAATTAAGATATTACCAAGTTTTTAACAAGCAAAACATGAGTTATGAAACAACAATAATTTAAATGACCATTGCATATGTCTTAGAGCACAGAATAAGGATCATTAGGATGTACAGCTGACGATAAAAATATCTTGTCATCTGGGTTACAGAGAGGTGGATGTATGTTTAAGAGATTTATTTTTAAATCAGTAACTACCACAAGGAAGTCCTGGAAGAAGTCGGGCCAAGTTATGAGGAGGTAAATGTGAAACTAAGTGAATTTCAATAGTGTTTTCAGGTAACACCAGACTTCTCCAGTTCTTGCCTCTAATTAGACTAAATGGTTATCAACTGATATATGGGGAAAAAAGCGCTTTGGATTAAAGGTATATTTGCTGCAGAAAGGTCATAAGCATTTTCACCATTTTAAATACTTTTATGCAGATAGTTCTAAGGAACTTATTTTTGCCTGTTATAATAAGGGAACATTTTTCTTATTTCCTTTTCTTCAGTAGTTGGAAATATTACATCACAAGAGCTCTTTTATTGTAATAGGTTGTGCTAGCTAACACTGTATAGTAGAAGGACTTATTCCATCAGAATGTTTTTTGGACAAAACTAGTGAAAACAAATTACATGTAATTAAAAGAAAACAGAAAGCCCAGTTTTCACTTTGAAAATGTTACTATTTGTAAGCATTATTCTGGACTTGCAAAAAATCATTGTGACAGGGAAAAAAAAAAAAAAAAGCTTGGGAGATACCATCAGAAATGTCTGCCTTCAAATCCGGTATTCCAGATACTGAGAAAATGGTTTGTGTTGGTGAAAGAGAAATTTTCTTAATGTGGGTAAAATTTTCATTATAGTTTTTAACATGATAAACAGGAATTTCTTGATAAAATATCATTCAAGAAGTTGTATTTACTCAGCTCATTTATAAATGAAAACAAATTACATTTTTAATGAAATTTAGTAATATAATACTGACATCTAAGAAGCATAATGGCATAGACATGATATTTCACCTCTAGGATCAGTCTCTGTCTGTCACAAAAACTTACCCTGAAAGAAAACATACAACTTCAAAAATAGAGATGCCTTGCACAATATTTCTTGTGTGGTATGGAAATGCCAGCCCACTGAACTCTGTGACAACAGAAATGTCAGGTGAGTTCTCCCTAGGAAGCCTGAATTATGCAACAAAAATTCAGTACCTTAGAGAAAAAAAATCTATTTTATATAAGGTAGAATAAAACTGTACTGGACAGATTTCAGAAAACTAATAAGCCAGACTATTAAGACATTAGGCTGCTTAATAAGCATTGTCTTTCTCAATCCTCTTCTGTTATAAGCAGTCGTTGCCAAAATGGGATTCACTTTCAGATGTTTCTGGTTATGCTCAGCATTATGTTCCCTGTTAACTCACAGTGCTCTGATGTGAAATGATGCTCTCTGCAGGAGTTCTCAGTTTTTCCAAACCACAGCTCTGTGGTATTTTTCTGCCTTTTTAATACTGTAATTTTGCTTTATTTAAAAATGAATGCTATGTATACTGATCTTGAACAGGGTGTCAAGGACTGCTTTTTTCAAAAAAGCGTTCTTTTGAAATTTAAGATTTGGCTGTGTGCTCAAAATGTTTTGTTAAGTAGATGTGGAATAAAATAGACAACAATAAAGTTTGATTTGCACTGGAAACAGTGCCATACGTTTTACTTTAAAGAGCTCCATTCCACTACACAATGGTGGGTGCTTTCTTGCAGACGTACAATACAGTGTATGTAAAGGATGTGGCCTGAGGAGCCTCTTTTCCACTCCTTTACCTATGAGGGGTGGAAATGGTGAAATAACAACACACGTACTTTTCATAGTTTTAAAAGTGATGGAGTTCCATCTCTTCTATAGCTTCATGTTGTCTGAGAAATGAAGCATTATCAGGCTCTGGCAGTAACATCAGGACTTGTGGCTTGAACAACCTTTCCTGTTCATCACTGAAGAGGCTCTGGAATGAAGCTGAATACTCCAGTGTATAATGACTGTAGGACTGCCAGCTTACATGGAAAATAAACAGCTCATTTGGGTTTTCACGTTCATTAGTTTGGTTCAGGAGTTCGATTCCATTGGAAGCTCGGTGCTAGTCTGGCCTTTTGCTGTCCTGCCATTTTGCAGTTGGCCTTTGGGCCTCTCTGCCTTTTGCTTTTTTTCTCTCTCACAGGGATCAGCTGTTAGAGAGCAGAGTGTTCTCTTCTCCTGGACTGGCTGTTTCAGGGCAACTGGAGTTTTGTGAGGAACTGCATGGAAGATATTTAGTTTTATTTTATTATTATTTTTTTTAATTTATTTTTTTATTTCTTATTAAAACATGTTTTTCTCAACCCACAAGTTTCTCCCTTCTCTTTCAGTTCTCTCCCCTATCTCACCTGGGGGTGGGTGGAGTGAGTAGAGCGATTATCATGGTCTTAGTTGCTAGCTGGGATTAAACCACAACAGACACTTAGCCTTCCTAAAATCCCTGATATCATGGAAATACTTTATTTATTTATTTAGTTAGTTAGTTAGTTAGTTAAATTTTGAGCATCTCTTGATGTGTTTTGTGTCAATGGAAGTGTCTATAGTGAAGGACAAAGGGATGCATCCCAGATTCTTTGTCTTGGAGCCTGTATTAACCGCTACCCATCCTACCTTTACACAGGATTTAAAGCCAGCCTAGTAGACAGAAAAGAGCTATGGTGTTTCCAAGAGGTTATCTGGACTGAAAAATCTGGGACTGTGAGATGAGTACAAATTGCCTTCTCCATAGTAAGGACATGAATATCTATGAATACAAATCAAAGATGGTAGGATGAAGTCCCTGATGGTCCAGACATGCCGAGTACATTGATTTTATTGGGACCTTTGTACATGAAAGTTCTGATTTTGGGAAATAACAACCACTTACAACTCAATGTGAAGCCAATAAGGGTTGTGAATGCTCAGTTGACATTTCAGGCTATTTGTCTGAGCTGCTCAGCACTGTAAGGTGAATACGTGACCCTGAAAGTCTCTGCACTAATATGACTTCATTGATTTAAAAGGAACTGCTATGAGCAAGACAAATAGGATTTGTCCCTTAGTTCTTAGTTTCACACTGTCGACAGTACAATATTCTGCAAAACTAATCTTCGTAACACATCTGTCTTTCTGATCCTCTAATCTTGCCCTTTCTGGTTTTCAGTCAACAGAAGAAACATCACAGTTACTCTTTCCTATGTCTTTTTGATACTTAGATTCTGCTTCATTTCCATCCAAGTACATGTAAAGACAGAATGCACATTAAAAATTTCCTACAACTGGTGTTTGACCATCACAGTTTTCCTGAACTATCTGATTCCATTGACTGTTAAAAACAGTCTCCTAAAATGGAAAAATGCTGGCTCTGTAGATGGAAACCCCAAGAAATGTTATATTTTCCAATGATAAAATGTAATTCAGGAGTAGATTTAGTGACATAAAGCTCACTTTAGCAGATGGGTTGGACTAGATAATCTCCAGAGGTCCCTTCCAACCCTAACCATTCTGTGATTCTGTGAAATGCAGCACCAGCAAAGCACTCTAGAACCTAAATGTTTTGCAATATTGGAACTTTGATATCTTTGAGGATGTATAGGATTTTTATAAATGGTAATTTTTGCCTAAAAATAATATTTTTAAAAAATCTGCTGAAGAGTTAAATACATTTCATCAATTTTAAGTACAGATCTTATAGATTATATTCTTTCAATTCACCAGTGCAATTAAGTTGGCAGTAAATGTTTCCAAGAGCTATTATGTAATGGCAGTTTCTCATATATACCCAGTGAATTTAATTGACATATATTTCCACTGAAATGACTGACAATATCAGTTGCTATGCCTTACACATATGCCACAGTGATTAGAAAATTAACATCATTATGTTATTTCTAGTGACACTCTGACTACCTCAAAAAGGATATATATGGATCGCTTTTGCTTTCCATGGGAGTGTTCTGAAGTTTTACAAATTAATAGAAATAGCATGCATATTTGTCAAATTTTCTAGCATTTATGCTATCCTTAGATGTGACCAAGACAGACTGCAATTTAAAAGCAGATTTAAAAAGTATTTATTTCCGAAGCGCAGTGCAATGAAAACCAACTAATATTATATCCAGCTAGTGCAATCTGGCAACATCATGATCCCTCACTGTTTGGAAACTGCCTGTTTTGAAAACAAACAAAGAAAACAAAACAAAAGAAAACACACACACACATACAAACACAATGAAAAAAACAACAAAAAATAGACACCTCCCCCTCCCCCCCAAAAAAACCCCAAACAAACCAAAAAACCCCACCAACCACAACAACAAACCAATAAGCTAAAATACATAACAATCATTAGGAAAGCTGTCTATAGGCCAAGTCCAGTTTCCATTGCCTTTAACAAGTTTTGAAATAAAATCATCTGACAAGAAGGAGTCTTTAGCATTAAGGATTTGGAGAAAAATATCTTGAATAGGTGATGTATACTCTGTGAATTAAGAGTGCACCTGTACAATCAAAATTTTGTGTGTACATTTTTAAGATTTAATAGATATTGTATTATGTAATTGGAGTTTATTTACAGTAACAGTAGAGAGAGTGCCAAAGTATGGTAGATTATGTGTTTTACAGGTCTGTTGGATTATATATGTGATGATATGGAAGTGAAATGAATTGCTCTGATCTGGGGCTTGTGATTACAGCTTCTCAAAAATCCTCCCCTAAAACTTGCAAATGTCTTGTGTTACTGGGAATAAAGTGTAAAGCAGATTAACTGACTATCAGGTGCAAATCCTTCTCTGTTATGCCACTGTGACATGGGCTTTCAAGACTCTTGGGGTACAGGTTACTTCTCTACTGCCTTGCCATGTGCCACAGAGCTTTCCATGTTTATGCTCACTTGACCTTTACAGAAACTTATCTTAGCAGGTATCAAAATGGCTCACAAGGATGGGTGGAAAAACAGAGTCATCCTGTCACTATATAATTAAGCTCTCCTAACTTCCGAAATAGGACGTTCACATCAAAATGTCTACTGATAAAACGTTCTTTGATGATGCACTGACTCCTAGAAAGCACCTACGATTTGTTTCAGAGGCTTCTGCATGGCATACACTAAAACCACACTGGGACACTTTCAACATGTTAACAGTACAAAGAATCAGATTCCAGGCCTGGGAACTTTCCCTGGCATTTTTAAATGTGCAAGTCTGGGCACTATTCTTAAGAACATGGAGTATCCTATATTTCAAGGTTTTACCAAGGTTAAAATAAAATAATTGAAAACAAAGACCACACTTGCAGCACAACAGACGAATAAAGAGACTATGCAAGATCAGCTTGGATTTTTTCCACCTGTGCAATTCAGCTGAGAGACCAAGTGTCTGTTCAGGGTACTCCTAGCTGAAGACTCTGCTGTGGTTCTGCAATATTCTATTAACCTAGGGAAATCTTAGTCCCATTATGGTCCAAATCCATCCATGTGATCAATCAAATTCAATAACCTCTTTCCACATTAATTATTATTTATTTATACAAACAACCTGATTAGTCCTTCCTGATACTGCACCTTTGCCCTGTTCTGGTTTGGAGATGCTCGTTTCTCTTTGAAAGGACTCCAATAGTTCAAATAATAATCTTCCTTCTTAGTAAAGCCATATCAGGTTATTTATTGTGAAGCAAAATATCCCACTGGAGCAGAAGATGACCAAGTCTCACAGCAAATATTTTTTTTTATGCTTCAAAACAAACACATTTTCATTATCTTGCAAAAAAAAAAAGCTGTAAAAACTGTAGCTGGAATTACAGCATGTAGTTAATTACTGAATCATTTGAAATCCAGCATAACCAATAATTCTGAAGTAGTACGTAGCTAAAGAGCTGATGTACCACAACATGAGCTCATGAGAAGTTGGCACAGAATGACTTCCCCAGCACAAAAGAAGACGACATTTCTGCAAAGCCATTCTAGTAAGTCATCAGCAAGAAAAAGTTGTAAGTAATCTCAATATTGTCGTCTACACCAGGGATTAAATGTCACATAGTAAGATTTTATTGACTCATTTTCTGCCAACTCTGCTTAAAGGGATGACTTTCTGGGCAAGATTGAATGGAGGGTTACTAGCAGGTTTCTCAGTCTCTTAGGATTCTAACCACGGCATTTATCTTTCATAAAAAGTACTTACATAAAGTAATAGCCACAGGCAAGTTGTCTTTGTGCGCAAAATCTGATTTTTATTGTTACATTCTTGCTGGAAATGACCCTGTTCTTGGAAAGAATTATCAAATCTAGGGGAACGTTTTCTTTGCTTTACAATACTTTTCAATTTTTTTTTCCCTATAAAGCTGTTTATCCTTGTGTCTTTACACTGTTGAAGAAGAGTTATTGCTCAAGATTTACTTTAACTCTTACTAATGATAGCCTCAACATTAAAATGTTTCTGGAAGCTTTGAACTCCTTTCAGTTGTAATGCTGTATAAATGTGTCCAAGGTTGTCTAACCTTCAACCTTTTGGTTACATGTTACCTGCTGAGCACCTGAGGTCTCTGACTTCTGAGGTGCATTTATGCATCAACAGGCACTCAGACCCTGACCTCAAAAATACTGAGAGGTTAAATTCCACTAATAAAGTTAAATGCTGAAGCATTTTCAGGGATAAGGACATAGGTACTATTGTTGGTTTCAGAAAAATCTCACTTACAGATTACTGAACTGGTATATACTTATTGTGAACTTTCTCAAGTACAGAGTAAGCAGGCTTTGAATGCTCTTTTAGGAAGACTGTCACAGTGTAGGGATAACCAACTTCATTGTCTATAGCTGGCTAATTAGCATGAGTAGTCTGTATTTGACATAGATAAGCAGCACTTTCATAGTCTGTGGACAAAAGTTAACTTCTCTAAGAGTTAATGCAAGGTACCTAAGCTAAGATTCTGGTTGAAAATAACTCCATAAAGGAGATAATCTCTACTAGCTGTGGAGTGAATCAGGGCAAAATGTCCTATGCACATTATGAATAGTTCCCTGAATCATTGTTATGCTTTTGCATTTTTTATGGTAATATTCAATTACTGAATAAATGAATTTCAGAAAGAAAAAAGTATTTAAAGACATAGATTTATTTCATGCCGAATAAAACACTGTACCTAACAATATGTTCACAATTTCAATTTGTCATGATGTCATCATGTAACTATCAGTCAAGTCTTAAGATCAGAACCATAAAAACAGGAATTGATGATATTGTCATTGTTTAGCATTGGATGAGATAATCTTGTTGTTGATGTACACAGAGCAGCAGATCTGTGAGGATAAAAGTAATTTGGATGCAATATTTAACTATGTCTTAATTCCACTATAGTAGGCACTTTGCTAGCCACAAAATAACTATTTTCCTTTGAATGTCGTATAGAGTCCAGTCCTGAAGATCTCAAAGGGGATTATTAGCTTGGACTGACACCTCATTGGATATGTTTAAAAGGCTTCAGTCTGTCTCAGAGACAGTGCAGACTTGCATTTCCTTAATGTGAGGATGAAGCATATTAGGTTCTCCTTTACAAATCTCTATTTAGACAGAACCATAGAAGATCAGTGATTCCATGACATCTGTAAATTTTAAGGGCAACATTTGCAATTATGTATGTGGGATAGAGCTTTTGTAAGATTATCTTCTTGTACTTGAAACTTACTAAGGTAGCAACCTAATTTTACCCAAGCTGAAAGCATTTGACAACCTGAAATTGATAAAGCCCAGAACTAGTTTGCAGATGAAGGAATTAATTTCAGTTCACGACTACTTATTTAATTTTGTGAGCCCATGCTGTTTCACTGTCATCACTTCTGGCACAGCACGAGAAAGGTCTCACCTAGATGCAAAAGCAGAAAATACAGAAATCCCTACTGTAAACTGAATTAGATATGTGACTACAATAATTATTTTTTGTCTTTTTTTCTCAAGCACAAAGACTAACCCTGGCTGACTCTGTGGAAACCATGAATAACCACAGAAAAAGTTTAAAGCTTCTGGTTCTAGTAGTGTACTAAGTCTCTTTTTCTTCATGAGGAAAAACACTGAATTATAGTTCTCAAAAAAAAAAAAAATAAAGGAAATTTGACATATTATCATATTTTGAGGTATTCTGGTGCAATGCAAAATGGTCAAACTCTCACTAGGGGTCACTTCAATTTAAAATTGTAATATTTGTTAGTGGATATTCCATTTTTGAAGTATAGCAGATCAGCCACACAATGTCAGTATCATAACAGATCAATACATATCATTTGGAAAGTGGAATGTTTCATACATACATGTATTATCAGTAAAGTTAACTCAGTTGGAAGAGTTACTTGATAATTTCAGCTCGTACCATCACACCTCAAATAATAACTATCTGAAGAAGAAAGCTCACAAAGATCAGACTGGAGACCAGTCTACTACCTAGAAATTACTGCTACCTAGAAACCTAGAAACGTGAAATATTTTTCATAGAATAATAGAATACCCTAAGCTGGAAAGGACCCATGATGATCATCATGCCCAACTCCTGACACCATACAGGGCAAACTAAAATTTAAACCATGTATAAAAGAGTGTTTTCCAAATACTTCTTGAACACTGACAGGCATTGGGATATGACCACTTCCTTAGGGAGTCTATTCCAGTGCTTGACCATGCTCTCAGTGAAGAACTTATCCTGCTGCAGATTTAAGTCATTCCATCACGTCCTATCTCTGGACACAAGTGAGGGAAAAGATCAGCACCTGTCTCTCCACTCCACATCATGAAGAAGCTGTAGACAGCCATGTGGTCACCCATCACTGTCCTCTTCTCTAAGCTGAACAAACCTAATATTCTCATTTTTTTCTGCTAAGTCATGTCCTCTAGCTCTTTCACTATTATTGTTTTTCTTCTTTGGACACATTATAATATTTTTATATCCTTCTTATATTGTGGAGCTCAAAATTTCACACAGTACTCAAGGTGAGGTTCCACCAATGATGAATATAGTGGGACAATCACTTCTTTCAGCTGGTTAACTATACTGTGCTTAATGCATCTCAGGATATGCCTGGCTCTTTTGGACACTAGGGCACATTGTTGACTCATACTGAGCTTACAATCAACCAAAACCCCCATATCCCTTTCTGCAGGGCTGCACCCCGGCAGAAGACCTCCAGTCTTGCAGTACATCCAATATTACACCACCTCATATGTAGAATCTGGCATTTATTCTTGTTAAATTCCATATGCTTGGTGATGGCCCTATCAAAATCTCTCTGTAAGGACTCTCTACCTTTGAGAGATTGAACAGCTTCACTTAATTTAGTATCACTGGCAAATCTCCTTAGTGTGCACTCAAATCTTGTGTCCAGGCATTGGTAAAAACATTGCAACAATTTTCTTCTGCCTTTATGAAAGGATACAATAGTATTTTGTCTTCAATGTGTCCATTCCTTGTCCTTTTGTTTGCTTGATTCTAGTCTCCAAACCTCCCGCTCCAATAAAATATGTCCAAAAGTCTAGATTAAAATAGGCCCTAACTTCAAGAAAGTTCAGATCCATATTTGAACTGCGAGTTTATGTCACGGTGTGTGCATCATCCCAGTTTGAAGGAAAACAAATAATGTGTATTTTAAAAATCCTACATCATTACTGAACTGCAAAGGGAGAGATGGCCAGGAGACTTTGGGGTGGGAATAAAGTAAAAGAGAAAAAAAAAGGAATCATATTTCTTTCCTATCCCTTTTTATTACATCATGACTGTTACACCTAGGACCCATGCCTGCTTATAATAACAGAATCATTAAGGCAGAAAGGGACCTCTGCAGATCATCTAGTTAAAAACACCTCCTCAAATAGAGTCAGCCAGAACAGGTTGTCCAGGGCTGTGTTCAGTTGGGTAAATAAGATGAGATTTTAATTATAAATTGTTAACAGATCAACACCACCACATCTAGGGGTTAGTTTTTCTGAACATCCTAAATGGATAATGATTATGAATGTATGATCATACATTGCTCCTGAAGTCAATCTAAAACATATAGGCTGCAATCTCTAGTTTACTTCATTTTACATATAATGTAAATGAAGCAGCTTACTATACAGACATAATATATGTCTCTTATACTGATTTTGGCTAGAACAGAGTTAATTTTCTTCATAGTAGCTTGTATGGGGCTATGTTTTGTATTTGTGATGAAAACAGTGTTGATAACACACCAGGGTTACATATATTCCTGAGCAGTGCTTACATAGTGCCAAATTATTTTGTTTCTCAGATTGCCTCACCAGCAAGTAGACAGAGGGTGTACAAGAAGTTGGGAGGGACAGAGCCAGAGCAGTTGACCCCAACTTGCAAAAGAGATATTCCATGCCATATGACATCATGCTCAGCAATACAAGTTGAGAAGAGAAGGGAGGGGACATACACACACACATTCAGAGTTATGGCAACTGTCTTCCTGAGTAACCATTACGCATGATGGAGCTGGCTTTCCTGGAAGTGGCTGAACGCCTGCCTGCGCATGGGAAGAAGTGATTGAATTTCTTATTTTGTTTTGCTTGTGCATACAGCTTTTACTTTACATATTAAACTGTCTTTATTCCAACTCATGAGCTTTCTCAATTTTACCCTTCCGATTCTCTCCCCTATTCCACTGAAGGGGGAGTGAGCGAGTGGCTGGGTGAGGCTCAGCTGCCTACTGGGGTTAACATACAATGATACCATGTATGATACATATGTAAGTATGTGCAGGTATTATCACAATTACAATTACAATCAAACTTTATCTTCTTTCAGCCCTAAAAGGAGGGAAAATTATTCAGCAGGATCTCGCTTGGCCAAGGCTGTGGCAAATTACATTCAATTACTTGCTTTATGACATCCTGTCTACATGATACTGCACTAGTCATCAAGAGCCACAGAGAAAATTTCTCTTGAAGCCTGTAATAAGGATAAAAAGCCACTATTACAAAGATGTTCCAAGAAAACAATGGTACCCAAACTCTCGTTTTTAGGTTCTAATTGGTCAGATGCAAGCAATAAAGTATGCGACTGCCACAGTACAACACTCTGCCTGAGTCAAAAATCCGTACTGAGAGGCAAACTGTAGTAACCAAAACAATATTTATGTACTTAAAGAGCTCCCAGGTGAGCTTCTAGGTAGATCTGCTGTGTCTCTACTTTTGTGTATATATGTACCCAAAGACTTTTCTTCTCAAGTACTTAACTTTAAAGAGCAATGATAGCACATTTTTAGTGACCTTTACCCTGTTCCCCTTGCATTTGTTGTTTTCCAGTTCCTGCGCAACTTTCTTTCTCTTTTTTTTTTTTTTTTTTTTTTAAAGTGATCATTTTCCGGTTCTCCCACAACTTTCTATTGCCTTGCAGTTTATCCTGTTTCCCCTCAATTGATTTGTCCCCCTTTTTTTGCCAGCCTCAAGACTTTGCAACTTATATATGGCTGTTCATTTTCTCCCTCACCAATTATACCCCAGCAGCTGTCTGTAAAAGAAAAATTACAAGTTAGTCACTTCCCTGTCTGTATTGAACCACGGGCAAAAGATTGAGCTTGGTGCAGGGAGGAACTGACTAATCAGCCTTCCTTTACAGCCAGATTCATGTTTAAAAGAATTCTGAAAAATGAATCATTCCCAAAGCTGATAATACATTGCTTTGCACCTTAGGGAAGTCATTTCAGGCTCTGGCAGATGAGCTCTGGCATCAGCAATTTAAGACAAAATTGTGCCCAAATCTCTGCTCTGCAGTGTGCAGAGGTGGTGTGTCACCATGCTTTACTGCTCTCACTTATTAGCCAGCCACTCAGATTGAGACTCAAGGCTGGAGAATAGAACAACTAAAATGTGAATACACTGTCTTTTCTGCATTGTAGATATAATTTTTGTGCCTATATTCTTTCTTTAAATCGTGATTGTAACCTGGAACAGCAGAAACTTTTGGCGAGAGTTGAGGCAGACTCACATTTCTGTACACTTGGACACAACCAGGCCTTAAACCTTTACATCTTTTGGTTAATTAAGATCCATTTAGATTCATACTAATGTCAAACACACACAGCAGAGGGGCAATTGATGATTTGGGAGGAAATGGAAAACAACAACCTGAGAGGAAGAAGTGAATTGTCAAGTTGTGAAGGAAATAACATAATTTCAATAATCTCCCTTTTTTATTGGACATTTGTAGGTCTGCATATATATTACAGGAGTTCTCTAAGGTAATTGCTAATGAGATGAGGATCTCATTAGCCATTCAGTTTATCACTCCAGATGATCTGAAAACATCTAATTCACATAACTGCACTCTATTCTGTTCTTTAACTACTGTGGGCTGAGGTTTTATCTTACATCACTGTTTATAATTGCTTCAGCCATATGGTCACAGTTGACCATTTTGGTGACAATGCAAAATGGTATTAAATACCTCAGCTTGCTTAATACATTTATCAATAATCTTCCTTTTCTGTGATTGTCTATTTATTTCTTCTCTCTCTACAATATATACTGACAATATTATGTTACATATTCTTGGCATCCTATGCTCACATCGTCTTGAACAGTGTGCCTTGATGTTGTTGATTTTGTAGATGTAAACTTATTTTGTATTTCTGTCCTCATCCTTCTTAATCTCCACTCTTTTATATGAAGTAAATTAAGAAAATTTATGCATTGGATGAGTTGATTTCTTGCTATTCTTTCTATCTTTCCTTCTTAATTGAATTTGTTGCATCTTAACCTCCAGAATTGGCACTTCTCTACAGAAATGTCATCATCATCATCATCATCTTCACTACTATTTTGTTTGCAGCAGCTTCCCAGAACACCTCATTTTTATTTATTTTTTTTTATTATTTTTTTTTTCCAAGTCAAGTTAAGTAACTTTCCCTAAATCCATTATTTTACTTTTTTGTTCATTCTCCTTGGTGTCCGAAAAGTCTTGAAGTCTGTTACCTCCTGGCCATCCTTATGCAAGTTACCTTCTTTACCTTCTCTTCATCATTATTAAAGATCCCTTCATGGTAGATGAAAAGCACTCTCATTTCTCTTTTTCCACTTCTCCCATAACCAAACAGGAGTTCACAAGACATCTGGTTCATTTCAGACATGTCAAGGTTTTTGAGATATTTATATGAGGTTGGAGATATGACTTGAGACCGGTGGACTGTTCTAATCTTTTCCAGGGTCAGCAAGAGATCCTTCTGTACAGCACCTAAAACGTTAAGTTCAATCATGATCAGGCACTGAATTCCATCGTGAGTCCTACAGCATGTCCCTCCAAACAGATGTTTTGATTCACCTTTACACTGAATCCGGCGCTATGAATATCTTTGCATTTCTGCATGAAAAGCCCCATCCGATACCTAAGTTTAGCATTGTAGAATGTTATCAGATATTTTATCCTATTCTGTCTCCATTATGCCATTTCATACTTCAAGTCATGAATTAAAATTTCAAGATACTCCTTCACTTTCCTGTACTTGTATCTTGTCTAGGAGACACAGAAGGTTAACACAAACACATATGCATTTTGTTAAGACAGTATAACATTAAAACTGTTTTTCTTCATGTCTTTCCATGACACTGTATTTTCTGAAGAGAAATACCTTTACTTTTGTGTATTGTCTACTGTTGATTTATGTATAAAATAGGGCTATTCCAAATGGACTTTCTTCCTCATGAAAAAAACAAATCTTTTTTCCCTTGCTGGAAGCTTCTCTTCTTGCAATTTCTTTCAGCTTCCTCTGCTTTAGATCAAAGATTCTTAAAGGCACAAATGCATGAATATTTACGGAAATAAATATAAATAATAAACAGGTTGAACTGTAAGGAATTAGAAATTGTTAGTAATGATTTACTAACAATTTTAACATTTTCTGTCTCACTCCATCATTTAAATTACAAGAGTTCAAAAAATAATAAATTAGTTTGAAAAAGGGATATTTTTGAGAAAAAAAAAGTATTGGGTTTTTTTGTTTCTTACAAGTTTTGTTTTGTTTTATTTGTTGTGTTGTTTTTTTTTTTTCTTACAAGTGTCTCACATGGGAATGGAAATATTTACTTGCATAAACAGTAATGCTGGATACCTGCCCTAACTGTTTATCAAAGAGAAGGCTGTGCTCACTCATGTTGTGATGCTTGCAATAGATCACCATGCGCTGTCATTAGAATCTATGGTTCGCCTTTGTAGCAGAAGTAATTCTTCCACACAGAATTGGGACAAAACTCAGCTTATTAACATAGGAGTGGCAACAAATGACCTTGTGAGTCACTTTTGTTTATTACATTTGAGTATCACTGAGGAAACCAGCGGATGCATACTAAAAGAAAAATTCTCAAGAATCTACATAATGAATACAAATGGGAGTACACTGACAGGACTAAATTAAGGAGCCACTCTGCACAGAAAAAAAAAAAAAAAAAAAAAAAGAAAAAAGGGGAAAAAAAAAAAAAAGGACATGCGCCTGTATACAACCTTTCAAGACAGTTCAGTTTCTTTAGAAGCTATTACTTTTCGTGCTGTAGAAAATTGTTTTTAACTTTTGAATCTGTTTTAAATTCTGAAATTTTTAATTGGCTCTGTACTTGATACATTAAAGTTATTACCCATAAAATACAAGATTCCTGAAGAGTCATATAGGCACATCAGAATATTCTCCTTTTTTCTTTCAAGAATTATCAGAAGAGGTTTCCTATACTACTCCCTGAACATTACATGAACATTACATACTTTCTCTTTATTTTCCTCATTTCTTTCCTGATTATTTTCCTTTTTCTTTCTTTTTTTTTTTTTTTTTTCCCTTATTGTCGAACAACTCCACAATCAAGACCAATATTTGTGCCTCTTTTACCTTTTTTTAGTAGGACTTCCAGGGACTAATGTAATAAGTAAAGGAGAAAATAACAAACAAAAGCCAGAGGAAATCCTCCCCATCTTGAATACCACTAAAAAAGAGAAACATATCTTGGCTCAGAACTGCCTGAAATCAGATATCGAAGACTTACCATAGAACTAAAATGAACTGAGATCACTCCCATTCCTTGCATTATGATCAAGAATCCCTTGAAAAATTAATTTGATAGATTGCTTGCATTTAAAAGACTACCTTTCATACCTGGCACACAGTAATAGAATATCTTTACAGAATCACCACAATTTTTCTCCTCAGTGATATCTGAAGAGGTGTCAGTTTCTGCCTTCTCAGTTAAGCAGCTGTCACAGAAACAGATATTTCATGTTAAAATCTTTGTTTTCCAGAAAATTAGACACCCTGTTAGCACATAAACAGATTGTAAGAAATTATCCTTCCAGGTCAGCTCTTCCTGAAGCCTCCAAAGTAACCATGTAATTTTCTTCTGTATTTGACCACATATAAATCTTTTCTTTGGGCTTCCTCTCTCAGCTTATTGAAGGCTCTTGTGCTTTTTCCAGGTTTGCTCTCAGTAACTGTCCTTTTCCCTGATCACTACAGCAAAACAATTTTTTTTCAGTCCCTAGCCTGGAATCTGGACTTTTCTGTCCTTCAGTGCCATGACCACATCTGACTGTGCTGATGCCAGGCAACATTAAGACAGCACTTAGCTGATTGCATCCATTTCCATCCCTTCAGGTTTGGAGCAGTGTTGGCAGTTTATGAACAGTCACAGCCTCTCTCATCAGGTGAGAGTATTTGTGTTTAGAAGATGGAGCTTGCTCAATCTCAAACTGTAGAAATGAATTTAAATTAAAGTCTGGAGGAATAAAAGCACAGGCAATCCGACCTGGATAGAACGTGAACCTTACATAAATACCTCAAATTTCAAAATATTCAGTTCTGCTTAATCTTGAGTAAGATCCAAAGTCCATCAAGATAGCTCTTGCTAAATAGTCATCAGTATTCATTCTGATAAACTAAGAACCAATATTAACTTTTCCTCAGAGGACACAAGATAAGACCACAAAACTTATTTGTGGGCTTTGCATTAGAAGGAGTTTAGCTTGGCTCTCCCGAAAGTGAATGAAAGCAGGGATCCAATCCATCAGTCACATGAATATTCCACAAGACTTTTGCATAGTTTAACAGATGTGTCATTGAGAACTTATGCAAAATAATAGGGTATAGCTATAAAAAGAAACAGCAATACAAACCAGTATTGAATGTGGTATTAAAATATTTTATATCCCAAAGGAAGAAAAATCTTCATGATGACAACCATCCAAGAAATTTGAACATATCTTGAAAATACTCTGCCTCTACTTTTACAGATTCCTGGGAATCAGTTTGCTTAGCAGAGGTGAATCAAATAGCAGCCACGGTATATATATATGTCTTTTACTGTGCATATGTAAATCATTCTAGTCTTAATGGAGATTCTGCAGACTCACCATCAGGAATACACAGTGCCTTATGTCAGAAACATTGAAGCAAAATGTAAATGAATTAGTAAAATGTACAGATAGTAGAATGAGCCAATTAATTACAAATTTCATATTAACTGGAATCAATTAACATAAAAACTGACAAAACTAAAGCCACCATAAAAGTCACATATTAAAAACCAAAACAAAACAAACAATGATAAGGATTAATATAAACTTTGAGAAAATAAAGGAAAAAAATAATTGAACTGATGAGACAACAACTGTATTCACAAATTGTGGCTGCTGGTCACAAAATAATACTAATTACCAAACTTAGTGACTTCAGCACTTCCATGTAACTATGTTAGTTCTTGAGAAATTCTGAGGGTTAAGGCTTGTGAATTGGTCTAGCTGTTGTTTAGTGGTGATTTAGGGAGAAGCCATAAAATTCAAAATATCTTTTGCTGTCTGGTTGAAAACACATCATTAACTCCATTTTCTAGAAGTACTGAAAGTCTGTATTTCCTGCTAAATTCAGAGATATGTGAAGATGTAGACAAGCTGTCTGCTAACACAACCATTATTCCTTCTTAGTAAGTCACTTAGATCGTCTGCAAGCGGGCCTTTTAGGGTTGAAATGGACTGTAAATAACATAAAGTTCTATATTGACTTAGTATACTCAGATTTAAGTATTGGGATTTTTCCCAAGATTAGTGTATTATTCACTCTTTTCTTCTGGCATACTATAAACTTCTTCCAGCATTTAATGTCCATTAAAATATGTCCTAGGATTTCCTTAACTAAAGTAAGTGACTGGGGAAATAGGTTTTTGGTTTTTTAGTAGGTGATGAGAAGCAAATATGAAGTTTCTCTTATCTCAGAACACATTGTCTCATTATTTCATTTCTTCTTAACCATCTCAAAGACCTCTACATCAAAAAACCAAAATGAAACAAAGCAAAACAAAACACAAACAAAATCCCTACCAAAATCGCACAAATCTCTGGAAAAATAGACTAAAACCTATGTTCAAAAAAAGGTAAACATTGTGATTCTATTTTTGGCACCCTTTTTTAAGCATTGTATCTTCTGCAATGATATTCCTCTTTATGCCAACCTCAAGGGTTTATACAGCTCTATACTTCCTTCCATTAATAGTTGAATATTTTAATCTGTGCTAGAATGTTTTCTACCAGATCAGGCATGTAATGATGCTCTTCTATTTTCTACAGTGGAATACATTTAAAGACTCTTCTAATTTGACTGAATTTTTATGGATTTTTAAGAGTTTATAATTGTCAAAGGGATATGAAATCACTTTAAAAACCCCCTCTTTTTAAATCAGAAAATTGTACATGCACTGGTCCTTACATCATCCAGTAAGGCTTCAGTGTGAAGATGGTGTATGTGGAGGAAAAAAAGTAGATATTTATTTTCAAATGCCAGATAACAGCAATTTTTTTGTAAAATTTACAGGGGTTAAATGTATTCACACATTAAAAAAAAAAAAAAAAAAAAAAAAAAAAAGCCAGGCAAACCTGAGTTGAGTCTACAACATTAAAGAAAGTGAGGTACTAATTTGAGAACAGTTCACAAATTCAGGGAATCATAGAATCATTCCAGTTGGAAGAGACCCTCAAGATCATAAAATCCAATCATAACCTTAAATGTCTCCAGGGATGGTGACAAAATCACTCCACTGGGCAGCCTGTTCCGGTGATTCACAACCCTTTCCATGAAAAAAATTTTCCTAATATCCAATCTAAACCTCCCCTGGTGCAACTTGAGGCCATTTCCTCTTGTCCTGTCACTTGCTACTCAGGAGAAGAGACCAACACCCTTCATGCTACAACCTTCTTTCGGGTAGTTGTAGGCAGCAATAAGGTCTCCCCTCAGCCTCCTTTTCTCCAGGCTGAACAGCCCCAGTTCCCTCAGCCATCCCTCATCAGACTTGTGCTACAGGCCCCTCACCAGCTTCGTCACCCTCCTCTGCACTCTCTCCAGCACCTCCATGTCTTTCTTATAGTGAGGGTCCCAAAACTGAACACAAGATTTGAGGTGGGGGCCTTGCCAGTGCCAAGTACAGTAGAACAATCACTTCTCTAGTCCTGCTGGCCACACTATTCCTGATACAAGCCAGGATGCTGTTGGCCCTTTTGGCCACCTGGGCACACTGCTGGCTCATGTTCATTCAGCTGTTAACTAACATCCTCAGGTCCTTTTCTGCCAGGCAACTTTCCAGCCACTCTTCCCTGAGCCTGTAGCACTGCCTGGGGTTGTTATGATTCAAGTGCAGGACCTGGCACTTGGTCTAGTTTAACCTCATACAGTTGGCCTCAGCCCAACTATCCAGCTGGTCCAAATCCCTCTGTATGGCCTTCCTAACCCCCCAGCAGATCAACACTCCCACCCAAATCTGTGTCATCTGCAAACTTACTAAGGGTGCACTCCATGAGTTCAGCCCAGTAATTGATAAAGATATGAAAAAGAACTGGCCCAAGTACCGATTCCTGGGGAACACCACTCATGACTTGTCACCAACTGGATTTGAATCCATTCCCCACAACTCTTTGAGCCTGGCCACCCAGTCAATTCTTTACCCTGCAAAGAGTATGACCATCCAGGCTATGAGCTGCCAGTTTCTCCAGGAGAATTCTCTGGGAAACAGTGTCAAAGGCTTTACTGAAGTCTAGGCACACAACATCCACAACCTTTCCCTCAAGTGGGTCATCTTGTCATAGAAGGAAATCAGGTTGTTCAAGCAGGACCTGCCTTTCATAAATCCATGCTGACTGGGCCTGATCGCTTGTTTGTCCTGTATGTGCTGCATGACAGCACTCATGATGATCTGCTCCATGGCCTTCCCTGGCACTGGGGTCAGACTGGAAGGCCTGTAATTCCCTGGATCCTCCTTCTGGCCCTTCTTGTAGATGGGCGTCACTTTTGCCACTTCCAGTCAACTGGGACCTCTGCAATTAGCCAGTATTGGTCACAGATAATGGAAAGTGGCTTATTGATCACTCCACCAGCTCCTTCGGCACCCTGGAAGATATTCCATCTGTCCCCATAGACTTGTGAGTGCCTAAGTGGTATAGTTCTTGAAGTTCACCATATCTTAGGGATATATTGCCTCTTAGGGATATATTGAAAAGTAGTGATTTCCTCTTTACATTTACATGCTTTCTAAATGACACTGACATCTTCTTGCAGCTAAACACCAAATTAAGCAGGGGTGGTGGTGGTGGAAGGGGACAAAAGCAAAACACCTCAAACTTTCAACCTATTATTGAAATCCAGATGCATCTGAGTCCAGCATTTAAAAGAATCTTTGACTGTTCTAAGAGAAATATTACTAACTGAAGGTTACAAGTGGCTGTTGTCTTTTTTATATTGTTGTAACCAGTATTACAAGAAAAAAGAACAAAAGGTAGATAGTAATATATATACAGAAAACACAACTTGGAAATAATCTGCATCTAGCCAGATTGTTTAGAAACTTCATCTGAACCCCAAATTCTCTTGCCTTTGTAGTAGAAATGAAATTTCTGCTATTTATCCTGTTCCTGAATATTCTGTGAAAAAGCTGCACATGATGGCATTATTTGTAAGCTATGCCACAAAAACATGACCTTATAAACCCCATTTCTGACAATATTTATATGTCTGGCAATATTTATCTGTCTGTCTGACAATGTATCCTTAACCTAACATTTTATTTATATAGCATCAATAGCCTGCAGGACTTATTACAGGCATGCAGGAAGACATATGGGTAGATTCTTCTTTCATTTATACTACCATAAATCAGAACTAGTACTACTGAAGTCACTAGAATTCCACTTGTTTAAAGGTGGACTAAAAATGCTCAGAACGAACCCCAAACATACCAGTAAGTTTTCTACCATAATGGGATTGTGGCAGGCAGGTTTTAATTCCACTGTCCAAACTCGTCTCTTTCTCCAGCCTCAGCAGAGAGTTATTTAAACCTTTTAAACAGCAAGCAAGGCTTCGTACCATTGGCTTGCCATTTTTGATTCAGCCATTATCCAAATTTCTCCCTTGAAGCCATACTTATGTCATTGGAGGAGTGCCAAACAGTATTCATTTTGTCATTTTTTAAAGTTAGTGACAATATTTTAAAGCCTTGAAATATTTATGGCACTTCCACCTTACTTAGTACAGCAGTTTGGTTGTGGTTGCATCTGTTAGAACTTCATTTGCTCAAGGACATTTGGAAACTCAGAAGTTGCCATTGTGAGTGCACACCTTGTGATAAGTTAAAAATGTGACACTATGCCATAGATGTTCACTAACACTCTTGATTCATAGCCATAAGGAACATGTACCATTCAAGAGCTTCAGTTCAGAAAAAGTTAAGATGAATTAATCAGTATTTATGAAACTTTCTTTAAAAAATAAAAAGAAATGTAAACTCAGCATAACAGTCCTTTCTCTGAAATTATGGTGTCTCTGTCCTGTAAAGCATTTTTTGCTTCTATGTGTTAACTCAGGAGTTATAATTACTTGGTCAACAGGTCAACTGGAAGCATTGGCTTGTACTAACCAGAAAGTGAACAGTTGTTCTTTACACCTCCCCACTTAACTTTAATGGGTCAATTAATTTATTATATACTTTGCTTTGTTCTTTCACTGTTTTTTCCCAAATGAATCAAACGACAAAACAGTTTTAGTGAAGGAAACCTAACACAAAGGCTCTGCAATTTATTTCACTGGCTACTAATACTCCAAGACAAAGGATCTGGTCTCAAAGATTTGTAACATTTTAAGGCAACACATTTTTTACAGTGACCAAACAGTCCAAACTATTTTTTTTTTTTGTTAAGAAAAAAAAAAAATAATAATTTATCCTTTCTAGATCATTACTGCATCAAAAAAGAGGTAAAATCCAGACAAGTCCTGAGCTGTTTAGCTGCCGTTCTTGTGCTTTTGAAAGGAGGAAAAGAAAGGATTATGTTAATAGCAGTAAGTATTTCAAGAAGACATCATTAAGTTTTTTTGTGTACGCATCTGTGAGTTAAGTATAATATATTTGATCTCATTATATTGATAAATGCATGCATATATAGATGGAATGGACTCTTCATCTTAATGGGAAACTTGTTTCTTTGGATCTACTGACTGAACAGCAGTAATAAGTGCTGAATATATATATATAAGTGGAGACTGAATAGAGTGGGCAGGAAAAGGCCCAGAGCCTCACTGACCCCTATGGAGTTTTGATCCGCTTCTGTAGTCATTCCTGACAGAGGGAATAGCAAGTTCTTAGTTTTGGTGACAGTGAGAACAGAAATAAAAAGAAATTAATTTTATAATTATGAGACTGAAAATCCTATATATGCTTAAATAACTTATGGAACAGGACATAGAAACAAGAAACATATTTAAAACAAATTAATCTGTTTAGAGGTTGGTTGTCTTATATAACTACCACATTTTGCACACTTACATGTCTGACATTTATGCAAATTATTTCAGGAAACATTTTGTATAATAGAGTAATTTGCATATGCTCACCTTAAGTAGAATGATAGTTTTCATGCTGGAGAGTGTGCCAGCCTATTTGACAGCTTGGGTGAATGAAGCCTGCAGACTAGCAACATGGTAAGCTTGTGTTCATTTTGCCTTTCACCATTTCTCATTGTATTTGTAATGGTGAAAACCTGGATAGCAAGGAGCTGTGAACTTGAAAACACAGGGAATCTGAAAATCTATTTTAATTTCTGTTCTCTCTCCATGTTAATTGTAGGTGAGGCTTTTCAAACTCCCTCATACTCTTCCTCATACTTGTCCTTATCAAGAGTCGACACCTTGTTCTTCACAATGTGCTTATCACACAGTACTAGTTAGTCTGCTGAGTCAGAATCATGCTGACACACATGCTGGCATGGATTGATAAATATTTAAAGTTTAGAATAAAACCTGAGATTGCTGCACCCTTGCAAGTATGGAGGGATGTAGGCTGCTCATGGAGTCTCTCCTTCATGCCATTTCTAAAACAGTGTAGGCATGGGGAAAAAAAAAAAATCCCAAGATTTTTGGAAATCCATGGCAGGACCTTGAAAAAAAGTGTGTGCAGATGCAGTGGACAAAATCTATACTAACTTGCACTGGGATGTTTTTGCTGGTATTGTCAATAAAATTGACTGAGCACAAAACATCAAAACCTTTAACATGCCAGGAGGGTCAAACAAAAATTGTTAGATACATTTCACTGTTACTTGTGCAGCTGAATTAGTAGCATTTTGTAGCTGTTTGGATTTTGGCTGGGAATTACTAAATTTCTGAACCTTAAAAAAATCATGAATAACAGAAAAGGAAGTTGCCGGTCTTTATTATTCATTTTTGCAAGATTCAAGCTGTGCCATTAGTGAGAAGAATTATCACAAAACTAAGAACTGTGATGCATGCATTCTTACATTTAATCACTTATATTCTGGTGACTCAGAATGGAAATCTAAACATCATTGTCTACCTTTAGATCCTTCAGCCTTATTGTTTCTTTTTTGCAGTCATATATATCAAACCTAGGAAGTCCCTGCTATCTTTTTAAAAAGCCTAACAATGTCCTCAGAAATATTTATACTTTAGCTTTTCAGGACTCTTCCCTGGGAAATCAGCTTGGAGGTTGGCAAATATATATCTGTATTAAAAAAGAAGAAAAATATTTTCTCTATTTCTGATGATTCTAAAGCATATGCCTAGAAAATGTGTTTTGCTGAGTCTTCTGTATATTTAATATCATCTCAGAGATAACACATTGAGAGGAACAACTTGCTGTCTAAAAACAGAGCTCAGATTACCTTCATTTTTAATACTGTAAATATTTTTTTAAAAAATCTGTAGAAATGTGTTGATTTTTTTTTTTTATATTACAGTATCAAGTCCTTAAAAAAAATAAGTAACAAAAGAGAAAAAAAATACAGTAAAAATGCACCATTTTTGTTCTGTATTACTAAAGAAACTTTCAGAGACAATGATAGTTTTGGACAGAACCATGTGAATCACACAATTCTTTTGTTTTATCTAATTCCAACTAATACCATTTCAGACACTGGAGCATGTACTCAGCTTTAATCACATATCTCTGCCAACAATCAAAGACAGGATACTAGTTAAATTGTATTCCCCATCTGTACGGAATCAATAAAACTATTCCTATACTGCAGGAAGGTCTGCAACATGATACTAATTGTTTCCAAGAACAAAGTTATCACATACGTGACAGCTCCTGCCTAGATTAGAAAACTCTTCCTGGAGAAATGAATCATTAGCTGTTGTCAGCAAATGGGAAGTTTCATCAACAGCAGCAAGGCCAGGGTGATGATGGACTTTGAGATGTCTGTCCCTAAAAATACTGACTTATGCTGCTGTGCAAAGTAAAGGACAGAAGACAGGCCAGAATACAAATGCATGCCTTCAGTAATTCTTAAGAACTTAAACCAGTTGTATAAAAGTAAATTACAAGCTACTCCTCAAAAAAAAATAGACCTTTATGATTTTTCCAAGATTTAATCTTGACAATTGTTGGTAATAAATGATAACATGGAGAACATTTTTGCCTAAGAATGCTCAACTTTTTTCTGAGACTGGGCAAACAACTTCAAACAGCTTTCTTCCAGGGAAGTACGGCCTTTGTCTTAACTAGGATGAGATTAAGGATAGAGTCCAAATTGAAACTACTAAGAACAAACAGTTATCTTGGAAGTTCAAGATTAATTTGGCTGGAGTAAAAAAGGAATGCTATCTGGGAGATAGCTAATTAAGATGTGGAATAAGTAATGAAATGTTTCTTCTGGTTTGACCCAGAATGTTTCCTACAAGAAAATCATAGTTAATTTAGGTGAAACAAAGGTCACCCATTTTAGATGCTTAAATTAGTGACTTTTGAATATATTCCTCTTTTATCCACCCTTTAAATTTCTAATATGAGAGCCAAATCAAGACATGCCTATCTTGATACTTTCATTGATTTCAAAGTTAAATGGAAGTGCTACAGAAACCTAAAAGTCAAGTCCTAAAATAATTTGATGGGAGATAGACATCATGGAAGGACTCAGATAACAGTATCTGTTGAAAGATTCTTAAAACAAAGAATTACATATTAGCCTTGCAACCAGCTCTGTACAGCAGATATGAAAGTACCCATTTGAGTAACTAAAAAGGGAACAGACATCAACACAGCCAGCCTTTCTCAGCAGCTAGCTAAGAAAATGGGCCTGACTCAGGACTGCTTTTATAAACTACCATGAGGCACCAGCATGCGCTGACAGCGTGCCTTCTGGTGATCCTCTCAGTCTGGCAAGCTTTTTTGCCAGGAAGAAGGAAGCTTTCTACCATGGAGAATCAGGGGTACTGGAGAGGCTGAGGTGAACTGTCCTGGTGGAAGGCTTCCTGCTTCATGTGGGGAGGTAGCATAACACATGAAATGTTGAATCGTGCTACCAGTGAGCATGTAGAGCAAGCCAAGAGCCGTGGAGCTTAAATGAGATATAAAGATGAGACTCAGGCTTCTTCTAGAGTTATAATTGTGGTCTAGCTGGCTTTTATGTCCTGTGTGCTCCCCCTCTGCGTCTAAGCTATGGTTGACTATCCAAGTGAACAAGCAACTCCCTGACAAGTTGTCTGCACGGGTGAGACAATGGTCTGGTTTGAGAGCACTGATTTGAAACTGCATGGTCACTTGAGCCTCCCAGCACCTTAAATATGATGGTCAGAATCCTTGGTGAAGCGAACTGGAGAGTCCTAGACAGTTCTTGCTGTAGAAATGATCAAATTGTACGTAGATAAGATGTTTATATTCGGTGCAGGTGCTCAGTTGCAGTGCGGGGGCTGCAGAAGCCTCTGTGAGGAGTGGCCGGGGCTGCCCCGTGCCAGACACAACTGGTTCCAGCGGCTCCAACCCACCCACCACAGGGCACAGCTGAGCCATGCAGCCACCACGGCAGCACCTCAGGGAGACTCTGTATAAGGAAGGACAAAACACTGCCTGGTGGTGAGGGGTGAGGGGAAAAGTGTGAGAAAACAGCCATGTGAGTCCCGAGGGGAGATAAGGAGCAGAGCTATGAGGTCCTCCATGCACCCCACCAGGGATCCTCTGCAGCTCCTGGAAAGACCATGTTGGACAGATATCCACACTGCAGCCTGTGGATCACCCCATGCTAGAGCACATGGATGTGCCCTGAAGGAAGCTTCAGCCTGTGGAGAGCCCATGCTTGAGCAGGTTTAACCTGAAGGACTACAGCCTGTGGGAGCAAGCCATGCTGGAGCAGGGGAAAAGTATGAGAAGGAAGGAGCAGAAACGAGGAACTGTCATGGACTGACCACAACCCCCATTTCTCTTCCCCCTGCAGCTCCCAGGGAGGGGAGAGCTGAGACAGAGAACTGAAGTTGAGCCTGGGACAAGGGAGGAAGGGTGAAGCTGTTTTAATTTTTGTCTTTGGTTCTTACCATCCAACACTATTCTAAGTGGAAACAAATTAAATAATTTTTTTCAAGTTGTGTTTGGCTTGTGTGGCAAGGTTTTGGTAGTGGGGGGGATACAGGGGTGGCTTTCTGTGAGAAGCTGCTAGAAGCTTCTCTATGTCCAATACATGCAATGCTAGCTGGGTCCAAGATGGACCGACCCACTACTGGCCAAGGCTGAGCCCATCAGCAGCAGTGGTAGATCCTCTGGGATAACATACTGCACAACAGCAGCTGAAGAGAGAGAAGTAAGAATATGTGAGAGAAAGAACTTTGCAGACACCAAGGTCAGTGAAGGAGGAGGAGCAGGAGGTGCTTCATTCACCAAAGCAGAGATTCCCCTGCAGCCCATGGTGCAGCCCATGGAGGTCCACAGTGGAGCAGAGATCCACCTCCAGCCCATGAAGAACCCCACACTGAAGCAGGTAGATGCACCTGAAGGAGGCTGTGACCCTGTAGAAAGCCTGTGCTGGAGCAGGGTCCTGGCAGGACACATGGAGAGAGAAGCCCTCATTGGACCAGGTTCCCTGGCAGGACTCGTGACCCCATGGGGGACCCACGCTGGAGCAGTCTGTTGCTGAAGGACTGCACCCTGTGGAAGGGAGCCACACTGGAACAGTTTGTGAAGAACTGCAGCCAGTGAGAGTGACTCACGTTGGATAAGTTCATGGAGAACTGTCTCCTGTTGGGGGGACACCATGCTGGAGCAGAAGAGTGTGAGGAGTCCTTTCCATGAGGAAGAAGGAGTGGCAGAAACAATGTGTGATGAACTGACTTCCAACCCCATTCCCCATCCCCCTGTGCTGCTGGGGAAGGAGAAGGTAAAGAATTCAGCAGTGAAGCTGAGCCTGGGAAGAAGAGACTGGATGAGCGGAAGGTGTTTTAAGATTTAGGTTCTTATTTTCTCATTATCCTACTCTGTTTTTGACGGGTAATACATTAAATAAGTGTTCCACAAATTGATTCTGTTTTGCCCATGACGGTAGTTGCTAACTAATCTCTCCCTGTCTTTATCTCGACCTACAAGCCTTTCATTATATTTTCTCTCCCCCTGACAGCTGAGGAGGGGAGTGATAGAGCAGATGAGGAGGCATGAGACAGTCAACCAAGGTTTACCACAATAAACAGTAGAAATTACTCAGGTAGATGCAGAAATGGTTACAGAAAGCAGTCTTAGGTACACAGTTGAGATATTAAGAAATATTTTGTATAATATGTAAGATAATTAATAGAAATGAATGCTGCATGAGCTGGGGTGTCTTATAGGACCTCAGTCAGCTTCAGAATAAGAAACGAGAAATACAGCAGTTTAAGGAGTCTTACTTGATTGAGCTAAAGATACAGCTGTCAGCAATGAAGACACTCATTTCCACTGAACAGTGAGTGACCATCCTGTTCAGGAGATTAGAGTCCCCGTGTGAGCATTATCCTATGCCAAGATCTCAAATAATTGGTTTCCTTTTTTAACCAACACTCTGTCCCTGAGGGTCTGTGCAGCAAAAGTGTTATCTACAGCACTAAAGGAACCTACAGAAACCTATATGCTTTTCCTAATCGCCATCTGAGGTTAAAATAGTAAGTTCTGTCAATGTTTATAGAAGGCATGTACACAAATGAAAAAGCTGTTCGCATTAACCTTAAGCGTACCCTGGCTGACCCACAGCAGAGCACTGAGCTTCAGATTTATTACATAGGGTGGATCTGTATTTGAGGTTCGTATTACTGATTTTCTTTCATCTATCCAACATGCATAAAATGAAGGAGTTCACTAATTTATTTTACATTTTTTGAGTTATAATTACTCAATGGTAATTTTTTGTTAAAAAGAACAAAACACCTTCCTACACCACTGCCAGCAAGTACTATGTTAGCATTGGGCAAGTATTTTTAATGTGTTCTGGAAAGCCCACAGGGTGTTTCCTTGCTTACTTTACCTATCTTTCTACCCTCAGATTTTATTTTTTTCCTTTGAGAAAGCATAATTCGACGTGTAGGGGAATAAACTAAACCCCTTCAGAGACCTGGGCAGAACCCTCAGTTACTACTAGGCACTGGGCACTGCATGATGTGGGGGAAGATAATTTCATTTCTCTTGGTCTCTTACTCCGATGGCCCGCCCTGCCCATAATCTGTCTCACCTATTAAAACTGTAGGCTAAGGAGGACTATGCCTTGCTATGTGCTTTTTAAATGCTTAGCAGAGTGAAGCTGTAATTTAAGACAGAACCTTAAAGCTCAATGAAAATGAATACTTATCTCAAATTGTCATGATTCATATCTTACACATATCCTATCCTTCATATCCTGCTGTATAATGTATTAATATCCTTTTTGGATATTGACAGCAAAATATTTTTTGCATTTCTTTTAAGATTTACTTTAAAATAGATCAATACTTTCTTAGAATATTGTTTCTTAATGTTTTGAATTGAGAACAGAGATATAAAATTCTGTTTTTGAAAGCAAATAGTTTAATATTCATTATTTTGTATGAAATTCCAAAGAAAGAGGCTTCCTACTAATTCTATATTCTGAAGTATTCTTCTAGCATTAAAAGCAGTTTAATAAAAAGCAAGATCCAATTTGAAGAAGCACAAAGGTTTTGAGGTTTTTTTTATTAAAAACAGGGGTAGTAGAGGATATGGTGAAATAATTATATGGTGAGATAATATAAAGACTGCAGGTTTGTGTGTCTTCATGAGACACTACTGAGTATGAGACCTGATGTTTGTTAATTAAAGAGTTTTCTATTTCCACTAGATGGCTGTTTCTGAAAGACTGGCTTCTTAGCATAAAATTAATTAACCTTCAGAAGACAATTCAAGGTACTTCAATGACCACACTGCTGCCAAAAAAATAAAGCACATAACAGGATCTTTCAGAAATCTTTCAAAGGCCTTCTAAGACATGTGTGGTGAAAGACTATAAAATATTAGACACCCTTTTATTTTATGTTATGGGCTAGAAGAACACAAAAGACAGCTATTTCTGCACCATATATCAGAACAGTGTTTCTTCTCACACTTAAGAGGTGTGGGGACATCATGAGGAAACATGTAGCAGATATCATATCAGTTTCACTCTCCTTGTTCCTTATCTTACACACCTGATGTTCAATACTCTGACTTTCTTGTACTATGCAGGTACTAAACATCAGAAGCTGTTGAAGCAGGCTTGGCTTTAATTTACATCTGAAAAACATTACAACTTTGGTCCAGTTTTCAAGTAATTTCAAAATACCTTGTTTGTATCCTACTTCTGCAAGCAAGGGAAGTGAAGGATTAATCCTAATCTGCTACCAAAGCTGAAAGAAGGGCAAAGATTTAATTTATAAATCCTCCTGCCTTTTGATGAAGAACTTTGCAGATGGTTAACACTTAACACTACCAATAACCCTATTGAAATGCCATTTTAGAAACCCTTTTGATTTAGACAGCATTAGTGAATACATTAAGGAATGAAGTGTCTTTTCAAACAATATAATTTGTCAAGGCTAATGATACGAAGTTACTCAGTGGTCTGACTGGCATGCATCAGATTTTTATCATGTGCTTTGGAGTACTATAGGAGCCTTAAGTGTGGGTAAGAGTACATTGCAATCACATAGACAGGATATTGAACTGAGACTCAAAGTATGAGCTTCCATGCAACCTCTGTGGCTTCATTTGCTGTATGACTTTGGACAAGTTGTTCTGTCTCTGTGATTTCGGTTTCCCCATCTGTAAGCTGAGTATAACAGTGTTTCTTCTCTTAAAATAAGTCTTAAGATCAGAAGATTCAAATGTATTGTACTAGATATGTTATATACAGAAAATTGTACACAGAAGTGAAGGAAAAGATGTTTCCATATGTATTGCACCTAACATTTTCATACTCTAGTTCCATATTTGTTGCTGCCAGACATTTGCCAGCTTTCCAAGATGTTATTACTTAAGCTCAGACACGAGAGAAATAGGAAGTGAAGAATTATGGGATTTGATCAAGTCTTGTGTGCCAAGGCTAGTCTTTTTTTGACTAGTGCCAAGTCTAATAAACCACTTAGTAGCAGCTGCCTCCTGTGATTTTTGAAAGTCATTGGACTATTTTAACATTTCTCATTATAAAAGATCCATTTGCTTGTTCTGTCTTTGCTACATTTTTTCCTAATGGATTTATATATATATCTAACCAATTTAACCATTATGAATTTTTTTATCAGTATTCCTGTATAGCAATTTCTTCCTAAATAACTCTGTAATTTCCTCTCACCCCAAACAGGTGATCCTGCATCTGTGTTTCAAGGATCTATGGCCCAGCACTGATATGGTGGCTCAGAGATCAGAGAAATTTGCTGCATTTTAAGAAAGAGCATTGAGAAAGTCTGGGTAGCAAGGCCAGGCAAGATAACGAACGTATACAGAAGTAGGATTATTAGTACCTCAAAAATTCAAGGTATAAAACCAATAAAATGGATTGGTTTAAAACCCTAAAAGGGAAAGGCAGAAAAGTATCAGTGTCAGAGGATTTGCAAAACAGTAAGCTGCCGACACTGAGGACTCCTTCCTACCTGATCAATGCCTGCCTTATCAGCAAATGCTCTTCAGATGTCTTATCAGGATGTTGAGCTCACTGCTGCTTACCCTAGAAGCTTCTTAAATCCTAGTGATCTTGTGTGTATATTAAGCAATACATAATTGCCTTATACCTTTATTTATTGTTACGAGTGTGTGTGTGTTCATGTATATGCATATATATTAACATATGAGTATGTACGTATCTATCAATATTCTACTTACAAAGATTCTTTCTGCTCATCCAAAACACAACAAATTACAGTGACCTCAAAAGAGAGAGTAATACCAGTAAACATTTAAAATATTTTAAAAAGAAAATGTAAATCTGAGGTCACAGAGTGTCTTTTTTAGTATTGCAAAATAGGATGACTATACAGTATCACATCTATACAAGAAGGCAAATGCTGTGCTCTTCACCTCCCCTGGAGAGAGTTAGTGAAACTCCAGGACAGTTTAAAATAAACATAATTAATAGTTCTGCATCCATGATTAGTCCTTCTGACAGTCCAGAATTTCAATATGAAAGGCTGACTTTGCTGAAGGATAATACTGGGCATTTTAATACACCAGTTAGGATGCAAACCTGAATGCTACCTATTGCTAAAAAATACTCCATTTGCATACAAAAAAAAGCAAGTCAAAAAAGCAAGAATGCTGCTTCTAGAATCTAAAGTGGCTGAGACATAAACCTGGCTTTAAGCCAAGAAAATAACCTTTTTTGAAAAAAAGGGACATGAGAAAACTCTCTGATTTCAAAGGTTGTTTGTAGTGAAACAAATCTGAAGTCCTTCATGGTATTTGGTCAATGCATACATTTGTGCATCCCAAACTGAAAATACTTCATTTAATAGATCTTGTTTTATTATATGAGTCACAGAATTATTTGAAACAAATAAAGCATGCACAATGTATTTGGAGACTTACAGAGTGATTTAGTTGTATTTTGAGACTTTTATACCAAAACGTCAGACAGCAGCTGTCTACAGCCAGAAGAGTTCGCAGTGCTCAAACTATCTCAATTATTTTCTCTTAAAAGTTATTCAAGTAATAAATTTATGCTTCTGTGCCCTATAGCAATAAGATACACAGATAACAGAAGCCTAAATAGAGTCAGGATCTAAAAATCAATTTTTCTTTATGGTTCTCTTTAAGGTAAAAATTAATTACTAAATCTGTTTTCCCTAAACAGCATCCTAGGTATCATGAATAGGTATCATCATAGTTGAGCACTATAATGACCACTTGTTTTGTTGCAAGTCATACACAGGCAGTAGTTCACTTGTAGATATCAAATGTACTGAATTTCCTGTCATTGTTTTAAACATCTTCAGCTAAGCAGAAACAATGTTTTCAGATGGAGCACCACACAGTCTTTAAAGTAGTGGAAACCATGCCTCTCAGTTAAATTTTCTTACTTCTGGAGTTTGAAAGTGAGAGGAAAATGCCGTAGTGGCATTCTGCATCTACACATTTATACGAACAAAGCTATTAATAGAATATTAGCGCTGTAAAAGCAAGCACTCCAAAGTAGGAAATGTCAGAGCTAAATTTATTTTCTATGATCTTAATTTATTCTTTTTCATGGCACGTTCATTATGATGTAGCATCTAATTACATAATCATATAATGCATTTAGGTTTTCTCATGAGTTACTTGAGAAACAATTTGCAATGATAATAAAACAGGAAAAAAAAAAAAAAAAAGCACTTGTCATTCAGAGGAATCACCTCTAAAACCAAAACTGCACTCCTAAATTAGCTGACTGAAGTGTGGTATGTATATTCATTTTGCTGGAATGATGTGACTCTGTTCCATATAAATGACAATATTTTTTGTTGCTAAAGTAAAAAATGAATTTATTTATTACTCAAGTATTTTCAGCCATATATCATAGACAAAAATGAACTTACATATGTCTGTGCTAACCTTGAAAAAGATAGACTGGGATTCTGTGTGTGGTTCAAAATCCAGTAAGGATATTTCCCACTCCCGTAAGCATTTAAAATCCTGCTCCTAGCTAGCTTCAGTTTACATTAGCAAGTAACAGCCCATAATTGCAAAATTCAGTATAAAGAGTGCAAAGGAAAATAAGCAACAACCTTCCTTGCAACATGTGGCATAATGAAACCACATTTTTTTTCCCTCAGTCGGAGATTTGATTCTGTTCCATGCCCTGTGTGATGTCACAGAAAATAAGATCTTTCCTGTCACAGACAGTATACACATTGTTTTAGCAATTTCCAAATGGTTCCACTTGACTCTTCTTCCCTTGCCAGGTCCCAGAATTATTGACCTTGAATTCTGGAGTTTTCCATTTCTCCAGGCACAACACAAATGTCCTCCTGATTTTGTAAATGCTAAAAATCCTAAGGATGATTATGTGCTATCTAGTGGACTTGTTAAGCTATTACTGAATTGATTGCTTACTGGAAAGTAAAACCATACAGATGATGAGTCGCTCTCTGTGTAAAATTTTTGTCTAAATTTTTCATTTTATATTAAGTATAGGGACAATCATAAGTAACGCATGTAGATACACAGGATTGATTTGTGCCACCTTGACAGAGATCTTGACTGGATCTTGACTAAGACCCCCAGAAACCACAATGCAACTTAACCCTCCATCTATTTTTTACTGCCGTACAGCCAGAAAAGACTTAAAAGAAGAGTTTTTATAGTAGATATAGCAGGAAAAGAAAATAATTTGTGGAAGGAGGAACTACAGAGATTGAGAAGAAAACAAGCTATCTTGCATAATCATAAATTAAATCCTGATTAGCTATTCTTTTCAAGACCTTGTTGTACCACTGGTTGTTTAATCTGAGGAGATTCTGGAAACTCTGTTTACTGCTGGCATTTAAGAATATAGCCATTTGCTTTTGCACCACAATTGATTAGGTTAGGGATTTGTTAGTGTTTCACAGTAAGTATTATTTTTCGAGAAATAATGCTGCAAACCTCTCATCAAAAGTTAGGCAGAAGATGTCATTTTTAAATTGTTCTTGTAGTTAATTACTTTCTGACCTTGGTTTTTATACCGGCATTAAACTTCATTGATTTTTTTTTAATCTTTCTTCAATACTCTTGAAAACGCAGCAAAATACATGTCCTACATACATGTAGGCACATAGTGAACAGAATTGGTATGTTTAATGAAGAATTAGTACCCAAAGCTAGATAAAAAGTGCATGAGCTGATTGAATTCTTTAAAATTTAAATAATCCCAAAGTTCTCCTGGGGTCAGAGTCTGCAAAGGAGTGGCATGTAGCTTACTGATATATAGATGAATACAGGATGTGCCTGAAACATCAGAGATCTTCTTCAAAGATCTTTTTTCAGACAATGAATAGGGAATGCCATTTGCACTTGTCTAAAAGGGCCTGTAAAAGTAGCAAATTTTTTGTAATAATTGATTTCTGCTTCAATAATGGTTACTTTCAAGTAATGCATTCATATAATAAACTTAATAAGCTTTTCCCTCAATCGATTTTCAGAAATCTTAACTTTTGGCTGGTAAAACTTCATTTTCTTTTCTACCAATTTCTATCTCACATTTCCTACAATACCATTATATTTAGCACACCAAACTTCAACAAATCTCAGTAAAAGAAAGAGAGTTTCATAAGAAAATAAATACTGTAACACATATTTGATTGACACATGGATCAAAACAATCAAAATTAATCAAACCTGTCAGCAGATTTTGTTTCATTTAGTCTTGTGCACCTACTTTGTCTACTTTAGCACATTCTACTTTAAATCCAGACAGCCTTGACGTACATACAGATGAGGTAGTTACAATACAAGATTGCTCTTTCCTGGGTATCTGAAAACTGTCTAAATGGTGCTGTTATCTCTGTGTTATCTCTGTGTCTTTTCTGTGCTAATTAAAACCTTGCTGAAGTAGCACTGGACAGCTGCTTGGTCCTTTAACATTTTTATTATTGCTTGTGTGTTTCCAAGTGACTCAGTTCTTTCCTTACATTTGATGACCATAAATTTGGCTACTTTTTTAGTGCCAGGTCACGACTCTTTCAGTTGTTATTCAAAAGGCTGTCCTTTTTTTTGTTTGTTTGTTTGTTTTTGTGGAGAATATAATTAGAGACTCAGGATCTCTGTTTTCAACATTGTCTATTGGAAGTGTTGACTGCCACAAGGAGATAAAAGCCCCATAATTCAATTTGATCAAAGTGTCTTAAACAACTACATACAGTGGTGAAACTCTATGAAATATTGATAATTTATTTCAAGTAATTCTGAAATAACCCACTTAAAATCTTAAAGACATACACAGGTTTCCTATTTTAATTATCTAGAACTACTAAAACTCTCTTTTTGTTAATAACTGAATGGATTCAATAATGTTTACAAATAAAATTGTCTTGTGATGCTTAATTAATACACTATTCTATTTATTTCCAAGACTATAAAGAGACTTGAAGAAGTTTTAAGTTAACTGGATAACCATTATTTGTTTTGAAAATGTATTTTCTTTCTTCTGACTATCATGAAGATTATAAAATTACGGATCTGCCTTCGTATAAAAACACAGCTCTTTTTGTTACTGATTACCATAATAATACTACTTAACCTTTATATAACACATTTCATGTTCAAAACACATTGCAGAGGTTAAGTAATTAATCCTACCCAGCCTACTCGTGAACAAAGTGTAAAAACATTGTCATCTTCATTTCTTGTTGATGACACAGAGGCGAAGAAGTGGAATGGTTTGCCCAAGGCAATATAAAGGGGAAAGGATGGCACCAATATTATGAATTGGGGCCCTTTCATTGCAAGATTGTACTGTCTTTAGTTTTAATAGGTCATCCTTTAAAAAACATTTCTGTCTATAGCAACACCATCCTGAAAACTGTGATGAGTTTGCTCAAGGTTACCTTTCATTGTCATAGGTCATACTGTCTTCTCTTCATTTCTCCCCTCTAACATTTTCTGTATCTTCGCATGTGATTTCAGATGTAAAGCCCAACATGCCACAGGAACAATGGAAACAATCTCACCTACTGCCTCTAAGAATATTGTGTGCTTAGCTGTGTACCGTGTAGTTCTGTACTCACACACCCAAGCACGTTATTGACGTTGACTGTCATTTGGCAGTATATTACACAATTTCAGGATTGTTTGTACACTCCGGAACAGTTATATTGGATTTTAGGAGGCTGCATACTTTGTATGGTTTTTCCCCCTTACACCATCACAAAGACTGAGAAACAGCTCATCACTTATGTTCACTGAGCCCCCTATATCATTATTCCTCCTCTGAAGCCCTTGGTTCCCACCTGGAACTGGTACCAGCCTATTTTATTCATATTTTTGTATCACATCTGCCACCTTAGCTTCTCACAGTCTAATATTCTTGGCATGCTATAAACTGTACTCTCTTAGTTATGGGAATGCTAAAAAGAGGAAAAAGCTGATGGGAGAAACACACCTGATTTGTTTAATATATTTTTTTTTTTATCATCATCATATGCAAATACTGTCAAGCCCACTACTGCATGGAAAGGACACTTATTACTGGATAATACTAAAATAGATCAAATACCCCTGTCTTTCTACTGCATAGCTCCATAACTTTGGGATACTCATATAGTACAAATCAGTCACTACACAACTACATGATAGACATTTATTCTAGTTCAAGTGGATATTTGAAATAGGCTGATATTGGAAAAAAAAAAAAAGAAAAAAAAAAGAAAAAAAAATTCACACCATAGAAAAAGTTTGCACCAGTGTTTATGGGTTGTCAAAATAAAAGGCTGCCATACAGATCACAAGGAAACTTGTTCTGTTAGCTTTTGTGTGATATGTCTGAAAAGAAGGTAACATCAGCATATTATTTGTCAGTAAGATGTAAGAGTTGTGCGTACAGACAATAAAAATATCCGGTTATAATATTTAATATCTTGAAGTGCTTTACAAGGTTGATAAAAATTCATGGTTCTCTATATATGCAGGATTAACGTGGGGCATTTATGTATGATAAATTATCTTGCAGCCACTTGCTGCATTATTCTTTCCTTTTATGTAAACTATTTGGTTACTATTGGTTACAGTTAGAGATAGGATAGATAATTCAGAAGACAAACTTTTATTCAGTATAGCAAATACTATTTTTTATAATGACTAGCACAGTATTTTGGGTTCCTGAAATGACAGGTGTTAAATACAGGAACATTTTTTTGTTGTTACTGGCAAAAATTTCCATCACACACAAAATTTAAATAAGTTTAATTTAATTGATTGCAGTGGAACTTTTTTTGAGAATTATGTGATTAAATATTTTAAGACTATTACTGTAGTTTGATCACATATCTTCTATGGTACCATAGCCTTCATGCCATATCTGTATCAATCAGGAGGGCAATTATCTTTTCTCTTACATCCATGCAAACCTGCTATCTAGTAAGTTAAAGGAAAGCACTGAACAATATACACCTAAAGTTTTGAGACAGAATGATGACTTAGGTACAGTGACTATTATTACAAAGTGAAGCCAAAAGCTGACTGTAGTGAAGCTGAAAGGGAATCTGCAAAAAGTCCTCTCACATCAACACTCTCAAGGCTCTTTCACTTGTATAGAAAATAAATAGAAGCAGATTTATTGTACAAGTTTCTGTTGTACTTCTTTGCTGTTTGGCTATTGACATCTGTAGTTCTAGATCTAGGCATTATTGCCATGTAGAAAGCTAAATGGGAAAGTTACAGATGTTTTTGAGACTCTTGGTCTTACTTGACAGGGAGTAATACATCTTATTTTTCATTGGAAACAACAAAAATTTAATTGGTTTTGGTTTAATATAAACAGTCAGAACTTCTGTATATGGAAGACTTCATAGTATTAGTGCATTTTCTCTGATTTCTTTGGAGACAGAATGACCTAAATTATGGAGTGTAATTTTGGTCTAATAGTTTAATTGGAGTTTATGCGAAATTTAAGACCAGCAAGGTGGACTTTCTATGTGAACAAGATGGACTTCGTTCAGTTACCAATTAAGTGATCCACTATAAACTAAGAACTGGTTGATAGTGTACCTCGTGCAGCATCACATGTCACTTCAGAAAACGATTTTGAGATTCTCAAATAAAAGACTACTAGAACATTTAATTCTAACTTTCATGACAGGAAATAAAACAATTAGGTTTTGAACCCCTGAAACAGTTTTGATCTATTAATTTCCTGTTACAAGTGAAATCCTCACTTGTTTTCCCTGAAGCGTTCATTATCCGGGGCTGTCTGCCCCAAATGCCTATGGTAGCTGGGGCATTCATTTCCCACTAAACTTCAAACAGAATAAGTATCTAGAATATGGGTGACATCATACAGGAGATTATACAGACAGCATAAGATACAGAATGCTGCAGTTTTCTCTTAAAGTATTAGAAGTTATCTGTAGCAAAATACTGATTTTTTTTTTTTGAAAAATCAGACTGTTAGCAACAGGTGATATTATAAGCTATAGTTTGTCTGACACTACTGTGAATGCTCCTGAACAAGTATACATATAGTGTAAAATTATTTTCTGCAGATTAAAGAGCCTTTGCAAAGGACAAATATTTTGGCAGTCTTTAAACAGCTGCTTCGTGAGAGAACTGGAAACACGTTTCCTCCTAGAAATCCCAATGGCACTAATCACTTCAAAAAGGATAGCGAACACATGGGACACTGACTTGTTCATGCACAAACATAAGTCTGTGAATAAATAGTTTGAATAATACAAAAGTTGATGCAGCTTGCAAATTTTCACTGCTCCTCTGGGAAAATGGGTAGTTTTGTCTCCATCTGGAAGCATACTTTCACCTACTGTGCCCTAAGGGCTTCAAAGAGACCTGGAGTTAGCCAGAGCTTTGAGGTGGATCTGCCTACCCCAGCTCCTATTCTAAATTCCCCAAATAAGAATGGAGGTGACTTTTAAAGTTACCTCCCCTTCCCCTACCATCAAAACACACAATCCAGTCCAACCCGATTTAACCCCATGTCCCACACAATGAAAATGACAGGTTCTATCCAATTAAATACTAAAGAAACTTTTTTTTTTTTTTTTTTTTTTAAATGATTAGACCAAACTAAAAGTGACTAGATAAGACACAGTGGAAACAACACAAACTTTTTCACACACAATTTCCTCTACTTGATCCCTGTGTCTTTGGAAATGGTCCTTTGTCCACCTTTGGTCTGAATTAACCCATGACTTTAAATTGTAACAAACTCCCCATAATCTCAAAGAAGTTTCTCACTGCTCTATCTGATGTCTGGCAGGCCCCTCTCTCCTTTTCCCTGATGACTATCTTGATCCTTCAAACTTCCTCAGCATTTTACTGGCTCTTCCTGATACATCTTGAATTCTGTGGAATCTTTTCTCTCCTGAGCATTGTGAGCAGCTCCCTGAGGAAAGAAAATTCTCACCCATGTGAGAAAAATGACTTCCAGCATGTTATGAAAAGAGCAACATCGTGTTTTTATGAGATCATCCATACACCATGATATTGCATCATATCTGTAGAAAAAATATCCAATAATTTAGCATATTCATACTTAGCTGACAGTGTACTTAGTGACATATTTTCAACCGATTATGTTTTTTATTTCATAGAACACAGAGGTTACACACTGCTACAAACACTTAATGGAACATAACTTATACAGAGAGAAAATAAAATACATAGTGTCTCTCTGATGCAATGTACCCTTCCAGAAATATATCTGTTTGCCTATCCAGCTTTCTACAACACAACATAATAAAAAAGTATGTATGATTGTGTTATGGAGAACATCCAAATCTATTTATTCAAGAGTAGACTTGAATAAAATGTATTTAAAGATGTATATATATCTAAGTGAGTGAGGTTCCTTTTATTGACCATAAGGAAAGATCTTCCCCTGTAATAGAGCTTTTGAGGTGGAGGGACAAACATTTATGTATAACAAGACCAGAATCCCACAGTTAAGTGTAAGAAGTTATTAATAAATTGAATGATTTACCCTGATAACAGTAAGATTTGTCATCTTCAGTAGTAATGACTACAAGTATTTTGTTTACACAGTAGAGAAGACTGAGTCATATTTCCAGCCTTTCTCTCTTAGAAACACAGTATGATTATCTTGAGACATTTCAAGAAGTAGTAAGGAAATATTCCATTAATTTAATCTGGTTCAGAATAGGCCTCCATCACTTAATGATTAAAAGATGTAAAAGCTGATAATTCTAATTTTTAAAAGTTGATGTTCATCTAATACTTATTCAATTTTCATAAACATAGTAATAAACACTGACTAATAACAATCAAATAAATATAATAATATGACAAAAGAGAACACTGTATTAAAACAGAATTACAACATATGAAATAAGCAACATTATGATTTTACCAGCTCATATATCAACAGCTCTTGCATGTTTTTAAATAAACACTTGCAAAAAGAAGGATAGCATGCTCATTGTATTTAGTTCTATGTGTTTGTCCTGAAAAGAAAACCACTTTTACAGAATATAACATTTGTGTTTTTATGGATAAGGAGACTAACTATGGAGCTCTTGAAGTGAGGGTCAAGAGACTGAGAATGTCCTCAGTTCTGCCGGTGAAGAAAGAAAGAATTCGATACATACCTGGCTGTGGGGCTGATTCCACAAAAAGAGCTTCAGCTGAAATAAGAATTTACCTTGCAGCATCATTTTGTGGTGTTACATCAGTCCATTGACCTATCATGTGATTATGTATTTCTTGATAAACTGGGGCAGGTTTTCAGGTGTGTATCAATTACACTCATAGGCAAATAACCAGGGATAGGAATAGGGTGAGGTAGCTTACTATAGATGAAGCAGTGCTCTCAAAAGCAACATAAATACAGAGGTTTTTCCCAAGCAGAAACTGCTGACCTGTGTTCAGTACTGAGCTCATAATCATCAATAGTTCAACAAGAACATTAACTGTGCATGGGATAGAATACCCAGAAAATGTTTGTCACTGTCACACCACTGTCACCAGGGTTGCAAACCCTGGTGTGGTGACTACATGAAATTGTTACCTGAACATAACTGAGCAAATATCTGACCTGTATACAATGTCTTTGCTTGAACTACTTTCGTCAAACTACTGCAGTTACCTTCAATGTATTTCATAGAACCTTGGGGATGAAAAATCTGTGAGGATATGCACACTCAGTATGATGAATTTCTGACTCACTATATTTGATAATTTTAAAACCTCATTCAACTCTGTGATTGCAAAGGGAGAAGAGTACTTCATGTACCTTGACCTCCTTCTTTCACTGCTTCTTTTTTGCCAGCTCAGTCTACTAGCAGAAGTTATAGACTTCTGTGGCATCATCTGATTAAAGCAGGGGGATTTCTCTAATGGCAGGTGTAATTATTTCCTCTACATGCTCGTTTTGAATAATTTTATCTGCCATTATCTAAACTCAAAGACAGTTTGTACTGACAATGTAGTAACATATTGACCCACACAATTTGCCTGTACTGGAGAAATTCTTAGCAGCCCATTACATATGCTACTTTAATACTAATGGATTTGATATTCACATGTGGAAGAAATGTAAGAGATATGTTGGTTTTCTTCTTTCAAAGACAAGCCTACTCTTCTCTTTAGACAACTATTTGTCATTAATTGCAGGTGCATTTTACTAGCTCTTCAGTTCAGACATTACAGCCTTGCCACAACTTTCAAACATGGAGTAGCATGATTCAAGGGCTCTGTCATCTTCCTGCTTGTTAATTCACTGTCTAAGGGAAAAGGGTGAGCCATTGACTAAGGTCGTTTATCCTTCAACAGAAGAGCAACTGTAACACAGTAGCTACCGCTACTATAGGTCTGCTAGAGATCAGTATCACTTAGCACTTCATTCTAACTTTTACATAAAATTCCTATTAGATTTTAGCTAAATTTGCACTGTACTCAAAGTTACTGCTTATAGTCTCGACATAGTTATACAGACAAGAATTGTGAATATTTTAATGCAAAATTTTCTGGCTTTGGCAAGCTAACCTTTTCAGCCTGTACTGTAATGCATTTCATTTGATAATTAAAATAGTAAAGTAGCAAGCCTGCATGTTTAATCCTTGCAACTTTAACTGTTTCAGGTTCATATCTGCACACAGACTTAGGTTCCATTTCTGCAAATACCAAGGTCAGTGAGAAAGTTAATGAGCTAAAATTACTTGGCAGTTTGGTACTGTGTAATGAAAGAAACAATCACTGCATGTTATTGTAGTAAACCTACCTATGACAAACCATGCCCTGATTTATCAGCCTCTCTCTCAACAAAAATTCTACTTACTTTAAAATCAAATTTAACACTGTAAAGCAACTACTATTCTTAAATGCAGGCAGACATATCAGCTAGAGCATAGTTATTCCCTTTGACAAAAAACTGATCCCTCTGAATTCAGTTGCATACATGTTTCTTCCTCAAGATCCATGATTAAATAGTTATTAAATATTTATTAATAACTGAAGCTTTACCCAAGAATTTCACTAGAGGAGAAGAAATTAAAGATGTATTCAAACTGAATTAGATGTCTAATTTTTTTTTTTTTAATGTGAATATATGAAATAACAAATTAGCTGTGAAAAAATAATTTTTTTCTTTTTATTTTTTTGCACCCTCAATATATGAAGCGATAAGGTTAGACGTTAGGATCCAAAATTAGTCAATTAAAAATCTTCGTAAAATAGAATCAAGTTAAACAAAACCTAGCAATGCAGTGCTATTACTTTGCATGGGGTCCCACTTAATTAAAAAAAAAAAAAATCAAGTGTTCTTTGTGCATGCATGTGCGTACATGTACATACAGTGAGCAATGCAAAAGCTGAAGAAGAATCAATATATAATATATCATATTACAATAATTCCCAGAGTTGGAGTACTCTATTTTTTTCTGCAAATACTGGTCAACATTGAACAACTTATTAGCCCTTTATGTGTTATGGAATACTTTTTCAGTTGTTTTTGTGCTAGCATGAGTTCTAGACAGTATTATTTGATTTAGCCTCTCACCTTAAGAAGCTGGTAAGAAGCTCCTTGTTGAGCTGCTGAAGGAAAGCAATTCCACACTGCTAGCCCTAATCCATTGCTCACGGTCAGCTTCTGGACATACTTGGTGAGACCAAATGCACTTAATGAAGAGACAATTACTGATTTAACTTCATCTTCTGTTTCAGAAATCTGCATGACAATTTACAGCAATATAGTAAGTAAACTTATATTAGACTGGCTTGCAGACACATGGCCCTCCTCTGAAATGTACAAATATCTTCAGAAGAAAGAGAATATCTTCTCAAATAATAAAAGATATTCACTTCAGTGTGCATTCTCTGATTTATTGTGTTCACTTTCATTAATATTCTGTGAAATATTTGGATTTATATTAGTATTCTCAATGAGTATGCCATATAATGAATATATTATTACAGTACTTTCAATGAATACCAATGGAAAATGTAACTGCAAGAGTATTGCTGAATGGCAATTTTTATTTTATAAATATATATGTTTGTACTTTTAACCAGACACATAAAGATGTTTTCAGTAAAACTTCTGAGTGTTGTTCATCAAACTAGAATCAAAGTTGAGTGACTTACAGCTTGCAATTTACCAGATGTTTCAAAATAATTCATGTAATAATTTTGAAATCTTATTATACAGACAATATAATGAAGACCACACACACAAAAATATCAATCATATAAATTATTTAGAGGAAATTTATGCACCTTGTGAAAAGACAACTCAAGAAGACAGAAAGGGTCTAAATAATCTAAAAGTTTCAGGAAATAGTGAATTATGTTTGGAAACCTTGTTTTCATTCTTCTTACTGATTCTTGTCACTTAACCTAGTTGTTTCTCAGTGTTCTCTGTTTAAGAATAAATAATTAGCATATTTGTATGTTGTTCATTTGTCTTGTAAACAGCCTTAGGAGTGACTTCCACTTACTGCATGTATATTCAATGCTTTAAAAAATTATGATCTGGAACCTTGAGGTACTAATATAATACCTTACTAGTTATTACTGTTACCATTAATATTTCTTTCAATTAACATTTGAAAAATTTCAGCCAACAGATTGAAAAATCAGAAATCAGACTGGCTTTTAAATAAAAAGGTGCTTTGCATATCTCTTTCCAAAGGGTTGATCATAGAGTTTAAGATTAAAAGAAATTTTCCTGTCTTTCTAGAATAAATAAATGCTTGATGAAACAGTAGAAGAGAAGGAAAAAAAAAAAAAAAAAAAAAAAAGAAGGAATAGACTAGACAAATTTCACAGGTTTAAATAGGTTGAACACAGATTCTCACTGTCCTTAAACAGTTGTGGTGTATAAGCAGAAGGAAAATAAATGTCTAAATGTTACTATTTCTATTTAATATTTCAGTGTGGATTAACTTGTCATGATTAGTATTGAAGGCACAAAAACCTGGCCACCACATTGACAGCCTATTTAAATATATTGTTTGATATGAAGCCAAACTGAAATGCCGAGTGTTCCCCTTGAAATATAAACCACTATGCTATGGAGGTTCATAAGAGATATAGTGAGCAATGACCCCCTTACCCGAACATCATAGCATGAAGGAACAATAAATAATAGTTTGGATAATCCTTGCAGTTTTAGTCCTCTTTAACTTCTCTTTAACAAAAAGCATCAAACACATTTGAATGCTGCCTCATCGAAGATCCCTAAATCTAGTTTCCACTTCATATTAATACAAAAGGTGTGTATCCTTTGCATGGCTCTCCTAAATTTCAGTTATGTCTTGTAGAGAAGAAATTTGCCACTTAAAAGCAGAATATGAATAAAAGATGTTTTTCAGGGACTAAGACAATGATAAGTTTTTTATCTGAAACAAAACACATGGCTTAAGTCACAACATCAGTGAAAGAGCATTCAAAAGAGAGATTAAAAGATGTGCAGCAGAAGACAACAAAAAGTAGTTTGGGGGCTGAAGCTATGATGAGAGACCAGTCAGGCATGGTCAACATACTTCGATGCAGAAAACTTCTGAAGAAGCTTATTGAAGTACGTATCATGTGTTGATTTTAACTTCAAGGTTACATGGCTTTTAAGATGCTTGAATTAAAGCAAAGGAATAATGCATATATTAGCCATATAAATTCTCTTTTTAGGGAATGTAGTTTAGCTGAATGTTTAACTTGAATACTCATGTTTAGTCATAAATGTGCAAATGAAACTATGAAAATAGACTGCTTATTTGCTACTTAACCTTTTTAACAACTGACATGCTCAGGCATGCATTGTATCTACTCAGGAGCATTTTTTTTGGCATTGATATCTGAAGTTGTATAAGAAAAATAGAAACTCTCCTGAAAAGTCCTTTCTACAATAAAAGTAATTTAAAATGTAACTTCTCTGAGGATTTTCAAAACAATTCCTGTATTTCACTTTCTACACACATATTTTGATTCATTTTCTCACATATTTTCTGTCATTGGTGAAAAGTCGATTAAGTCTAACAAAACAATTTTCTTCATTAAAACCCATTGAAACTTTGTCATCCTACTGGAATCTGAATTTTGCCATGGACAATCTGAATCAGACACTATCAAGAAGCTCCTAAAATATCAGCTGATCATTCTAAAAATATTGTGAAAAACACAGTCTAGAGATTCTAGGTACTTCTGAGTTCTTAGATGAGATGAAAACAGAGCTTCACCGGTAGATGGAAAATATCACAAACCAGAGATGGACAGCTTTCTATGAGGTTTGTCTCACCTCATTCCCAGGAAGGATCATGGAGCAGATCATCTGGAGTGCCATCACACTGAACATACAAGACCACCAAGCAATCAGGCCCAGTCAGCACAGGTTTATGAAAGGCAGGTCCTGCTTGACCAACTTGATCTCCTTCTATGACGGGGTGACCCATTTAGTGCATGAGAGAAAGGCTGTGGATGATGTGTACTTAGACTTCAGTAAAGCCTTTGACACTGTTTCCCACAGCATTCTCCTGAAGAAGCTGGCAGCTAATGGACTGGATGGGTGTACTCATCGCTGGGTAAAGAACTGGCTGGATGGCCGGGCCCAAAGAGTTGTGGGGAATGGAGTTAAATCCAGTTGGTGGCCTGTTACAAGTGATGTTCCCCAGGGCTCAGTATTGGGGCCAGTTCTGTTTAATATCTTTATCAAAAGGGGGATTGAGTGCACCCTCAGTAATTTTTCAGATGACACCAAGTTTGATGGGAGTGTTGATCTGCTGGAGGTTAATGAGGCCCAACAGAGCGATCTGGACAGGCTAAATCATTGGGTTAAGGCCAGTTGTATGAGGTTCAACAAGGCCAAGCGCTGGGTCCTGCATTTAGGTCACAACAACCCCAGGCAGCACTACAGGCTTGGGGAAGAGTGTCTGGAAAGCTGCCTGGTGGAAAAGGACCTGGGAGTGTTGATCAACAGCCAGCTGAACATGAGCGAGCTGTGCACTTGGGTGGCCATAAGGGCCAACAGCATCCTGGCTTGTATCAAGAAAAGCGTGGCCAGCAGGACTAGAGAAGTGATTGCTCCACTGTACTCAATGCTGGTGAGGCCTCACCATGAATCCTGCATTCAGTTTTGGGCCTCTCACTACAAGAGAGACACTGAGATGCTGGAGAGAGTGCAGAGGAGGGCAATGAAGCTGGTGAGAGGCTTGAAGCACAAGTCTTATGAGAGGCAGATGAGGGAACTGCAGCTGTTTAGACTGGAGAACTGGAGGATGAGGGGAGACCTTCTTGCTCTCTACAACTATCTGAAAGAAGATTGTAGCACAGAGGGTGTTGGTCTCTTCTCCCAAATACCAAGTGATAGGATGAGAGGAAATGGTCTCAAGTTGCACCAGGGGAGGTTTAGGTTAGATATTAGGAAAAAATTCTTCATGGAAGGGGTTGTCACGCATTGGACCAGGCTGTACAGGGAAGTGGTTGTGTCGCCATCCATGAAGGTGTTTAAAAGATGCATAGATGAGGTTCTTAGGAACATGGTTTAGTGACGTTGTTAGGTTAATGGTTGGGCCCAATGATCTTGAGGGTCTCTTCTAACCAAAATTATTCTATGATTCTATACTTCATTTGTTTTGATCTAAGAATCTGCACTTGTTTGCTATGGATCAACAGATGAGTAGTCACCTGTCTGTTTCTTCACAAGCATAGTTTTAGGTGGCTAAAACCACAGTTTAAAAAATCAAAACAGTTTTACAAATATTAGGAGTTTATTTCAAATTTGATTTAATTTTAAAATTAATTTCCCTTTGTTAAAGGCTGTCCTCACTTAACTGTACATTTCTCAGCCTTTGATTTCATCTGTGCAAAGTTAGCTAGAAAACCAGCATTTTCATAATGAGAGATGCGTAACATTGTCTTCATTAAAACCTGATTATTTGTTAAAGTCTGAAGACTGCTAACAAAAAGGGTGAAACAGATAGTTAAGAATACTTTTGAAGAGGCATCTGAGCATAAAGGGATATGCAGCTTTAACTATTTTGTTCTGTATTTCTTCCACTTTACTAATGCTGAGAAGAACTGGGTCACATAGTACTTGACAATGTCCTTATTACTCTAAAGTACAATGCAATATATCATCCTAGCTAACGCCTTCTCCCAGAGACAAAGTAACAGAACATCAGCAGAATTTAGCTGCAAATCCTCTTTATTGATGCTGATTTTTATCCTGCTCAAGCAAAGATTTTGTTGACTCTTGCTAACATTAAAAAAAATAGTAAGAACTCCCTTTTTATCTCTATCTTATTCTGTGTAAATGAGGGCTTAGGGCAAATGTAAGAGCAATATTGTAAAGTATTGTTTACATGTTTTATTTTTTCTCTTCAGTCAGCACCAATGCTTTGTTAAATAGAAGATGGGAAGAAGGGGAAATAAAAGGGATGTTTTTATCTGTCTAGAATGCTGAGTGCTGACAGGATTATCATACTGGTGAAGACTTCTCGTCCCTCAAAGGAGAAATGGAAAAGCTGAGCATGAGCCAGGTGCTTTGGTTGGTGTTAAGTGCTGTATTTCCAGCTCATTCTTCCTTCATTGTGGTCAGCAAAGCAAGACCCTCTTTACGCTTCTTTTACATCACTTTCCCATCCTTGGTAATAAAGGCTTAACTGGTCCTACAATTAGTACGCCAGCAGATCCATGAAACATGCTTACAAGTAGCAGAACTGAATCTTATATAGACTTAAAAGGACACAATATGAAATGAAGCTATTTAGTTTACAAATAATAGTCTCAAAATTGGGACTTAACGTAAGTATTTAATATTCCAATTTGCCTGTATGAGCTGACATTAGATATAGTATCTGACACACTTTATTGCATTTTCCATGATTTCTGTTTCTTAGTTTAGACAGTTGTGATTTTAGATAAAGTAGTAATGAAGTTTTTAATGCTTGTCAAGCAAGTAATGGAAGAATGAAATATAATTTATTGATATTTTATTTTCAAAGTGTAGAAAATTTGTAATGTTTAATTTCTATCTTGGTAATATTTAATAGCTATTGTTAACCTTTATCTAAGGCAGTAGAGCTTCGAGTCTACCTTCTACTGGAAGAACAAAAGAGGCAAAGAAAATCTCATGAATTGTTGTTATTTTGAATTGAGATTTTTCAACTCCACTTCCTTTATTTAGACTTTTGTATGAGCACTTGTGCACACTAGAAGAATGAATGACATTTCTAAAGATAAGCACAGATGTTGATACTCAAGTCACAAAGACATAATCTAGTCCAAATCCTAGCTTAGAATTGAAAAACTGAAATCTTTCAATCAAAGAATCCAAAACAGAAAAAAAGTGCCTCTTTTACTTTGATTGAAACCACTTGCCAATTTGAAAATGTTTTCAATACCTTGAATCTTCTGTAAATAAAATGATCAGTTCTATATTGTACAGCTGAAATTATACTTTTCAAAAGCATTCTCCCTCTGCCTGACTGAGGGATATGTGAGAATGTACATTATGCAAATTACTCTCTGATGTTTTAAAGAAAAAGTTACACTGTACTGGAAAGCAAATAGTCAGTCTTTTTCTTGTTCATTCAAGAACTCTCCATATTTCCCTAATTAGGAATGGGCAGATCACTCATGACAGTGGGAAGTACTGTGTCTAAGAAAGTTTCTAACAGACTAACAGAAATCAGACATCCTGCTGTAGGAAGCAGCTGTTAGCAAATAATAACATTATTAAGCATTTGTAGTATTCTTGAGAAAGATGAAAAAAATCAGACAAAATGAATAGCAAATAACTGAACAAAATGCCTGTGACATGTGGTTCAATTTTCTAGCCCTGGAAGTCTTCAATTAAAGATGATATATTTGGGTGTATAATTTTTTCACCCCTGCAGAATTTTGTCTTTTTTAGTTTGTTTGTTTTAAAGTTAACTTGTCTGTGATTTCATCCTAAGCAGTGGTGGTTGAAGCTTCCTCTTTATTTGTTCTTTCAAGCAAATTATTAGTTCCTGCACAATGAGGATAGATGAGATATGATTACTGATAGGAAGTAGCAATCATAATCTGATGTTACCTAATGTTTTCAGAGGATGGTAGGACCTGTGGAGAGGAAATATGGGCAATCATCAAAATAAGGAACCATTTCTTTAGTTACCTTTTACAGACTTAAAAATAACTGTAGACCTCTAGGACCACGGACTGAAAACTACCAATTTAGATGTTGTCTAGAGTTTCAGAAGGAACAATCTTTTCTTGGAGGAGCTGGGAACCAAAGGAACTTGTCTTCACCTACAGGGACTTACTCTGTTCCCAATCAGTAAACAGTTGATCCAGTACTGAGTGCCTTTCCTGGCCTCACAACCACTGATTAATAAAGTGAGGGTCACAAATACAGTCTATCTCAAATTTTTAAGACCTGGGAGCAACAAATCTAGAGTGACTTTCTTCTATTAACATTGTATTACTATCTTCAAATAGAATATTTATCTTAAATTTTTTCACAGATAGAAAGTTATGCTTTATATAGTTTCTATGGATAATGAAAATCTCAAAGCTTTTCTAGGAGAAAAGAGTTTGACAGACTATTTACTGGCTGCTTTCCTTCATTCCTTACCTCAAGAAAAGAAGGTAGAGATTTCAGACACATCTTAAAACATTATTTATAGGATTAAACCTCCCTAACACTAAATAAAAAAATAATTCATTACATATTGTTTGCACTACCTCGAGGTACTTCACACAACAGCTCAGAGACTGAGTCCGAAAATATTAACAAAGTCTTCCTCACTTCCTTCACTTTCATGCATCTCTCAGTTCCTCTCTTAAATATATATATATTTATCCACACACATAGGTGAATATACATATACACACAAAATCAGTCTCACAATGCTTTTCTTTCTTATTAAGTTTTAATCTAGGGTTTGGTTTCGTTTGGTTTGGTTTCCAGAGAAAGCTTCATTGGGAGAAAAAGAAACATACCTGTCAGTATTGGACTATGAAGCCCATAAGAGCTACATTTGTCAATGAATTTCTTTCATTATGAATGTTCAAAGATTATTCCAGATAATTTTTGAGATACACCAGTTAAATGAGAAAAAAGACCTCTTACTTTTTTGGAAGTGAGAAATATGGAGTTAGGTGCATTCTGGGATTTTACCACCTTACTAACTAAAAGTAGAAAAATATTTGTATCATAGCCACAAATCTGGGCAGGGACTACAGTAATGTAAAAACACAGAAGACAGTCAATAATATGGAGAGTTAAGGATATAAGTGTCTGTATAATTCTGATGGGGCAAATATTCCTCTTTTTGGAAGATTATTAAAAAAAAAAAAAAAAAAAAAAAAAGGACCTGATTTTGCTCTATCTGTTCTTTATCTGTATTTGTGTAGGTCATATTTTACTTATTTTTATTGAATTAGTATAGAAAAAATCTGAATTAGAACAGGAAGATAGGCAGAATCAGTCTTGCTCTAAATAACGAACTAACATCTCCAAAAAAATATACACATATATGTGTCTTTAAATACTTGGGGTTTTTTTCTGAGATTTCAAAAGAATTGCTTATTGAGTGAAGAGTTAGTGAGACTCAGGGTTTCAACTTTGCCAATAACTCTTTGGATTACAAAGTTCCATAAAATCTTTTTTTTTTTTTTTTTTTTTTTTCTGGAGTTATTGAGGTGTTTTTTTTTTTGTAGGTAGTAGTGGAAATCAGTCAGGGCAATTTCCTAGGAAAAGGTGTGTTATGACTGAGTCTGGGTAAGTAGCACAGCAATACTCAGGTAATACCACTGATATTAAAATATATTTTAAAAGGAGTTCCCATAATACAAACATTACAAAGCCCTAATTAGGAACTGGAATTTTAAGTGAGGATACTTATTCTATTCACAATCAGCAAAATGAAGAATGTAGCTCTTTTGAACAATTAGCAATAACTGAGTCAGATATCTAGAGGTACCTTTGGGAGGGCTGCTCTGGTTGAAACCATAGTTTTTACTTTTGTTCAACTGTATGCTATAGAGTATACTAAACAAATAGTCTTGCTCCAATATTCCTGGGTTTATACTGGATCCAGGAGGTGAAGAGAAGCATTTATGCAGACCTGCACGGAAGTTAAATGAGCCCACTGAAAAACAGGGTGCATTAACTTGCTTTTGGAATGGATTAACGTGGCCTCATCATTCCTGAACATGCTGGAGTGTAGGCAAAGCAAATGTGAAAATGCACACAGATGTTCACATAGTTTTATTGAATCTAGGTGACTTGACCATGGCTCCAGGCACTGTTTAGGCATAGCACAACTGAAAATAACTATGTCCAATGTTACATGGCACATGGAGGACAGGGAGGTGATTCAAGACAGCCAACATGGCTTCAGCAAGGGCAAGTCCTGCTTGACCAACCTAGTGACCTTCTGTGATGGAGTAACTACATCAGTGCACAAAGGAAAGTCTATGGATGTTGTCTATCTGAACTTCGGTAAAGACTTTGACTCGGTACCCCACAACATCCTTCTTTCTAAGTTGGAGAGATATTGATTTGATGGGTTGACTGTTTTGTGGATGAGTAACTAGTTGGATGGTTGCAACCAGAGACTAGTGGTCAATGGTACAATGTCTGGATGGACACCAGTAACAAGTGATGTCCCTCAGGGATCTCTATTGGGACCAGTTCTGTTCAATATCTTCATCAATGACATAGACAGTGGGTTTGACTGCACCCTCGGCAAGTTTGCAGATGACACCAAGCCATCCAGAGGGACCTGGACAAGCTCAAGAAGTGGGCCCATGCAAACCTCATGAGGTTCAACAAGGTCAAGTGCAAGGTCCTGCATCGGAGTTGAGGCAACCCCCAGTATTAATATAGGCTGGGGGATGAAAGGATTGAGAGCAGCCCTGCAGAGAAGGACTACAGGGTACTGGCAGATGAAAGATTGGACATGAGCTGGCAATGTGCATTTGCAGCCCAGAAGGCAAATCGTATCTTGGGCTGCATCAAAAGGAATATGGCCAGCAAGTTGAGGGAGATGATTTTGCCCGTCTACTCTGTTCTGGTGAGACCCCACCTGGAATACTGTGTCCAGCTTTGAAGTCGTCAGCACAGGAGAGACATGGACCTGTTGGAGATGGTCCAGAGGAAGGCCACCAAGATGATCAATGGGATGGAACACCTTTCTTGTGAGGACAGGCTGAGAGAGTTGAGGTTGTTCAGCCTGGAGAAGTCTCCAGGAAGACCTTATTGCAGTCTTTCAATACAGTATAGGCCTCTTTTAAGAGGCCCATAAGAAAGATGAGACAGACATTTTAGCAGGCTCTGTTACGATAGGATAAGGGGTAATGATTTTAAACTAAAGGAGGAGAGATTTAGGCTAGACAAGAGGAAGAAATGTTTTACAATGAGGACGGTGAAACACTGGATCAGGTTGCCCAGAAACGTGGTAGATGCCCCATCCCTGGAGACATTCAAGGCTGGGCTAGACCAGGCTCTGAGCAACCTGATCTATTTGAAGATGTCTTTACTTGTTGCAGTGGTGTTGGACTAGATGACCTTTGAAGGTTCCTTCCAACTGAAACTATTCTGTAATTCTGTGATTCTATATCAGTGTCTCCTGGCAGAGCTAACAGATCAGCATTTGAACTGCCGTTTCTCTGTTTTAGTCAGTATTTGTTTAGGAAAATAAATAGTTTATAGCAATGGAGAAGGGGAACAAAAATATTGTTCTTATTTTTGGTAGCCTGAACCCCAATTGCCTTTAAGGAATCAAATAAACAAACCCTTCATGGCTAAATTTTCTTTCCCAAATAGATTTTTACTGTTTTCTGAAACATTATGCCATTTGAACTACTCCCTCTTTAATTTTATTCTGTTCTATTTTGAAATCTCCTTATACATAGATATTTGGGTGAAATTAGTCTTCTGACAGAGAGGATCTGCTGCTAAAAGCGTGTGCCATGGTAAGGCATATGCAAGTGAGGTTTTTGTTTGTTTGTTTGTTTTTTTCTGTTACTATAACATTAACACAAGGATTTTAGGTTAGAAAGAGAGGATATCTAAAAACCCAAAATCCAACACTTTTCTAAACCAGAAGAATTTTATGCATTTTTCCTGTGTCAGGTCATTTCCAAATAAAGTGCAAAAAACAACACATGTAATCAACAGAGACAGATGGAAATGCTGATATGCTGCAGAAAAGGAGATATATTCAGTAGAAATTTTCAGGCTTAAGAGAATGATATAGGCTTACAAAAATAAGATATGTAATCTAAGAATAGCTGAAATTATCCTGCTTAAGAGTCTTAAATTGTACAAGAATCAACTGTGGCTGCTGTGACTTCATAAGCTCCAGAGGAAGGGCAACAGCTGTTTCTAGCACAGAAGCAGTGGCTGGATATGTGAAAGAAGCACTCCCTTCTCCAGACAACTGCCAGAGAAACAGAGATGCTGGAAGGTCCTGTGGACTGAGGAGGGGGCCAACAGTCACCTTCCTCCCAAGAACTCAGCTGTCTGTATCCCCAGGCTGTGTTTGATGCATTAAAGCCCTGTGACCTAGGCTCAGTGTTACTGGGAAACTGGTTTTAGGGCAGGACAAAGCATGTGAGTTAAAGCCATACAAAACAAGAAAAGGAAAAACACAGAAGTGTCATTGCTGAAACATTATGAGCAGCTCAGACTTGCAAAAAGGAAAATACTGACATGAAATTTATACAACCCTTGGGGTAGTATTTTAATCAAAAGGTAGTAATTGAGCAACATCAAGTATCTTCAAGTAGCAACAGAGGCTGATGGTTGATTGATGCCTGTCTGGTCACCAAACACTTATCAATTCTCCTATCAGGGCTAGTGAGCTGACTAATGCTTAGCCTAGTAGCTTTTTAGTCCAAGTTATCTACTCTGTATGTATTAGCCAATGAATAGTTATGCTGCACTCTCACACTGTACGCATATTTTCAAATTGCCTGACATAAGTGACACAAAGCAAAAGCAGGAAGGATAGCTGCTGAATATGAGAACAGAGAGGGACTTCAGGTAGTGCTGGCTGCAGGCAGCAGAAAATCATGTTCCCCTAATGCAACTGAGACTGAAGCAGCAGCTTTAAAAAGGAAATTAGCATTTCATCTAAGCCGTGCTTTCATGCTCCAACTTATTTTTTTAAATGCAAAAGTATGATATAAAAGACATTCATTACTGGAAATTTGTAAATACAAAAATCTCAAGACTGTTAATAATTTTATCTCCCTTTCAAAGAAACTTTATAAAAACAAATGTAATGAGAATGTAAAGAAGAAAGTAGACGAGTAATTAAAAAAAGGAAAAGGAAAAAATGTATGAAAGGGAAAACAGAAAAGAAGCAGTAGCAGAAAATAAGTAGGCAATAGGAAAAAAGGATTTATTACAAGAAAAAATAATGAAGTTGAAAACAAATTTTTATATGTTTTTGGTGTTGGCTGCCATACTGCTATATCATTCTTGCATTTACTGTAGGTTACTGAAATCATGGTTTCTGAATATTTGGCAGTACAGAAGATTTTAAATGCACAAAAATCTCATTGTAGCTTTCTCCAATTGACTGAGCCTTATGAATTCTGTCAAATGACTCTTGATAGTAATCAGACAAATAAGTGAGTGCTCTAAAAAGATTAATCCTCAGGAATTCCATGAGAGTATATTTCAGACAGATGTGAAAGCACATCTTGTTGTGCTTATGGAACCCATTTCTGAAACTACTTTCAGAATAGCCTTGTTCTTGTATTATTTTTCATTCTATTGTCTCTGATCTATAATTCAAAATGAAAAATCCTTTGACTATTATATGCGATATATTTCCAAATTGGTGCTGAAATTTTCAGCTACTAGGTGTCCATTATTGTTATCAGACACAAAAATGTGAAGGTGGAGAATACTGATCAGGTAATTCTGTTTGGATTTCTGTCAATAAAGGACATATCCTGCCTGTTTTTACTGCTGTTGTTATCATGAAATAACAAGGAGTGCAGTAATTGCTGTACTTTCACACTATACAGCTGTAACTACTGAAATAAAAAAGTCTTACTCTCTTTTTGTAAACTGGTCTTGTCCTTCCTGAAACATGAATTATATCACAATTCGCTCTAGGGTCAGTCTGCAATCAGGTATTTCTTTCATTCTCCTCAGTGATTACATCCATCCATTAAATTACAAAAATTCCATAAAAATGAAGATAAGTATTCGTAAGTGTGCTACTGATGAGTTGAGTTCTAACATTATAATAGGTATCATTATATTAGATTATGATATATTGTCTCATGTTTCTCATTAAGATTTCATTGCAAGTTTCTAATTATAATGGCACTCCTTAATGCTACTAAGGCAAAGCTTCTGCTATACTTAAAAAGCTAAGTTTCTATAGGGGAGAAATTTGCAAAGGCACAGATGTGCCTAACTTGCATTGAAATTCAGTAAGAGTTAGCCACCTAACTGTTATTTATCCCTTAGGAGAATAACTGAAGCATAAATAGTCTTTGTGGTTGCACAGCTTGAGGGGGTGGAAGAAAAGGTTTACTTTTCACTAAAAAAAAATCTGCAGAAAAAAAAAAAAGAACCTGACATTTATATGACAGTAGGCACTGATATATTAGTAACCCATTTTCTAATTACAGAGCACATTTTTTTTTTTTTGTCTTTCATTGCAACTCTAACTTCATATATGTATATAAACTGTATGTGTTTGGGAATATATATTTGTCTATATAAAGGCAATTGTATATACATATATATATATATATATAAAAATACATAGAAGCATGGAACTATGAAATAAGTCTATTATGGAATGTACATGACTCTCAAATTTCAATATGATAGCTAAGCCCACTTCCTCTACACAACAATCTAGAAAATAAAGACACATAGATAAGAGATCTTCAACCATGTTGCTCTTAACTCTCATTTCTCTTAAAATGCGGAGGGTGAAAAAATCTACTACGGAGGGATGAGGGATATTGAAAAAAATGGTAATACATGACAGATTGAAAGGAGGGTTCTCCTGAGGATTGTACTTTCCCACTAAGGTTAAAACAAACAAACAGACGAAAACAAACAAAAAACAAAGCCACCAAGAATCTAAGATTACGTAGGCATCATCCTGTCACAAAACAAAGCAAGTGGGAAGTGATAAGGAGAAAGAACAAAAGTACTGGGAAGTTTAAAATCAAGGACAAACGTGAACTGCGGCCTCATTTAGCAAAAGAATCACATGAGGCAGGTGGAGACTACAGCTGTATGACAGCCGCACAATAGTAATGGTTGTTGTGTGCCACAGTAGAAGGCTGCGACACAAACGCTCTAACCTGGACACCCTAAGAAATATTGTTGTTGTCCTCTGTCCTGTGATATTAGTCTAGATAAGATGAAAATGGTCTAAATCTTCTGGTACAAAGGACCTAACATAGATAGACTTATGTTTTTCTTCCTTTTTTTGTCCACAGACACTGTCTTATTTCTGTTTGATACATGTGAGAAGATTTCTATCAAGTTAGAAAATCTGGATGATTCTAGAGGAGAAAATTTGTCAGAGAGTAATGCACACTGCTGCTACCTTCTATCCTACAGGCTTTTGGGCAGCATGAGAAAAATGTAAGCCTTTTAACAAACAACTGGGAAAGATATTACTAATTTAACTGGTATTTTTAGAGAGAGATGTAATGTGTTCAATATGTCTTTTATTATGCTTTAATATTAAACTTTTTGCAATTACCTAAGGCTACTTTTCAATTTTTCTTCTAGATGAAGTGAAACAATTCCTTTTCATTTTGCATGATCCACCTTTCTTCAGCTACAGAACAAAAGCAGATAGATTCATCAGTTTTGCACAGCACTTGTTTGTACATTTGTTTCATTTCTACTACTGCTACACTAAATAACTGAAATGAAAGTGATGATAAATTAGAAATCTTATGCCTATAAATGCATTTCTTTCTGAAGTCCGGCAGTCAGAGTACTTTTTAAAAATACTAATGAATGATCGCATGGCTGTCGCCCAGAACAAGGGTTTTAAGCATAGGCATATATACTATTAACACATAGTATGACATATACTATACATCTAGCATAATTGATGTTCCAACAGAATCTGGTTCACTCTGAAAATAGTTTTAGAATTCAAAAAATTTAGCATGGCTTTTCCCTTCTAAGTATATAATCTTATATTAAAATTATGGGCATTCTTTTTTTTTTTTTTTAAAGAAGAATATTTTACATGTATATGAAACTTTGCATATGAATCTACGTGTTTACAAACGTGTGTATCCTGGTAATAAATGAAATTGAATATAAAAGAAAAGAGCTTAGATTTTTTTTTTCTTTTTTTTCTTTTTAGGCACATGTAATGCCACAGTCTTTATTTCGTTTCAGAGAGACATAATGGCTTATTAAACAAATGACTGAGTAATGACTCAGGAGATCTAGAATCTAGTCCTCATATTACTCCTGGATGACCTTAGCCTGTCAGCGCACCTCTCTCTTAATTACTGACAAAACAGAGTAGAACTGTCAAACACTATTGAATCGGTATCCTAGCAAATCTCTCTTGGCTTAGCTTAGCTGCACTTTTTCTGGGTGATGTTCATGCCACGTAAAGATCCCTTTCTTGTTATGGCAACTCTTCCTGAAGGCAACATGTTTGGCAGAGGCAACAGGGCTGTGCTGTAGCTCCCTCATCACACCTGGTCGTTTGGGGATCAACCTGCAAAGAACGAAAAAGCACAGAGGTGTCTGAGCCAGAATAGCTCCACATGAAGTGAGCAGCCACAGCAAAAGCCCTAAGAGGTGTAAGAAAGAGATGGCAGTGGCAATCCCAGACAAGTAAATACGAAGAGCAGGTGAAAGTAGTGATGCACATGACCAAATGTGTTCAGCTGTTTTTTGGTGTACAGTCTTCTCATGCTTTTGGGGGGACAGATAGACTTTCACCTTTGTGACACTCTAATTACTATAGTCTGAGACATTTTGTGCTTCATAAACACTTTTTAAATTATTTAAACGGCTAAACCATGCTAAAAATCTGCCTTAAGATAAAATTGGTGTAATGTTGAGGATAGCTTGAGTAGGAATTCATCTCACAGAAGGTCAAACATCTGCAGCTAACTACATCTCAGCCTAATAGTTCCCTTTATATTCTGATATATCTTCGGCTTCTGGTTTAGGTTGTTATTGTCTTTTTCTCACCATAGACTTTAAAAGGAGATGGACATGGCTAGCCGAATAGTAGATTCCTGTAACTCCTGATAAGAATTATATGCACCTACGAGCATTTTTAATGCTGGTCCCTTAACATGAGTGCTCTGCTCTAACCCATCAGTGTGAATGCTCTCTCAATTTATGTCATAGTTCACAGAAAATATTTTTATTTAAGGTACACATAACTGAAGTCCAAAATATAATTTAGGTTTTTGACTCCTAAAACAGAATAGATGACAACTGGAGAGCATCAGACTCTTTAATCCATCACTTTCACAAACCCATCCACTTAGAGATAAGGACTCTCTATTCAAAAAGATAAAAGTACAAATTTAGAGTAAGAAAGAGGATGCACAGTTTCCAGATACAGCAGCTAAGGCAGAGGACTGAGTAAGGTATATTTGAAACAGTAAAATATGAGAGATTGTCCACACTGTAAAACAAAATGAACAAACAGAAAAACGCAAATCAAAGTGAAGTTTTTGCCACAACATTTATGCTAACATTTTCCTCAAAGCTTTTCCTCACATGAAAAAGTTGTTTTTGTTAAAGATCATAGTAATTAAGAAGATAGCCAACATGAGTATAAAAAAGAAACTATCTTTGTGAAATAAATTTTTGGAAGAAATTAAAATAGGTTTGCCAATTACATTTAGCTACAGTTGTCCCTGTTTGTATGTTCTCCCCATGAGTCCAAACCTGCTTGATATTTTCAAATCCAAGGTAATCATCACAGGTTTTTATATTGTTCTTTCTTCAGCTAATATAAAAACTTGTAAATCCAAACCAACATTAAGAAGACAGATTGAAAATATGATTAATTATACACAAAGCCACCATTAAGTTAGAATAATTGTGTTCAGATGCAAATTCTGTCATAAGGATGCCCAGGGGAGCTGTTCTAACACATAAAGCAGGAGAATTTTGTTCTTTGGTATAGAACGATTTTATCTCTCTGTTTATGTGGATTTAAACATATTTTATGTGAAGTGCACTATTGCTACAATCTCAGGTGGTATTCTTTGAGATAAACGATTACTGTCCAAGTTATTTCCCACTCCATCATTATTTAGACTACTGACTGACAGACAGGAGGACCTTGAGGCCTAGGTATCTATAAAAGTATAATTAAGAAAAGAGGTAGAAATAGATGAGTTATTTAAAAAAAATACTTGAGATCTTAAAGATTTAGATGATAGGATTAGTTTTTTTGTTAAGTGAAACCATGACTTACCTGTAGAGAAATAGAAAATATGCATGGAAAAGCATTACAAATATTGAAGTATATATGCAGCGATTAAAGCATTATAATGGCTACAAATGCAATATTAAATATTCAGGAATGGTGTGTATGCAATACATAAAAGTCTGTTTCACAAGTGATTGTTTTTCTATAGATGTAAAAAGCAGGATTAAGATTATTTCTTAGAAGAAAGATTGGTACATTCAACTGGAGCATATAATGGAACAAGAAGCACACATTTATAGAGACATCTTTATAAATCAAATAAGAATGTCTAAATTGGAATGGAAAAAATTGAACATGAAAAGTGGAGATACAGACACACTTCACTACAAGTGAAAGATAAATTTTACCAGTGATCAGAAAGAAAGAAATAAAAGGACTGAGAGGCCAGTTTATGTTCTAAAACCAAAAAACAAAACCAAACAAACTTTTGAAGGCAAAATGCACTAAAGTAAATGGACTTAGAAGATTTATTTTTTTCCTTTCAAGAATACTATAATTCTGGGAAAAAAAAAAAAAAAAAAAAAAAAAGGAAGGCATTTATTCTATTATATACAATTGACTTTATTTCAGATTAATTCAAAGAATGTATTTTGTGGAAAAAATCGCAAACTCTATTCCAAACTCTGAATTTTAAATAGGAATAATAAAAAAAAAGAGTATTTATGCTTCTAAAATAACTTTTGGAATGAAAAAAAATCTATACAAATTTGAAATGTTCTAAAAAACTTTGAAAATTCATCAAAATCCATGCTGAAATATGTTTTCACAAATCAACATTCTCAAAATAAATTTTGTAACTTCCATAGTTTTCTACTGTAAGGTCTCTAGTGCAAGAGCTTCAGGAATTGTGATTTTACAAAAGGGACAAACATGAACTTCAGCCACCTATCACCATGCTTCTAGACACTAAAGGAGTATACAGAATGATTTTGGCATGCTACTTGTTAGAATTATTTAAAGCAAGAAATTTAAAGAAAATATTTCATTTCATTTCATGTATACAGGACGCAGTTCAAGTACTGGCTTTAGGTACACATATATGAAATGGAAGCAATTTCTTTAGCTGTTTGTTTCAAGATAGCTTTTGTCAATATTCTAGATTTGTTAAGAAAAGCTGCCCAGTGTAATGGCTGTAATGTGTATTAACTGGACTTGAAAATAAAACAAGTAGCAAATATCTAACTTCAGAAAGACACTGGCATAGTTAATCTCCACTCCCATTAGATGGGATAAGTTAAACAAAAACTTAGAGGAGAGAGGTTGAAGAAAAAAAAATGCAAAATATTTTTTATTGTGCTTAAAAGCAGAATGCAGAGGTTTCCAAATTAATAAATTGCATCTCATACTTAAATGCTCTGCCAAAAGACCCTGCAAAAGACCCTGCCTTCTCCTACCAAAGCATAATCACAAGCAGTTGTTTCAGATTTTTTCAATCTGACAAAGATTGCTGTCCTAACACTGCAGAAATTTTCAAGAACCTTGAAAAATAATCAAGATACAAGGTACAACAAGCATCGCAATAACTGACAAAAGGAAACAAGGTGCTGCAAATGTAAAATACTGAAAAGCGCATGAGATGACCTAAATATGTAACCAAATTCTTCCATGACAGTTTTTCAAGAGGAGACAATTTTATACACGATTCACACTCTACAGATATTCACAGACTACTGAGAAGTAGTGCAGCCAGCATTACATTGCCAACAGCCTTCTTCAGAAGTCAAGCCATGGCAGTTGGGATCCACATTTAGCTTTACTGAGCTTAGTTTTATCACAAGAATAGACCCACCAGCTCATTTGGAAGGAAAGCTAGAAATCTTTTGCAAAAAATACTTATTACTGATATAATCTCTAATTACTGATTATAAAGTATAAGCACTAATTTCTTCCTATGGCATTGAACATGGCTTGGCCAGCAGTCTGAACAGTTAATTTTTACAGCTTGTCTTAGTTTGAAGGAAAATTTCCAAAGTGGGGAGAGCTGATTTATGCTCACAAAAATCCATGTGACTTTTACATAATTAAAAAATTTGCACAAGATTTTAAAACCAGATATTTCTAGAGTATATGGAGGTAGTGCTCATAGACAGAATTCTGCTTAGGGCACAGCATTCAGCACTTTATTGAGAAAAGACAGAGACTAATATTGCTGTTTTGCTGTTTGTCTGACTGCTTATATATTCCAGCTATTCAACAAGATGACTGTCATGTGCAGGTTCCCCTTTTTTTTGAGAGATGGAAGTGTTAATACTTTGTAGGTTACACAGTTACTAATGAAAACTGGAAAAAAAACTGGCAGATAAAAAAGAACTTATTGTTAAGCAGTATATCTGAAAAGTTGCCACCAGTCCAGCAGGAGGCTTGAATATACTCTGCCAAATCTAGAGCTGATTAAACTCTGTGACTACGTTTCCTTAATTAGTGGTAGAAAAATAAAATAAAAATAATTTTAAAGAAGAGCTAATAATAAATCAATTGAAAATTTGGGGTTTGATCTGACATGATGACAGGACAGGAAGCAATTGTGCTATACAGGAATATAAAGAACCTCTGTCAAGTATCAAAAGGAACATTTTAAGAATAAACATTTTTTTAAAAAACAGACAAAGAAGAAAACTCAGTGTCGATGTCTTCAGAAGTAAGGCTTGCTGAGATTAGGGATGATAACCTTGTAGTTAAAATAAACCTACTTATAAACTTACTTGTTTAAAAATCTTTATCTTTTAATTTTTTTCATATAACATTAAACTATTCTTTGATGCAGATCTACAAATAGGTCACTGACTTCTGTGGGAGAAAAATCTGGAACAAGCTCACTTTAACTTACTGCATAAGATTCATTGATGTATTTCAGTGAGGTAAAGACATAAAGCCTGACTTGTAAGAGAATTTTATGAAGATAGAAAGAGGGAGGCTCCCTGAGTAGTTCTAAATTATTTTATTTTTTTTTAACCTACACCATGTTTTAAAGAATATAAATCAATGCCTAGGAAATTATTTCTATGAAATATTAATATTTTCTTATGAAATGAAATTCTTAAACTGACACAGAAAAACATAAATTGAAATAAAAAATACTCAATATACATGAGCTTCTTAAAGTAAGAAAAGAAAAAGCATGATCTTCCTACAAAGTATGAATCACTATGTTTTGTCTTTCAGTGTTTTAACTATGCAGATTTTTATTTATCCTTATGGCACCCCCCACTTCTGTTATGTTCATGCATTTCAGGAATTTCAAGCTGGTAATGGTTTCAAATGTGAAGGTTTCACATAGGAAAACAGTTAGTATCAGGTACGTGCTTACTGTAACGAGTGGGATGTAAGGATAATATAGTCTTGATATGTGGCTATAAAGGTTAGTTATACATCTTTTGTAAACTCTAGACTGTCTTTGAAAGTTCTGGATATTACCTATCAGTAGTATTTATGAACTTTTAATAAAAATATTATATGTATAAAAAGGTACAATGACCTGATTTAATAGACTGTAATGTACATCTTAATGGATCTAAAAAAGGCATTATATACATGTTAATGACTCACAAGTCTAAGATTTTGAAAGGACTATCAATGTACACTGTATCAACAAATTCACATGCATAGAAGCTTTTAACACAGAAATAAAACTGTTCTCATCTAAATTCTATTGTTAACAATAAAATAGAAAAATACATTTCCAACCACTATGAAAATAGAAATACTTCTGACAATATCATAAATGCAGTTTGTCACTAGCTGAGAAAAAATATTGAACTAGGTTTGTGTTTTTAAAGCACAGTAAATGTGTTTTCCTTACAATACAACTATGCTTTCAATAAACTGAGAAAGATGCAAAAAGAGTTCATGTATGCATTTTGGGTTATAAAATTTAAAATATTCTTATAGGAAATGTAAGACATCTTTGATATACTGTAACATGTTTATCAAAGCAAGGAAATATGAAATTGCTGTAAGAGTGAAACTTCGTAATTACTGTGAATTGTCCCTCTGTAATTATAGGTAACATTATTAAATGGAGCTCTAAATCAGAATAAATCGGATTAAACTGTAATTAAACAGGACTCAAATAACAAATAAATAACTTTAAAGATTCAACTCTGACTGCTTTTTATCTTGAATAAAATCAAAATGTGAAGGTTGGTTTTTTTTTTATCAAGGAATTACTTGAATACAATGAAACTTTGTGAGGCATCGTTACCCTTTTTGTATGCACATTCTACAAGTTCTGACAGAAGAAGATGAGCAACAGATGCTGATTTTGGGAAAGCCTCCATGAAATAATCATTTCAAAAATTGTTTCATTTCAAAAATCATTTGTATAATCCAAGTCATCTAATTCATACGTTAACCAATGTTAAACATGCATCCCATGATGTATATCTATCATATTCCTTTGGATACTTAATTTCTGCTAAAATAACGTATTTATATCACATCAAAATCTTTGCAGTTAAAATAGCGCCTTCTCATAGGTGTCTTTTCAAGATGTCTTTATTACACAAAGCCAAAATATACTTACTATCATGTGTCTAACTACATTCCAGTCTCTCAAATACACACATTTCAAGGTTTATTGCCTGCTGTAAAAACAATAATAATAAAAACAGTCACTCTTGCCTCAAAGGCAGCTCATTCTTTATTCACATATCTGTTGATCCAACCAAAAATACCCTCACTATTCCCCTCCAGGAGCCAGTTCCTTTCTCTGTCCACCACTGCAACTTTCTGTGATCAAAAATGCCATAGATTTTATTATAGAATAAGCTGAATTCCTTCAAACTGCTCCTAGTAAAAATGTGTCTCATGCTTCAGAGTCTACAATTTTATTATCATTGTAATTTTTTGTCAGTTTAACAATAACAACTTTGGCAGTAGCAGCATGCAGTGAAAATACCACGGTCACCAATTGCAGACCCTAGTTTTGTGCCAGGCTAAATATCATTCAGAAGACTTTTGTGTACCACAGGCATTGGCTGGCAAGGAGGCTGGGAATGCTCATAGGAGCCAAATGCATTAGCATTTGTGGACTTACTGCTAGCATGAATTTGGCTTTGTTTGCTCACTATATGGTTAATTATACACAGCAGTAGTAGTACCCTCTATCATCTCTCTAAATTATACACTGCAGTGATGTATACTTTGACTGACATATCGTTTTCTTTCTGTGTCAAACAACTTAATGATAAGGGAATGTAGCTTTGGAAGTATAGACTGAAATATATTGCACATGTAGTACATAATTCACAATGTAAATTTTAATGAATCAAGTGTTTGTTGCATATTTCAGAGGAAAATGGTCATCTTCTTTTAACAGGAAAACATCTTACCTGTCTCTTAAATAGACGTACAATTATAATTATACTTTAATTCTGAAAATGTTTAACTTGATTTTTTTTTTGTTGTGAATATAATCCAGAAATGTGTTTCAAAAGACAAAAAGGGAAAGAAAATCCTTACAATGTAATGGTTGGAAATTTTTTCCTGTCAGAAAGGAACATCACTTCATCTCATACAATGTGTTGACTGCAGTTGCTGAAATTAGAAATGACTCTTTGAAGATCTGGATCAACTCAAACAGAATACATATAAGACTTGGAAAATTTTACGTAAAATACCCTGCACCTCTGTCTCATGCCAAATCATTTCTATCTAGCACATGAAGGAACACTTGCAGATGAAAATATTCCCCGTATAGAAACGTTTTGGGCTTTGTTGCTTTTTTTCTCTTCACAGACTTGCTTCTTTACAGCCATCATTTTCAACTTTTTTCTTCAGATCAATTTTTAAACCGCCCATGTGCTTCCCTGCTTGGCAGATGACCTGCTGCTGTGCCTGGCATGCACATCATTGCAGTTCTTCCCTTAGGCTACTTACTGCAGCTGCTTATCATGATTGACCCCTGACTGTCCACTCCTCCTGACCCAAGCTCTTTCATCCATGGCTTGCCTTGTTTCCCAAGTGCTGAGTCAAAACCACTTTCCAAATTGGTGTAACTCCAATGTGTTTACATGTCCTCTGTGTAAAACAGTCTCTGATTTTTGTCTAACTTCATTATACCCTCTGAAGTGAATTATAAACTAACCATAAATCCAGGAGAGCTTAACTTCAGACGCTTTGCTTTCATTTGAAAAAAAAAAAAAGCCCATAAAAATAGTGTTAGCTGTTCAAAATTACTAGATAAGAAAATAACTATAGAAATAAATTGATTCAAGGACCCAAATACTGTCTAGATGGCTGTTTGTTTGTTTTTAAAGTGGTGGTGGGGGGGTTATTTCTTTTGTTTTCAGATGATGACGATGATCTATAAACAAATGTAAAACACATGTTTTGTCAATCACATGCAAGAAAGGATCAATGGAAATCAATTTAAGATGCCTAGTCATCTGCAAAACCACTTCTGCTGCCTGATATACTTCTAAGTGAATTCCAGTAACTTGGAATCTCTAAAAGTTGTCATATTAACTTCACTTCATCATTTCTCAATCTGTCTCAATATTCGTAAACTTCTTTTTATCAAAGAGAATATTTAAAGGTTTCTGTGCCTTGTGTGGCTTCTTTCTCTTATATATTGTCAGAGTCAAGAGGAAATATGTGATGAGAAGAGAAAAACTGCTTATTATTCAGGTCTTATAACAAGAATCATAAGAAAAACGTATAAAGAAAAACATTTCTGTCATTTCATTTATTTAATAAATAAAGTACTAAGAACAGAAAAAACACTCCATGTCTGAAATGAGAATGGAATCTGATTGAAAAGCAATCTATTTTTAATGTAAACAGAAGGTAGAAGTGAGATGATCTAATTTTAGCTGTTTAAGAGCTAGACTTGTGGTCAAAGATTGTCTTTAGGTTAAAAGGTGACTAATCCAAAGCATCCTCTGTGGTCAATAGGGTGAGGTATACTTTTTAGTTTAGCAACCTGCTGTAGGTGGAATGAATCATTCTTTGCAGGTACCCTTCTAAGTACAGAAGCCCAGATGATTTGGCTAGATCAGGGGTGTCAAACTTATTTTCACCAGGGGCCACATAAGCCTTGTGGTTGCCTTCAAAGGGCTGAATGTAATTTTAGGATTCGGTCCACAGACCTTGTGTTTGCCATTCAGTTATGTGCATTGTACTCCTTTATCACCGATACTGTCTCATAACACAAAAGATGTACTGTTTTTTCTCCTTGAAACACAAACTTGGATTAGTTTTTACATCTATCATTAAACTGCCTTCCTTCTGCATCAATCTTTCTCTTACTGGACATTTTGGGATTCAAACTGATCCACAAAAGATGGTATGATGCGCTACCTAAGTAAAAGACCAGGATGTCCTTTAGGACCAGGTTAATAGTCAGGGCCTCTCACACAGGCTCACCTTTCCTTCAAACCCCCTCCCCCATACCACAGAGCCAGCCGTAACCATGGAAAACAATGTGGAATTAATGAGTGGGACCCTGTCTGCTGGTTATAAAATATCTTTTTACAGGTACTTTTTAAAAATAACATGTAATTGCTACGGTCGCAGCTCCCACTGTTCTGCTCCTACCAACAACGTGTATCACACACACTGCATGCGTGACTCATGTGACTAAGCATTGGCAGGAGCCTGGGGACAAGGAGCTCAGCATTGCCGCTGGGTGGAAACAAAGTGCTGGCCAGATAAAACAAGGTGGCAGGCCGGGTGTGGCCTGCGGGCCAGGTGTTTGACACCTGTGGGCTAGATACAAACTTCTATTGTGATATGAGATTAAGGGAAATTATCCCATCAATGTCTATAAAGCAATTCATACAGTACAACTTCAAGACATCTCTCCTATGGGTTTGGTCACCTTATTACTCTTTGAAGTTTACACTTATGAAAATGTGAAATACCTGCTGTCACAATATAGTACACAATATAGTAAAAAAAGACATTCTAGAAAAATGTGTCAGTGGTCATTACTATCTGTTGCATTTTTGAATAAGCATAGCAGCTAAGTACAAGTTAAACCAAGCCTACCAACACTGATGTGGCTGGTTTTCAAGTGTGCCTCTCTGTTATTGTAGATTGAAGGTCCTCAGATGCTTATAGAAAAGATATTTGAAGGAATATGTATCTAGTTGTCAGGTATCAGTACCTTACGTTATGCCTGGCTACTTAAAGAAGGCTGTTTTCTACTGTTTCAGTTAATGTCAGGCTGATTCCACAACCAGACAGACAAGGTAGTATATAATTTACTGTACTCATGTATGGTAATGAAATTCAGCTCTTTCTGTTTGACAAAATAAGAAATTGAACCTTTAAAATAGCTTTTCTTAAGACAGGAGCAGGAGAAACTGTTGCTCAGTGCTTAATTTCCAAAATTAACATGAATTAAAAAAATACACTGGATTTAGTTGAGGTAACTTAATTGAAGACATAGCTGGAAACTTTAAAATTTTTAATTCTTCTAACAAATACATCAACATAACTGTTACCATTAAGTTCTGAGATAGGTAATTGAGTATAAAGTTTTATGAAAGAGCTAAAGTTAAATGTAAATGCATAATTTCTAATTTCCTTCTGTCATATCAATTGCAGCCCCTCTGCACGCACCTGCAAAAAAAGAGTAGTTTCAGGCATTATTCCCCATTGCAACCAAAAACACAATTGTAAATACTTCTATTAGAGCCTGCTTGACTGGCTACCAAGAAACAACCAAACACCTTTTACAACCTTTGATTAGAACAGGAAAATTTAAGAAAAGGAATGACAAACTACTATTAAAAAATATCAACTCCTCCTTCATTTCCATTGATATAGAATATGATATTTTAATACCAGTTGCAACAGGAGACACAGTTCAATGTCAACTACAAGGATGGGAAGGGCAAATCTGCAGCCAGGCATACAAGAGCAGCTGTACCATTCTGGTGCCTCTGTTGATGAGTACAAAATAAACAGAAAATTACAGTGATATACAAATTCAACAACAAAATCAAGAAAAAAAAAAGGGAAATGTAAAATTGACCCTAAAAGAACTGTAAAAACATAACAACAGAAAAGTCATGATTATTCCTCTGTACTTTTTGCCCTGGCTGGAGTCCAATTGTTCTTTATCCTGATAGATATTAGCAAGCTGACAGTGCTGACAGACAGTACTTCTAGAAGCCAGAAGTTCTTTCTGACTACCTTTACTTATTTTTTCTTTTCCCGGTCCATAAAAGCATTTGAGTATATGTGTAAAAGATGAATAATAACATACATATATATGTCAATGTAAGTAAGTGCTGTGCTGGATCAGAGCCAGTGTGCACATTCATTTGCTAGGTTTAAACCTAGCCTTGCTTTTAATAGCACCAAAGATAACAATTCCATAAGCTTTTTCATAAAAAAATAAGTGTACAGTCTTGGGAGAAGAATTTATTTCCTTAAGGGAATATATAAATAAAAAACAAATTAATATTTTCTTCTCTTTGCTCCTGGTTAAGTATTGCCATGAAAATATGCAAAACGCGTGTTTTCATTTCCAAATTGAGAAGTTTTATGAACTTGTAGAGCACTTTGAAATGGCCCAGTTTACTTACAAAACAACTGCAATACATCCTTAATCCATTCCACATTATTGGTTCTGTGGACAGAATATTCTTTGTCAGAAAGACTGCATTATAGTTGAGCACTGACAGTAGAATTCTCCAGCATTATGGAGATAAATTGTGCACTGGAAATAGTAGAACAAATATTTGCGTCTTTTTGTTGATAACTCCAAGAAATCCAGAATGTTCAGGTAGTCAAGTCAACATTTATTTTAGACAGATTCAACTTCTGGATAAATTGAATCTGCCTTCTGTTCTCTCTGTTCTCTGTCCCTTTTTTTTTTTTTTTTTAATTATTATTATAAATAATAACAATGTAGTTACAAGTTTTAGATAATCTGACCTGGTTTATATCCAAATTTAAGTTTTAATAGCTTTTTTTTAGTTGAAAATTAACATTGAAATTATTTTTTTCTTTAGGTTTAGCAATTCCAAATAGTGATACGTATTATAGCAGAAGTACAGTTCCTATAATGCCTCTACAACTCAGAACCAGACAACTAGGTATTGAACTACTAGAGACCATGTTGCTCAATATAAATATATTTAAATCTTGACTATTAAAGGATGCAGGACCAGTTTTTACAATGGTTGAACTTGGTTGAGGTTCAGCATAATTTTACGATTTATGCTTCATTCTGTGGTATAAAAAAGTATAGCCTAAAGACGATGACAAAAGCCCCAGACTGTAAACAAAATCATGGTTACTGGTTACGAAAGGAGCCTAACCCAGTGGGTCAACTTGAAACAGCTTTAGAGATCAGAAAGAAAACAGGAAACTCATGTACAACATAGAATTAGAAACAAATTTAAGGAAATCATACTTATAAGAGAACCACAAAATTTGTAAGAAATACAAATAAACCCATGTTGTCCTCAGACCATTAACATCATATATCTGACGAAATACTCAGGTGCTTAATGACTCATTGTAAACTCATTTCAACTCTTGTTCTCTAATTTAGAAACAGAATTAGAAAACTACCTATCTTAATGTTAAAACTTGGAGGAACACCAGAAGGATGAACATAACACTCAAGATGAGACAAAGACACTACAAAATTAATAAATAACAACATTAAGACTGTTATGGGAATTCTAAGTGTGTAATGGGGATTTGCTGTAATAATTACATGATTTGGGCTTTGACCATCCAATGTTTCCATCCTTTTAATTAGACTAGGAATAGTAACATTTTTGTATTTTGATTATCCTGTTAAAACATTAGTTACACTAAAAATCAATTCCTGACAACATATAGAATGTGTTATCTTTTTGCTTATAAGAATTTTAGTGTGTATATATATCTATATAATTTTTTTTTCGTCTAACTTTTCCTAAAGATCTTCCATCGTAGAACTGGAAAGTCAATACTGACTTATCTAATGTTAATAGATTGGGGTTTTTTTGGTAAGAAATTAAGATTTATGTGTTAAAAGTAACACATACATAATGGGTAAGGACCTTCCCCTCATTTGTTTCCCTTTCCACACATCTGTTCTGCAAAATGTACCTGCATCAGTGATGTCACATCTAGTATATATGCAATGAGAATTTTGAGTGTGTTTTGTTTAATCCATCCAGACATTCTCTCTTGTGTCATGTACAAGTAGGAATGCTATTAACTCTGACTCTTCATAGACCAAGCCAGCCTGAATGCAAGAAATGATTTGATCTTCTAATGTTTTGGGCTTAAAACACACAGTTCCCTATAAAAATTGTTATCCTGAAAATGGAGAAGGATTCCTTCAGTGTGTATGCATATGTATTTGCATACAGGCATGATCACATATTTTACACATTTCCTAACTGCAAAAAAATATTCTGCTATGCTTTCAATTGCCTGTGGAACTGTCATACTGCATCAACAAGCTTAATATTGACCTATTTGGTTGACTTATTGACTTGTTCCTGCAGCAGTTCATTTTCTAACAAGATCTAGTTCCTTTCAGATTCTTTTACATTACATTTCAAAAACAGACTGATGTAGAGAAACAAGTCAGCTGAAACCGTTGCTGGAGATGGAACTGAACATATGCAGTACATACGACTATTACATATAGACATACATATATATAAGAATGTTCATGTATTTCTTACATAGTTTTACTGGAAAGAAATCACTGCTTATGACAGATTCGATATGTCATGTGAAGGATGAACAGAGGTATTTGATCTGACATCTACAGCATTACAATGAAAAAGTCAATGGCTTCCTTTTAAACTCATTTTGAATACTATTAATTATACAAAGAAATTATATTCGTACAAATGTGAATTTCAGTTTTGTAGCTCCAACTTATCTGCAAGCCTTACCGCTTTCAGAAAATTTTCTCATATACCTGAATCACAAATCCTGGTCAGGAAAATGTAGGCTCAAGTTTCAATGTCTGTCTTTTTTGTTTTTTTGGGTTTTTTTTGTGTGTTGGTTTTGTTTGTTTGTTTGTTTTCTTTCTGAAAGCACTTTTCAAGCTTTCTGTAATCACTAATATTCTCACTAGCATTGTAATTGATTTCCTGCTAATTTTTGGGTTTGTGTATTTCAGACATACCACATTAGCTTGGTCTTTGGAAGCCTGAGAAACCTTTCCTAATGTCAAACTGTTAGTTCTTTTAAGTCTTATTTTCATACAAAAATAATGCCAATATAATTACATGCATATAGTTAACACACTACAGCTCCTTCAAATTGGCACAGCTGTTCTGCTGTATGTATAAGCAAGTAGAGATGTTTCTCAAGACACCGCTATGTGACAAATTCTGTAAATTATTCTTATTATTGGTTTTACAGGAAAATGAACAGTTTCTGTAGATAATTGTACCCTTAACCAAAGTAAGTACACCAGGATGAAATCTAAGAATAGCCAGCTATATTCCTTGCCTCCAATCCTGTAATAAACAAAGGATCAAGCTCTAAATTTGATTACACAAAGGACTATATCCATAAAAATGTAATTATTAGCATCCTCGGCAAATTTATTCTTGTCAAAGGGAGTGAATGGCCCCAACCTTCTGCCATTATGAAATGTAGCCTTTACATAACAGTCTATAGAGAGGTTTAATTTTATACCTCTGCAGTACTAAATGACAGTGTTTGGCATCTTACTACAGTGAAGATGAAAGTGATTAATACTTCTTCACAGAGAAAAGATGACGCTAGAGTCACACTTCACACTGAGTAATGGGTTCCACTTTGACTGTGAGGTAGAATTTCCTCATGTTATATGGGACACTTGGAGACTTAAATCATGATTGCACTGAGATCAGTCGAGGAAGCCTCTTCATCTTGAACGAGGACAAGATTCTGCCCAGTGTTTCTGTTCAATAACACTGCAGAAGGACTTCAGAAACATCTGGCACTTGTTTTTAGATATTTATCTGTACAATGAAGAGACATTTTTGCCATTCCTCTAATATTAAGATTTCAGTACAGATTTAGATTCAGTTTAGTTTTCACATTTTTAGGAGATTATTTTATAATGTTAATTATTTGTGCCTTTCATTTCAGAGAAATAAATAGTTTATAACACAGAATCTCTAAAGCAACTAGAGTACTTGAAAGAATTACTCTTTCTACTGACAATTATTTTGTGTTCTATTAAGGATCCTAGTTACATTATTTTTTTGCGAGGCATTTAAAAATGGATGAAAATAAAAAAATATCAGAAATTAAGGTTTAAAGAATATCATTTGACATTCTGAAGTATATTAAAGCATTACATTATATCCCAGTGCTATGCTTTACTAAAGAGAGCAGATAAGTACTACAAAAATATTCATATAGCACAGTTGTTAGCAGGAACTTAGTAGTAAAGAAATATTTGTCTTATGCAATGGGTTTGATGGCAAGTAATGAAGATAGTTCATGAGGGTAAAGAACAATGAAAAGCTTTTATTTTTTTTACACCTTTCTAAGATTTTTATTTTGTAGCTTCTAGTTATTCTTAAGTACCATTAAGAACAAACTGAAGTGATCCTCAATATATTAGAATTGCAATTGGTTGAAAAGTTAAATTAAAAGCCTAAAGAATTAAAATTCAAATAACAGCCCAGTTATACTGCGAGTTCACAAATCCCAGAGACAAAGAACAGAGGAATTTTGGTCCTGTGTCTTCTAGAAGAAACCATCTTCAGTGAAGCTGTGATTTCCTTATAGAAGGCCTGCTTCTCCAGCAAATCAGCAGGGATTCTTGATAGGAGTTGTATTAGACTAACTAAGGGATTGTAAAAGTGTTCCCTGAGCAATCTGAAGGCAGAGATTTCATCTTCTTAATTTAGAAAAGAAAATTAACTACCCATCAAATTTTACGGTGTTTGTATTTTAGATTGTTTTACTCCCCTAAAGCATGGAATTAAAAAGAAACACATAAAACTCCAGCTTCTCTCTTACATATGTGAATGTGTGTTCCTGTATTTTTGTGGTAGCATAAAGAGCAGCACTCAACTTCTTTTATCCTGTCACCAGCAAGTGGTGCAATGATTTCAAGAAGAATGCTAAGAGATGTACTTAATGCAAGTGTGAATCAAGTCACTGCATCCATTGCACCGCAGACGTGCTATTATGGCTATGCGCCATATAATAAGGAAAGCATTCACTTGAAATAGTAACTTATATTTTTATATAATTTTATATAATATATTTTATATGTATATATTTATAATTACATATGTATAATTTATATAATTTGTATGTATACAATATGTATTTGTATTTTTATAAGTTATATTTATATATATTATATATAAATTATATATTTAAATATATTTTTGTAATTTATTTATAATTTAACTGCAAAATTTTATGTCTTATTGGAGGTGGTTCAGTTCCTTAACACAGTAGCAATAGTTTTGAATTGAGATATATATATAATTAGTTTTGCCATTCTGCCTTGCAGTGACACATGTAGTAAATAATGCACAGCATTGGATATTCAAAAAGAAAAATAGGCTAAGGGTTGGTGTAACCTTCTATTTCTAGCCTGTTGATAAAAGATACTTATTTTCTTCAGATTCAACCATTATTGTGGATTGTCTGTTGCTCACACATGTAAAAATCTTCAAGGCCAATTGAAATGCAAACTAGTCAGTAAGAGCTCATCATTCATATTACATATTGGTATTTTCAAACTTCATATAGTTTGCACTAAAATCCAAGAACCGAGGGTTCATCTATCCCCTATTTAATGGTCTGTAACAAACATCCAGGCAGAAAGAGAAGGAAAGTGAAGGGAGGGAGTGTATTATCTGCATAAATTGCAATCAGGCAATTTATCTATTATCTAATACAATGCCATTCGTTCCTGTCCGCAGGTGCATTTAAGGAATAGACTGGGAAAAGAGAAATCTTTAAATGTTGGAAATATTATTTTGCCTACATGCACAATCATGAAGTTTGTATATTTGGTACTTTCTAACAAGTATAGATTTTATGAGTGTTCTGTTTCAACTGCAGTATTTCTTTTCCATTAGGAATTTGTAAAAGGAGGCTGCTTTAACTAAAATAATAGCAAGTGCAAGTATATTGCTGTTATAAAAAAGTTGTCAATGGTTACTACAGTAATTGCTGTGGAATATTCAAGATGGTGCAAATGAATATAGGTTCATAATAAGTACAGATTTGCCATGCTTAAAAAGTTAACTGCTTGCTAAGAACAATAGTTTGCAATACTTGTGTGTTTTAATTTTCCCAGAAGGACTAACAGAAATAAATTTCTGCAAGGAGCCTCAAGCTCTCAGAGACACGTAAGGAACTCCAGAGAATTTTCAATTAGTTCTCATCATAGCTGTGTCTCTGAGGCATTATGTGCAAACATAAAGCATTGGAAATAAGCCATATCACTTTGCATTCCTCTGTTCTTTTATGATAAGAATGTGATGTGTTTGGCAGCATAGCAAGCTTGGAGGTCAGTAAAAACAAACAACAAAAAAGCCACCCAAAACTCTCAATTTATTTAAAAAGTAGAAAACAACTCTAAACACAGTACTTATAAATTATTCTTAAGTTCAAGAAACATTTGTCTAATCAGCATTATATACATGTATTCTTAAAATGAAATAGAAAATGGTGGAATTGAAAATTGACATATCAGTCTTGTTGCACCACTAGGACTTTGACCTTTGAACTTTGATACTCTTTAGGTTTTCTGAGAGGAAGAGCAGTCGTCAAGAGAGCAATCATAAGTAATTAAACTGGCACTGAAGGTTTTCTGTCAAGTTGATATCCTCAAATCATATCATGGAATTTTAGATAGTAATTTCCATTATTTAAACATTAATTAATCATCCACACTTTCAACTGTTGGAAATTTCAGCTTAAACTATAGCTTATACCTTTTACATGTGACATAAACCAGAACTCTACAAAACCAGAACTGATATAAAACAAAAATTCTATTTAGAAAGATTGTCTATCCATCAGCAGAACTGATTTCTAGATATTCTAGTAGGTCATTTCCCACTACTGGAGAAAAACAAAATCCTTAGGGCCAACTCTTTTTCATCATTTGTTTTCACAGCCTAAAAATATCCATTAGCTAATCCACTTTTCTTTAGACTGGTGGTAACATATCACACTTTCCAACAAAACTTGTCATTAAAAATGCATGCTGATAGCAAATAGGATTGAAACTAGCTGCATATGGTAGGGTGTTTGTTATGTTTGTCAAAGTTTATTACTGAGAATGTCAATAAAGATTGCAATCTTCCATATTTTGGGCATAACTAAGACAACAGAATCAAGTGAACATTTGTTCTTCCCTTCCCTGACTCCTCTTTGGAAGTACAGATGCGAAATTTCATTTTTCCATCCTTTGGAGAAAACAAATTCCATAGCTACTTTCTTTTGGCTCTTTGCCATTTGGTCTTGGGAAAAAAGAAAAAAAAAAAGCAAATTGGCATCTTTAGAATCTTTATCTCCCTTGGTACACCCAAAGACAAATCATTTACTGGGATTATTTATTCTTTACCAGATCTAGCAGGGAAGTGTTCTGCTCTTGAGAAATGAAATAATTGGCCATGAAGAGGTCTTTTAATAAGAAAAAAAAACCTTATCAAAATGAAATAGAGTTGGCTCAGATTCCTGTTTTTTAAATTTAATTTTGCAGAACATTTTTCTTTGTTACATTTATTCTGGGTGTATTTCTGGAAAACACTAATTCTATACAGCTGATATATTCTAAAGGTTAATAATCTACTCAGCTTCCAAGATGTCCAGGATACCTTTTGCTGTGGATGCTCAGAGCAAAGGGTTGCCAAGATCTAAAGCAATTGCTTTTCATTGTCTTTTTTTTTCACTGTCTTTCTGGTATCTGATACCCTGAGGTCACCCTGTAGTCAGCCTACAAGTCTACGGTCACCTTGTAGACCTTGCGGCCACAGTGCACACAGTGAACATCCCTTCCCTGGACTCTATCAGGCAGTCACGCTTCAGCATGGCTAATAAAATATTAAAAATCCTTAGCAGAAAAACTATTTGACATTTGACATTCTAAGCTAAAATCAACATCTAAAAGAGTTAGATGATCTCTATGAATCTCAAATTTCTGATCATTTTCTGCACAAATTTTGTATTAGAAGGTCACTTTGGATCTGAAGTATTGGATTAATCAGGAACAATCACTTCATAACAGTAATACTTGAACAGTGACATACTTCAAAACTGTGCCTCTGAAGGGAGATGGTAAATATTGTGGATGACATTGTGGATCCATTGAAAGAAATTTACATCTAAATGCTTTTGTCATTGACTTCTAACTGGTTGTTTTCATAGGCTGCCCTTGGCCAGCTGCCAGATATCCACCCAGCCACTCTTTCATCTCCCTCCTCAACAGGACAGGCTGAGAAATTAAGATGGAAAAGCTCATGGGTTGAGCTTGAGACATGGAGGTCATTTACCAGTTACAATCGTGGGCAAAGCAGACTCAACTTAAGGAAAATTAATTTAATTTATTGCCAATTGAAAACAATTTGCATGGTAAGAAACAAAGACAAAAGCTAAAACACCTTCCCTTCAGCCCCACACCTTTTCCCAGGCTCAACTTCACTCCTTCATTCCTGATTCCTCTGCCTCTTCTCCCCTCCCTGAGCAGCACAGAGAGATGGGGAGTGGGAGGTTGTGGTCAGTCCATTACAACTTCTCTGCCACTCCTTCCATCACACTTCCCCTGGTCCAGCATGGCTGCAGTCCTTTGAGATAAACCTGCTTTGGCATGGAGTCCTCCAGGGGCTGTAGTGTGGATATCTGCTCTGGCTTGGTCCTTCCCTGAGCTGCAGGGGAATCTCTGCTCCAGTACCTGGAGCTCCCCCTCCATCTTCTCTTCTGCTTCCCTCAGGGCTTACAGGAATGCTTCTCATACTTTTTCCCTCAGCCCTCACCATCAGGGAGCATTTTGCTCTTCCTTACACAGAGTGTCCCCGAGGTGCTGCCATGGTGGCTGTGGGGCTCAGCCATGCCCTGCAGTGGGTGGGTTGGAGCCACTTGAACCAGCTGTGTCTGGCACAGGGCAGCCCTGGCCCCTCCTCACAGAGTCCCCTGCAGCCCCTGACAGGCCCTGGGCACCTGCACCCCCCGCTCCCCGCATGCTCCCCAGAAATTCATGTCTGTAGAATGGTAATGAGTAGTTTGCTATTATTTATGCTCATCAGACTTCACCAAATTGTTTGACATATCATATGTGACTGTACAATAATAAGATGTGGATAATCTTAAATCTTGCTTACCATGTAAACCAATTAATACAATTCTGTAATATTTACCTTTAAAATATCACAGTTTTAACACTACTTTCTTCTTTTTTTTCTTATGCTTAGTTACACAGGCACACAGATATAAAGAGCAGTGTCTCAATAATACTGATTTAGTATGAGGTGAACCTCCAAGTACTTATGCTCATTTAACATCAAAACTTCAGGCAACATTTATATTCCAGTAAGCAATAGCATACCTTTTTACTAGTACAGTGTCTTTTTAGCATCACAAGAAATTATGCATGTGCATGTGTGCATTTTAGCCAACTTGGATATATGCAATATAGATATGGGCAAACACCAGATCAAGAAAAATACATTACACTACTAGAAAATAATAAATTATCCACTCCCACTTATTCTTCAGGCAGGAAATATACACCTACAGCTGTTCAAAATGGATTATAATTTGTACTATTTTTTAACCTCATTTTTAAAGACTTTTTTATTCCTTTTCACTTTGCCTTTAATTTTGTACAAAAGTGTTCAAGCCTGCAGCATCAGCTTTAGGAAGCTTTAACACACATTTTTCCTGCACAAGTTATCACCAGTTTGTATTTACTTGCTCTTTCTACTCCCTGAAATGTAATATATGCCATAATCCAGAGAGAGGAATACTACTTTCGAAAGATTATTCTTATTTGTTCATACTGCAGTTCTGAAGGATCCTGGCAGTTACAGAGAGTTTTTCTTGAATTACTCGATTGGGTAGCACTTGTATTTAATAAAATATGGTCAGTTTTTCCTAACGAGAGAGAGGAATGAAGAATTTTGGACTAGCCTGGCTAAACAGGAAAACATGCATTCAACATTTCTATAATAGACCAAAGTTCGGTTGGCAGTGATTCATGGGGTCGTGTTACATTCAGAGTATCTCAACAATTTAATATTTAAGTACTTACATGCCTTCCCCTGAGTATAGGAATAGAGCTCTAAAAATAGAAGTACCAATAACAGTTAGTCACTGACACCATAAGTGCATATGCAATTAGAACAGTTTTCCTAAACATATTCACCCTGTGCTCATTTTTTCTTTCACAGTTCTGCACCTGCTCATCTCAAAACTGCAAAACACTCCCTGTGACTGCTGCCTGCTAGTCTGCTTTCTAACATCTAAGCTTCAGTATTTGCCTATCATTATCTTTTCTTTATTTCCAATTAGTCATATTCTCTTGACAGCTTATGCCTTGTTTCACGTAAATTCTCAAAAAATGTTGTATGACTCTGGTATTCCAGAGTATGTAATGCTGGGATTTGCTCAAGAACGTGTTTTCAGCCTCTGTATGTACTAGTGATTTCCATGAATGTAAAATGTGGAATCAGAATATATGAAAGCCCACACTTTCCTTCCAAACCTCAAAACTACCTCCCTACCTCTTCAGCTGATATGGTTAACAATAGTCACATTCACTAGGACTGAAAGATGTCACATCTGATTTATTCGTTACCTGAAGTTTCCCAAGTGTTATGTTCATGTAGCTCAATTATTATGTTAATCTCTTTGGAATTGTATAGGCTCTCATTGAATATTGTCTACAATCTATCTTGTAAACCATCTGAGGCAGAGCTGTTCTATTTTCTTTTCTGTTTCTACAGTCCTTGGTATTATGTGCCTCTAAACCTGGTTTGCAGTTTCTCTGTGTCATCACAGTAAAATTAATAAACTCCTTTCTATATCTTTTGAACAACAAATAGCATTTCTCACCAGTCAGCAGTTTTCTGATGTTGACATTGAAAGTAGGACAAATGCTAGGAATTCAATCATTTCACTGCCTTGCTGAAACACCAAAGTGTCTTTTCATGGTTCCTTCATATTACTTATTTCCCTTAAACTTCCTTATCAAGGCACAGCTTGAAGTGTTTGGACAACTACACCTCTTCTTTGGGCTCCTAAATTCTCATTGATTTTCACAAGCCTAACACTCCATTCACAGTCAACATTCCTCATAGTTAAATATCCTCTTTTTCTGCCAGTGTGGCACTAAGTGGAATTAGGTCTTTTGTATCAGGTGGCTAATTCAACACGAAGATTTGTTTGTGACAAATGGTTGCCCTCTGATCCAGCAGCCTGTTATGGTATAGCCAGTGCTAAGTTCTTATTTACATCAACTGTACTCCCCCATGTGCCTTTTCAAGCAGCTTGTTGGTGCAAGAAGAGAAGCTGTGAAGCCCAGAATGGCAAAGAATTTGGATAAAATCCTTTTAATAAACTGGAAAGATTCAGATCACATAGGTCCAGTTTCAACAAAACACAGCTCTTAGCTTTCCACTGAAACAAATAGACAATAGATGTTGAAACAGGGTTAAAAATAGGGTTGAAATAACTGTTGAAAATAGGCCTATGCAAGTTGTACTTTTCCTGCTTCCTGTGATTCATGATTCAACATTAGTTATGGACATGATAAAAAGAGCAATATCTCCATTGTTGTAGCTTAGTTGTTAATAACTAATCAATCCCAGTGACTTTTTTAAAAAAAGTATTTTACTGGTAGAATTATTTTTTAAACAACAAGATTTTAAAAAATAGCAATTCTTTAGACCTATTTTTTTGTGCTTTTTTTGCTTGGCTTGTTGGTTTTTGTTTTGGTTTGTGTTTGTTGTTTTTGTTTTGTTGTTTTGGTTTGGGGTTTTTTTGTAATCAGAATATGGCATCTGTCCTTGTTTGGAACTTTTCCTTTTTGTGTCATTTCACCTACCTATCTAGAAATTGCTATTTCAAAATCATATTTGAAATTAGTCTGAAGAAATAATGATTTAAAAATATTAGCAACAGGTTTTTCTGTGAAAAGGTAATAAGGTCATCTACCAATTCATTTCACCAGCTACATTCTCAGATAAGAAAGCTTATGTTCATGCATTTTATCATCATCTTCATTGGCTTACGTGAGTTTACATAATGATGACTGGTAAAATGAAGGCACCTTCTTCTGTGAGCCCTTTTCTAAATGCTTTATGTTACGAATGGTGTTCTTCCAGAAGCAAAAATATTACTCTTATTAAGGAAATAAATTTAGATGTAACTTACTTTATATGGAAGGAAGAAATATTTGGTGGTTTTTAATTTAGTGTTACAGTGCATTTGTAAACTGGAGTCACAAATTGAAAAGTTAAAGCTTTCAAAATGTTTAACATTCAGTACCACCCATCTAAACTGTATGCTGATGAATTTCATGGAATATATACAAATAGAATGTATTTGCTAGGAAAGGGAAGTTGATCATGGCTTCAAAACTTTAAAACTCAAGGTGAGGAAATTTTATTTAATTTTTAAAAGTGACTAGCAGAATGTGTTGGTGCTATACATACAAGATTTTAACACACTGCCTCATCTAAGTGCCACATTCTTCTCACTTTTTTCAACCTTTTAGGTTCCCTCAGCTGCAATCAATGTGGTATGTAGCTTAGAGTAGAACCAGCTAGTCACCTTGTGTTCTAAAATCAGTCATTCATGTTAAGTTAGGCTAGGTTTTCTCCTGTAAGCATATCTCAAACATATCCATTCATATTGTCTTAATAGTGCTTCTGTGATTATACTTCTATGGTTTTCATTCTTCAGCTGCATTGGAACTAAATTCTTCTGTTATAGCTCCCTAAGTTATCAAGTTATATTTTTTCTATGTATACTTCTCACTTCTTAAACACTTTTGCCTGTTAGATATCCTCCCTGGTGTCCCTGATCAGTGCAATTAAGCCAATAACCTTCTGGTTTGGAACTCATCTGTATCATATCATTTATCTTTTTCCTATTTTTTCATGCTTAATGAAATGGGCTAGAAAGCAACATTAAAAAACACAAAAACAAAACAACAAATTAGGTTATCTAAGCGAGACTTCTAAGGATACACTTGTATATCTGTGAGAATCTGGGGTTCTTTTTGAAATCCCAACTGGACCACTGACATTGTCGTACAGAAAGGGCAGTAAAATGACTGTGTTAGTGGTGTCTTTCTGAAAGCTTTTGGGACATAGAATTTCTCCTTTACCTTATCAAACATTGCTATATATTTGTTATTTAACATTGTTAAAAAATAATAATGTTTTGCTGTTTTGTTTTATTTCATACAGGAGAGCCTGTCCCATCAATTGCCCATCAATCTGTCTCTTTTAAAAGAAAAAAAAAAATATTTAATAGAGGATTTCTATAGTTAGTAAGCCAGAGTAAAACATTTCAGACTAAAACCTACTTAGCTGGGGTAACAAATTAAAATTAGCCTGATCATTATTAAACACCAAGCACCCTTTTCTACTTCTCCTTTATTCCTTCGAAAGTGCACTTCAAACTGCTGGCTATGCAGCTTGAGAGAACATTGAAATAAACATAAATGGAATAACATTTCATATTATTAAAGACTGTCTGGTATTCAGGGCAAAGTCTTTTGTATGAAGACTGGCATTTGCTAGTATTTTTCAAACTTAATTAATAGAATGTAATTGATGGGAAAAAAAAAATCTTAAAATTGAAGACCTTACAAAGCTTAGCAAGCAATAACAAAATTACTGAGTCACGTCTGCTTAATATTCAGCACTGAAAGCAATAATAAACATAATTTCCATATACTGATTGTTCACCTTTAAATGAATTCTTGCAGGCAAATTTATCTTTAAAAATGATGTATCCTGGTTAGTGCACACCTATCTCTTTCTGCCATGAAACACATTTCTATACACTGTGCTGTTGAAGTCAAGAAAGCTGATAATCATTTTTACCACCTGCAGATTAGAAATACCCTTATATTAGTAAAAAACATATTTTTCTGTATTTTTAAGTAAGCAGGGAAATTAAACTGTAAAAATATGTAGGCAAATGAGGAACTATCAGGGAGCAATATTCCTAAATATGGTCTAAAATATTTAACTGTCAGAGGGAATAGTTTATAAAGTAGGACTGTAGGCATTTTCCTGATATATCTGAGGGGCATGTTAATGGAGCACAATGAAGACAGATAGCTCCCTTCTAATACCATTGAGGAGGCAGCCGCCTCACGAAATGCATCTCTGTCAGTGCCCATCAATCTCGCCATGATGGCTGCTTAGATTAGACACAGAAAAAGTACTCCTGTGAATCTTTAGAAGGCTATTTCTGTCTTTTGTGAAGTTGTTTAACTTTGTTTTCATTGCATGGATTTGTCTGGGATTTAGTGCACACAGGAGCCTGCAGACCTACCCTTATAAAATCTTGTGAAAACAGTTGTTGTTAGATAAAAATAAAATGTATTTTTACTGGTTTAACCACTTGAGCTTGTCCTGCCTCACACTATATAGTATTTTTTTTAAATCAGTTGTTTTAATCTATTAATAAAGAGGGATAATTTAACAATCTGATAAAATCTAGATATAAATATACAAAGTTAAACTTTACGCACCACAATTGAAGTGTTAAATGTTTGGGAATCTAATATTTGTGTGTTCCTGAGCAAACACAAAACCACTTTGTTCAGCCAGGTGTTACAGACTTCTTTAAAGATGGAAGAATTGGTGCTAGAAGAGCCAATAGTGTGATAGTTTAATTTATATGCTGAAAGCAAAAACTCTAAAAGTATTGCTGTCATTCTCTGTTCATTACAATGCTCAGTGGCAACATAATACAAAATATGGCTGCCTGCACTCTCTTACAGTGATTTGTTTTCAGTCTCACTAAACCTATAGCTGCATAAAGAGAAAATAAGCGATATCAAAATCCAAGCCATACCCTTAGGTTTGTAAGTAGGAACAAATACCATATATTATTAAAGACATAATCATCAGGATACAGGATGGTGGAAAGGCAATGAGGTATCAAACAATGCTTTGAGGTCTGGAAATAAATATTGTCAAGGTAAATTAAATTTAAGATGGCCCTGGTGCTCTATTGCTAGAAAGGGAATATCATTTAGAAAGTTTAAAACTCAATGTTTTTATTAAAAAACCCTATAGTTTGTCAGTTGTTTTTAAACTACTTTCCTCTTCAGTGATTTCTCCACTTTATTTTTTTTTTTTTTTTTTAAAGCAGTGGAAGTTCTTTGAGTTGTTTGTAAAGAGCTAAATCCAGTCATCTTACTTGCAATGTGTAAAAGGAAACTATGTTAAACTCAGCACTGTGGTATCAATTGCCATCAAATATGATGTGTTCTAATTCAGAAACATAACTTGGTTCACAACAGTCATATAAGACAGGAGCCTCTGACTCTGGGAGTTATAAATCAGGTTCATGGATTTTAACAGAATTTGGCCAAAATGCTGCTTTGGTCTTATCTTTAAATGTATTTATCTTTAAATCTGTAGGTGTGTTTCTTCCAGTGTCTTTGTACTAAGTGACATCCAAATTCAGGCACATCTGCAGGAATAAGGGAAGCTTTCCCTGGACACATCTGTCCATGTTCTAGGCAAGGAGATGTACCAAAAAATTAATGTGCCAGGGCTAACCTATGGTTTCATCAACTGGGAAAAACATTGCTCACTGATAGAAAAGGTACTGTGAACATTAGAAGCATTTTTTATTTTTTTTTCCCCCTACTCACAAAGGAATTTCTACTGAATAAAGTCCCAGAAAAAAGAATATGACTTCCTTCTGGCCAGGTCATAATATAACCTATATCTACAAAAACAGTTTACACTCTCAAACTCCCACAAATTATTGTTACTTTGCTTGTATGATAAAGCTCTCTAATTTACTTAAATTGGGAGATCAGCATCCTACCTTAGACTCTCCAAGAATCCTGGACACAATCATTAGGGTCAAAATTTCAGTACCACAAACTTTAGAATTTAAGAGAAAATGAACATGTCTTGAGCTGGACTACATCATATTGAACTTACTGTGGTCATCTGAAAGTCAGCAAAATATTAATAGCTAGTGCTTTTTAAACTTGCACAGTGAGTTTAAGTCCTTAGAAAACTCCTTTGCTAAAAGCACTCAGAATAAGTTTATCCATTCTTCAGAGAGAAGCTACAAAACCACGTACAGTGTAAAAAACTTTGATGTTCAGTTGCATAATCTGCAACAAAGCTGCATGCAGTGGTTGATTTCTTTTGCTTTAGAAGACCATCAGGAAGACATATCAGCAATTGATTATGGAGATAGGAAGAAAGGAAATATTACCTGTCATATGGACAGAGTTAACATAGACCTGGTTTTGTGATGACAGATTCTGTGCCAAGTTCAGAGTTTCAAAAGTACCATAAAATAATATTTGATTTAGTGGCTATTTTGAAACTGCCTTAAAATCCACTTTCATTCAGCCCAGAAATTCCTTCCTGTTTTTCTGAACACCTTTCTTTCCTTTATCTGTATTTTTGTTTTGATTTGATACCAAACATTACAGAGTTCTGTGTATGTATATTTGTAATGTCATTTGAGTTAATGTAACGAGCCAATTTTCCACTTCAGTGTGTGAGACGTAGTGTATGATGACTTTGTCATCCTCCATTTTGCTGTATCTGAAGTCTAACTGGTGGTGACTGTCATTTCAGTCTGAAAGCCCAGCATATCCATAGAGAAATGTGGTGAGATGTGTGGTGATGTGATTGTCATAAGAAGAAGAGGTAATACAGACATGATGAGGGGTCATGGAGTCAAAATAAAAAAATATTAATGACATAACTTGCCAGCCAGAACAAGGTCTTCTAAGAGGAAATCAAAGAAAGTAAGCGGGGAAAAAAGTAGTAGTGTAGGAATCTGAAAACATCACCAATGTCATAATTACATCATGGGCAGTAAAAGAAACAGTTCTTGTAGAGAGAGAAGTCTGTTCAACTTTGCTATGTGGTAGCCTATCTGTAGTATTATTTAGTATGTCTCTTGTTCGTGGTAATACTAAAACCAGAACAGTTGAGCTGCTCTCATATTTTACTTGAACATTTTAACAACTATTGTATGAAAAGACAGAATTCTGAAAATAGTAACAATTTAAAAGTAACTGAGTTTATGCAGCCTATGCTGACAGAAGCCATTTGCAAAAGTACTGCTGGGTAAGGTGATATACCCTATAGCACAGAAGAATAAAAAATAGGGGGTTTTGTTTTATTTTCCAAATGCAAGAAGTCCCCTATTAGCATAACTTTTAATCATGTTTAACATTTAAGCAAGCAAGCAGAACCTGCAATCAAATGGATGCTGGAACATGTTTTTCTAGGGAAGGATAACTCACATTCAAATGTGGAAACAAAGGGAAAATTAATTAATACAATAGATATGCAGGATTTATACTACAGGGAATGAATATTAGGTGATTTCATTTTTCTTCATAGAAACAGTCCTTCAGGTAGTGTAGCAATTTTGCTTTATGTGATCTTCTCAGTTTTCAGCATGTTTTCTGAATATCCATCTTGGCATGTTAATCACTATGCTAAGATTTTTTAAAGGTTATGTATCTGCTTTGACAGGATTATTTAAGTCCCTCAAGTACTTACTGAGCTCAGTTTTAATCTGAAATTGATATTTTGAAGCATTCTTGGGAAACTGCTTGTCAACATTTTTTTTCATAGTAGTGTCTAGCAAACATTGTTACCTACTTCATAGAGAACGAATCCAAAATTTCAGAAGTTACTGCAGAAAAGAGTAATGGTCTTCTGGTCACCTTTCATTTTCTCTGTACTTTGGTACATGTGTGAATAAATAATTAAAAAAAAAATTCCAGTAACTGAGATTTAATGTGTTTATTTTCCAAATGAATTATTCCTTCCCCTTTATGAATATAGGAACATTCTGATTTAAAGGACAGAACTAAGAAATTTCCCCAATCTTTCATGCTTGTGGCAGTAATACATATTGGAGGGGGGTGTGATATGGAAAGCTTCAGTCTGAGTTAACAGAGTCTCCAGTTGTGCGTTGCATTGTGTTTTGAAATATAAAATCCTCACGTTTTAAAATCCTTTTTTTTTTTTCTTTTTTTTTTATTTTTCTGAAATTGAGGGTGGTCTTTTCCAACTAGAATAAACAAGGACTTGCCCTGAAGAAGTTCTTGTAGGACAGGTAGAGTGATTTATTACAGAACAAGGAGAGAATGAACCAACTGTATGATCAATTTCCATTGGTGTAACAATGTCTAGCATGCAATTTGTTCTCTGGATTGAAACTTTTCTGTTCTAGTTGCATACAAATAAATAGTGACACTAGTCAGTAAAATCAGCACTTGAACTGTACGACAGAGCACTTTTCTATTGATGATATTCAAGCATTTTACAGATACATATTTTAACTGTGAATGACCTTGTAAAATCTCTGGGGAAGGTGCATCCCACAATTCTAATCTCCTCTTTAAACAAATGAGAGTATTATCAAACTATGCTGATGGTTAGAGGGAAAATAGCTGTATGAACAAAGAGAAACCCTCCCTACTATTATCCCCAGAAAAAAAGGTATAACTATAAATATATTCTATATCTTATAAAAACAGAATTAGTGGCAATAGAGTAAACATCCACTGCCGTCATCTCCCATTTCTTCTCTTCAGTCCCTATGACAAAGTTGATAAATATAGGTGCAATTCTCTGGAAGCTGTATTTCCCATGGGGAAACAACCTCTGTTCCTAATCATATACCAACATCCAGAAGCTTTTGAACTCTGAGTTGCAAAATATCCAGGAAGGCTTAAAACATGCATATGCAGCAAAACACATATCCACTGGGAGCCAATTCAGAGCTGCAGCACAGGCTAGGTGACTGAGAGGAGGCAAGTTATGTCAATATAGTTGGTGAATATTAAAACTGTGTGTGTTGACATGTAGATAAACAGAAAATGTTCAACTAGCAGCAACTAGATGAATAAAGGGTATCTCCATTTTATTTGTGTATTGACTGAAGCTGGGCTAAATACTAATTTATTATATTTGGAGAAAAAACACTATTTTGAGACTATAATTCATAGTGTAAAAGACAAAATTATATCTGAAAATTAAAGTTTAGCATACAGAAAAAAAAAAAAAAAAGCCAAATCACAGGTATTTCTAAAACAGAAGAAATAGGAATACTATGACAAGGTTCCATCTGGCTGGCTGGCTTGGCAAAACAAGAAACTCCAGACAGAGCTCCAATGCAAAAAAGCAGCATACAGAAGGTAGAGCCAAAATAAGTAAAAAGGAAGAATTTAGACATAACGTTTGGGCACAAAGGGGTGGTGCTAGAATAGCCAAAGCTGAGTATCGTATGAGACCTGCAAGGTAAGTTAAGGTGAACAAGACTTGCTACTGCTACATCAGTAGTCAGAGACTGAACAAGGAAAGCATGGGTCAGTTTTTTAATGGTGTTGGTGATTTAGTAACAGCAGACACATGTAAGGCTGCCTTTGCCTCAGTCTTCTCCAATAAAGTCTTCTGGGCCTCTGCGTCTAGAGGCAAGGTTGAAGAACAGTCCGCAATCAATGAGGAGCAAACCAAGGTCTACTTTTGAGAACTCAATCTGAAAAAGTCTGTAGGACTATACAGCCTCCACCACAGGGTGTGCAGACAAATGACCAGTGTCTTTGCCACTCTTACCACCTTTGAAAGGTCAGGGAAACTGGAGTTGACCAGAGACAGTTTAATAACTGGAGAAAGGCAGATCTTTACACATTTTCAAAAAAGTCCAAAAGGGTGATCCAGTCAAGTGCAAGCTAGTCAGCTTCACATCAGTCCTGGGGAAGATTACTGAGTGAATCCCCTTGAAGAACATTTCTTAGCACATGTGGGATAAGGCAGCAACTGGCAACAGTCAGCAGGAATTGACCCAGGCTACATCACTCCTGAGCAACCTGACTACTTTCTAGGATAGAATGACTGTATTTGCGGATGAGGGAAGAGACGATGCATGTAATTTACCATAATTGTTACAAGGTTTCTGACCCTGTCTCCTGAGATGTTCTTGTATCAAGTTAAGACATTACAATCTTCATGCACGGACAAACTAGCTATTGGGTAGCTAGTGAATAGTGGGTCATACTCTACTGGAAGCCAGTAAAATCTGCAGTATTGAAGGAGTCTAATTTGCCACCTGTCTTGTTTATGATCATTATCGGGAGGAGTTGACAGACTGCATTCTTGGCAAATTTGTGTAAGTTGAAACAAGAGGGCTTTAGGCTGGACATAAGTAAAATATTTTTTTTTCCTTATGAGGACAGGAAAGCAGTAGAGTAGGTTGCCAAGTGAGGTTGTGCAATACCTGTCTTTGAAGGTTTTCAAGATGCAACAGGGTAAATCCCCAAGCAACCTGGTCTGATCCTAGAGCTGATCCTGCTTTGAGCAGGAGCTTGGACTGGAGACTTCTCAAAGTCCCATTCCAACCTGAATTATTCTATGATCTTATGATCACTTATAAACATTAGGTGGTATCTGGAGAAAACACTACCACGTACTTGATTCTACATCTGTCAACATTAGTGAGACACTTCACTTAAATTTTATGGAGTTTAAAATACTATTCTAACCTGATAACTCCAGTATATGGAGTTATTGAACTGGTTCAGTAAAAGTAAATGGAGAAATCAGTGGATAAAGCACTAATTTGATTAGAAAATGTTCCAAATCTGCTTCTTGAGGCAGGTATAATTAATTAATAAAACCCAACATAACATATATGTAAACTGATAAGGAAGATCTAGGCAGCACTAAATGATCCATGCCTTTCTTACTCAGCTAAGTTACCAGCATCATGCATTTTGAAGATCTGCTAGCCAGGCCTCTGGAAACATGCCTCATATCAGCAATATTTCCTCCTTCCTCAAAAGATTTTTATTTTTTGTACTTTGCTGTTTTCTTTAGAGCAAAGAGGTCTTAGCTGAGCAAACTGATGATACCGTGAAGAGCTGGTACAAATGCACTCAGTTGTCTTCTTTAAGAAGCTTATCCGGCTTTCAATAACTCACTCAGAATTCTGTCAATAAGCACACTTCTTAAAAAATGAGTTTTACCCATATTATCTGAAAGACTCTGTTGAGTTTCCTCACACAGATTATACCAATAATGTCTTTTACTGACTTACTTGTTACTTTTGCTGAGCGTAGACTTTGAGAAAATTGTGCTTATTCTTGAAGACTGATGGGTTGACACTGCATATGGCTTAACTGAAATCTTCGGCACTCTTCAATCAGTGAATGAAAGTTGGACTTACTGTTTGCTGAAAGGAATTCCATTTAATGACCAGACAAATACGTGCTTTTCAGAGCATACACCCTAAATTCAGACCTGGTTCTGTTTTATTGTGTATTAATTGTATAAAACAGGCTTTTCCAATGTATTCTTTAAAATATTTTGAATGCTTCATATGATGTATTGTTTCTCACTGTATCACTCCATGGTTACAGTGTATGAAACAATCGTATTTTATTTTAATAACAGTAAACTGAATACTTCCACATTTTATTAACTAATAAAGCCAATACTTTATGCTTTGCTGAATGCTCTGTTCTCAAAACGTAGTAATAAGATACATTTAATCTCTTTTTGGTATTTATCATGCAAAATTAACTTTAGGGCTATCATTCAGTTAAATGTTACTTTGCACAATATAACTAACTCAGTGCTATGGATAATTTCTCTAAATAAAGCACTCAATTAGCTTCTTTTTTTTTTTTTTAATTCCTATCCCCGTTTTTCCTTAATAAATTAAAAAAAAAAAAATAAATAAAGCCCTGGTTAGTGACCATTCTTAAACAATACATCACATAACACCTGCAAAACCTCCAACTTGCTTTTAAAACAAAAACACCTAGGAAGTCTGCACAAAAATAGCATAAGTTATAGATGAAGAATTCATTTAGTGCTGGATAGGAGTGTTCTAACACCCTGCAAAACTTTGACAAGCTACAATAAAGATCACTTGATATATATTTGAAAAGCCACATAATACTTGTAATTTAAGTTCCTAAGAGTGCTAAAGTAAACTGAAAGTGTTACTGACTCACAGGGATTGCTGTACAAAACTTCTTTTAGCTTTTGGTGGTCATTTTAAGTTTTTACCTGTGTCCAAGTGTCTCCATTGATTCTGTCTCACCTTTTCATTTCTGAACTATATGAATTCCACATCAAACTTGACAAGTGAAACACAGCCACTTGCAAAAACAGCAGGGAAAGGGCCAAGGAGGCTGCTGTTCTGAAGCAATAGCATGCATATTTTTGAAGAAGACTTCCTCTATAGCACAAAAAAGACTCTAAGAAAGAAATCCGCAATGCACAATAGACATTTTTTAGTACCTAGGTGTGTTTTTCATGCTGTGCGCTGCTTTAAATTGTTTCCATGCACACAGCAAGTTTCAGACTTTTTAAAGACAAATCTTCTTTTTGTCCTTTTTCTTATGCTTCTAGCTCCTGGGACTGAGAGGTTTATTCTGTTGTTGTTGACGAATTAGGAGTTTAATATCCTTACATTATATATATGTACATCTGTACATAAAATCTGCATTTTAATTGAAAATGTAACCAAGTTTGATCCTAGATACACTGATTTTGTTATGCTTTAGTGACTTCGAACTTTGCAGGAGCTATACTTTGCCTTTTCGCTATATCTGATGCAGTTAAAGAACAAGCAAAACCATGCTCTGCTCAGCATGGAAGCCATGCTGGATGGTGGCTGTTGAGACTGACTCATCTCATAGAGAACTACCAGACTTCACAGTATATGAGGAAACTAACTCAAAGTTAATGCCTAGAAAACATAATGAACATGGAAGAAAACACTGTCAATCAAAAAAAAAAAAAAAAAAACCCAAAAAAAACCAAACCAAAAGCAAAGTGATTTTATCATGTAGAGCAGACCTTCCTCCACTAGATCTGGCTCTAAAGACTTTTGTTGGAAAAGAAAATTCTTAAACACTTGAAAGCTGCTACAGTGACTAGTCCAAACCTTTAGCAATGCCCAAGCATGAAGCATGCTGGAACTCGAACCGGAATGTGGTTAAAATATCCTTACATTCAACTGGTGTCTCATAAACAGTTATTTGAAAGTGTTATGAAATAGCTATTTTACCTGCAATGTTTCTCAGTGGAATAACGTGGGAAAGATTTATTCAAATAAACTAAGGCTAATAGCATAATAATTTCATTCATATAGTAGCTTCCAAGACTGGGATATTAGCAGCCACATGTTATGGTCTGAAATTTTGCAAAGTAGGTGAATGGGCTATAGTAACTATTTCAGAAAGATATTCCTTTCTTCCCTCCTCTCTTCTAGCAATGAAGAAACAGAGGAAAAGGAATTTCTAATGGCTCCACAGAAATCAAAGTTTCAAAATTAACAGCAAATTCAGACAGCATAGTTGCAAAACTGACAGGGTTTTTAAATTAAAAAAAATATTTTTTCATAAAAACAAGCATTCAAAAACTCTTCGTAACATTATAATTTGCAGTCAAAAAGGAAGAGGTCAGGGGAATGTTCAGCGATATTCAAAGGCTTACAATAATACCACAAGTTTCTTAGTATCAGAGTTAGTTGCAGATGTCCAGACTTTGAGGATTTGATTATATTAATGGGAACTGTCTCTTAATACAAGTGAGATAGATAAAGTTTAACAGCTGTGTGATGTATCCTAGCACCATATTGCAAGCAGCAGCTCTAAAATTATCTTTGTAAAGCAGTCAATAAAATAGAGCTATTTAATGTACAGTTCTTTTACCATTTTGTATTTATAAATGACAAGAAAGCTAATACTTCCATGCACATAACTGAATGATGCATTTTAATGAGACTTTTGCAAGATCATGAGTGTGTGATAGAAGAGTACAGTTTTCTGATGCTCCAGGTGAAGTTCTGTAAAAGCAGAGTTTTACCTTCCCCCACCAAAATCTTTATCAAGTGAAAAATGAAACTGTGGTGGCATGACAGAAATCAAGCATCAATAAATTATGAGAATATGTGATTGCTTTCATTCCAAACATCTAAAATAAACAATTGTTTATTAAACAAACTTGGCAAATTCCATGTTGTTCTAGAATTCAGTTCAAATATTTTCATATGTTTTGAACATACAAAGATAATGTAAATGAGGTAATAGTGACCAGGAAAAAATTTGGGAACTTATTTTTTTCTGAAGCATCCTTTAAATAATGTAGTTCTCAATTGGGAGACAAATACTAAAAACCAAACTGAGCTCCCTGGCAGTTTAGGAAAAGAACCTTTAATATGGATTAACAAAGTCAAAGTCTGGTTAGGTATCAGTGAAGGTAGGTTTTAATGTAAAATAAAATAAAAAAAAAGAATAATTTAGGGAACTTAAAAACGTATCTGAAATCCAGATACATAACTCGTTTTGGAGAAATGAAAACAATACGTTAATTATTGCTTGTTTGGCCATATGGAAGAAGCGAACATTTTTTTATATAAATGAGCAGTCATTATTCCCCAAAATATAAGATATAATATATTCCTCAGAATAGAAAATATTAACATGAGAAAATATTATTTGCTGTTCATAGATTCGTATCATCAATTTTTTTCCAGTCCCTTTTAAATGTCAGTAATTCACTTTAGAACAGATCCATAACAATCTAGTGATTCAGGTGGTCATATGGGTTCCAGAAATAACATCCTAAGCATGTGGAACAAAATGACTTTTAAAGAAGGTGTTCTTATGTTTGCTCTAATACTAGCAAAATGTATGAAAAAGAAAAACCTTTGAAAATATCTAGCACGAGTTCAGCTACGGAATTACTCAGATGAAAGTAGGATATAATCATAAAACACATTGCAATTAATAATCAAATCTCTGCAATAATTCTTGATTTTACAAGAGTTTTACAATTGTCATTTTACACTGACTTATGTAACCACATATTGCAGTATAATAAAAAAGATATAAAGAATTTTGCTGACAGTCAGACAAGGTACTTGGAAAGTTGTGAAAAGAGATCAAATTTCAAATGTGGTAGCTTTAATATCAGACCCCCAACATCATTTAAATAGGGACTGAAAAGCACAGGTAGCTCCTTATTCAGTCAGGATAATAGTGTGTCTACAGTATTAGTTTGGTTATGGCTACTTTCAGGGCCTGATGGAATAAAAAGACAAGTGTATTGGCAAACATTCCTACCAATTACTGAGTCATCTTATGTTTGTAAATTTACACATGCACAGATGTCTTTGCACAACTTAGTATAATATTTTTTGCTTTTTAAAATTAATGTGAAATTAATATTTTCAGGGAAACACATTGTCTTAGTGCTACAATAGAAGCATCTTTTAAGAATAAGGTGTTTTATTTCTAGATGAACAACAACAGAAAAGGCCTCCCCAAAAGTGAAACTGATTTTCATTTTAATTTTTAAATTATTATACCCAGAAGATTAAAAACATGTAACATTCTCAAGTCATGACATTTTTAAAAATACAAAACACTTTACAATAAATTCCTGATTACCACGGTAATTTATTCACTTATGTTCAAATTAATCAGTTTACCTTTTGTAAGCTCATTAGGTTTCAGTTCTACATTAAGGATGTATGCATTTTGTATTTTTGTTTTGATTGCATAGATAACATTTTAAAATCATAACTACGGCAATAATTAATTAACACATATAAATTTTCAGATGTGTAAGCAAATTTGAGCAGTAGCAGCTTCCTGTTCTGTTCATGTTTGGTTTTAAGCGTGACTGATTTTGGAGTATTATTTGAGCTACACCTTTGTCTTTCATTTTAATTTGGTGTTTCTAAAGTGAATTTCATATAAGCAGGCCTTGTAATGAGGATGGAAACAGATGAATCAGAAAATCTTTAGTCTAGTGAGCAGTCTGAAAGTAGAAAATAGAAATTGTGTGAGGACTACAATGAGTTCCTGTGGAGGGGTTTTGATAGATAAAGATTTGTTGTTGAATTAGGTGCAAAAGGAATCTCAAGGCCGCTTTGAGAAGCTGAGAACAGAATCTGCTGTGAGAAAGAGGGGCATACAGGGCCTCAACATGGCGTGAGTCATCGGACGTATCATCAGTGAGACTCCAGCGTGTGGACAGCCCATGATACTCATTTAGTGAATCCATGCTTGGAGCGTGGACGTGTGATTAGAATATAGTTGCATATATAAGGAGGCTTGTTTCTATAATAAATGGCTTTTGCGTGATTCACATTGAATCGGAATGCTGAGTCCTTTATCATTCCAACAAGTTCCATCTTGAAGTTTCCCATTAAGAACAACTCTTAAGTAACATTCCTTTTTCAGAAAATAATGTCTGGAAACATGTCTCTAGTATTTGTTAAAAAAGATGTGCAAGGAAAGAAAAGGACAGAGAGATTTAAGAAGAAAAGGTTAAGGGCTTTTGTCTAATGAATATCCAGAAAGAGGAGGATGGCACCAAATATAAGGTTTGGGGTACAAGGCACAGCCTCATATTTTACAACTTAAAAAATATTAACTTTTTTTCTCAGCTAATAAGCTATTGCTGTTTGGTTTTTTGTTATATCCATGGAGAACAACAGCTGCATTATTTTAATTGTAAAGCAAATATACTATAAGTTTTGGAATTATTAGATTAGTCTGTCATTATTGGACTGAACTAGTATGCTGTAGTATTACAAACAAAGCTAGAAATTTACAGATAATTGCTTTAAAGTATAAATTCTATCAACTGAGTTCTAAGGGGCTAAGATTTAAAGAAAATAATATTTCTCCTACTAATTTTCTTTTCTGCATAGTTTCTGTTCAGCAGTTTTAACACGTTTTACTTCTCAGAGTGATAACTTCTCAAAAAGCAGGTGACTGGAGGAATTTTGGATGTGATCAACACAAACAGAATATAGATGAAAAATGAAAGGACATGTAAACAAGAAGAAAATGAACAGCACGATCCAATGAAATGGTGAAGAACCACTTAATGATGTAAAATTCCTGTATCAATGCAATTTGAACTATCTATAATATGTTAGTCCCTGATATTATCATAGTATTGTGGTTTCGTGATGTGAGTTAGGGTCCACTTAGTCCTGTCATAGATCATATACAGTGTGAACTACAACCTTACTTGAACATCTCAAAGGGTAGGTCCTTAATGATGAAGCACTTGGATTTTTGCAGTATCATCATTGTGCTTTCAGGGAGAAATGGAAGGAAAGATTTGCATGGTTTGATTTCCTAACACCAGAAAGGATTTTATGATTGTAGATTGTGAGGCAAGGTAGGCAGTATACTCTAGCCAAAGGAAGAAACCTGCCTATCCTGGAGTCTAAGCTTAGCCACTTCCCTCATAATTTCCTATTTACCAGCTAAAGATATATTTGACTGCTTTGTGAAACAGCATGCTAAACTGTCAAAGGTGGGACTTATCCTCCCAGCAATATTTATGTTCACCTACAGGAAAAAAATGTTGCCTGTAAGAAAAGAGAATATGATTACAGATGCCAAAGTATTCAAAAAATAAATTTCTGATTGCTAATTTCTCGTTCTAGCCACCATGATGTGAAATATCACACTATAAAGTGTGAATTTGGCTTTTCAGTCTTGATCCAAAAGAAGCCTGAAATAACTTCCTTGGTATTTTATCTTTTCCCTGCCATGAAAATGTGTCTGTAGTTATCTCCATATTCTTAAGGAAATGATGGGAAGAAGAAATTTGTTTTGAATAATCAATCACAGTGTAACAAATTATATTAATATCAGCCTCCTTGATTAGGAAATTGAATAGGATATAAGCCCTCTCATTAAGGTTTTGGCAGTAGACTGTAAATGCTCTGAAGACAGCATTTTCCTTCCAAAATTTCTTAGTTCTGGTTGTGCTGAAAAACAAAATTTGACAAGTACTGCATCAGTCTTATGTGATCTGGATTCATTTCAAGACTGCAGCAATTCTTGTTTGAGCCTGTTTAATTATCACTTAAATATATGACTAGCAACAATAGAAAAATCTATTTCATTTATAAGTTTTTATTATCAATTGTTATGGAGATAAATTTGGATTAAACAATATTACAATCTATTGTGCTTTGGTTTGTGTTTGGTTATTGTTGCTTTTTTTTAATTAAAAAAAGTTAAAAGCCCCAGACATATATGGAGAGCTGTGGTAAAGAACAGTGCTTGCAAAATAGCTTGACAAGAATGAGGAATTTTGGAAGAGGAAGAAGAGCAAGCAAGCTCAGTGACAACAAAATTAACTCTGCTGCTTTATTGATAGGTGTTCTTACTTGCATTATCTTTAGCAGCAACTTGAGTTTTACATTAAAAATTGGTTAAACCGTAATTAAAGAACAACATATGCATGTCAAATTGTAATTAATTAGAAGTAAACACTAACATATGTTACCTAATAATCTCTAAAGGTGAAAATTAATGTAATTTGAAAAAATAAGCGGTGACTTTATGGTCATAAGTCATATCTCTTCCAAGGTCCTAGAGTAATAGCATAATGTTGCTTGTTAAAAAAAAAGAAAAAGAAAAAGAAAAAGAGAAGAGAAGAGAAGAGAAGAGAAGAGAAGAAAAGAAAAGAAAAGAAAAGAAAAGAAAAGAAAAGAAAAGAAAAGAAAAGAAAAGAAAAGAAAAGAAAAGAAAAGAAAAGAAAAGAAAAGAAAAGAAAAGAAAAGAAAAGAAAAGAAAAGAAAAGAAAAGAAAAGTTACATGTAAGCCTGTTACTATTTAGATTTATTGTGGATTAACGCAGTAAGCAGCTGAGTCCCACCCAGTTCCTCACTCACATGATGGAGAGAATCAAAGCACAGAAGTGTGAAAATTCATGGGTTGAGATAAAGGCAGTTTAACAGGTAAAGCAAATGCTGTGCACACAAGCAAAGCAAAGCAAGAAATTCATTCACCACTTCCCACGGGCAGGCAGGTGTTCAGCCATCTCCAGGACAGCAGGACTCCACTACACATAACAGTTATTTGGGAATATAAATGCCATCACTTCCAGTGTCCCACCCCCTTTCTACTTCTCCCCCCAGCTGATATTGCTGAGCCTGACATCATATGGTGTGGAATATCCCTTTAGTCAACTGGAGTCAGGTGTCCTAGCTGTGTCTCCTTCCAGCTTCTTGTGCAACCCCAGCCTACTTGCTGGTGGAGTTGTGTGAGAAACACAGAGAATCCTAACTCTGTGTGAGCACTGCTCAGTGATAGCTAAAACATCCCTGTGTTATCAATATTGTTTTTGTAACAAATCAAATACATAGCCACATACAAGCTACTATGAAGAAAATTGACTATCCCAGCCAAAGCCAGTGCAAGAAACCATAATAAAAACATTAAAGTGCTATTTATTTATTTATTTATATCCATGATTATAACTTTGATACTATCATTAGAAACATGCATAACAACACATACAACTTGTCCTAAGCTACTTAGAATCATAATTGTTTGCACACTGAGCCATACACAAACAACGAAATATTTCAAAAATAATCCTGTAACACTCATACCATGAAAGTGTTGTCAGATTCAATACATAATATAATCCAGCACAACATTTTAGTGACTCCTCTTCTATCTCTTTTATAACATGGTAGAGATAAGTGGCATAAACCTTTTTGTACACTTCACCAAATTCTTGTGCATCACCTGTCAGATCTCTAGGTAAGGTTGTGGCTATTTAAGGTTCTTTAAAGGGCATTTGTCTTCTCTTTTTCTTCCATTCACTTGCGTGTTTGATACTGTTTTCTGCTGTCCTTTACATTTCTTATTTGGCTTTTCATTCATTAAAATAAATAAAGAAAATGCTTGGCTAGAGATGTATCCTGAACAAATCCATTTATTGCAGCTTTCTCTAGTAATTGAAAAAAGTTAGGCAACTTCAATGTGGTCTTATTTTATTTTTTTCTTAGATCTCTAGGTGTAGGAGAAAGAAACATAATAATAAAAACTTCCCAATTCCTCTTCCTAGTTTGAGACAAAAGAGCAAAGCCTCTAGTCCATATGGTTAGTTGTACTGGGATTTCAAGGGGGATTTCCAAGCAGGCATCATATTTCCTTCTTCCTGTTCCTAACAGCAAATCGCTAAGTTATGTAGTGTGGAGTGTTTAGTCAAGAGAAAAATCTTGTGCTGAGCTGCACAAGCACAGGCACAACAATTGATATTTCTAATGTCACTAAGACCGTGAGAAGCACAGTGTGCCAACTGAAGTCATTTTACTGGATAACTTTCACAATGATTTTTGTTGTTGTCTTGGTGAAATTCCACTCTGGATCCCAGCTACAGAAAGTCAAGATCATACTTATTCCACGTCAACCCGCAGCCTTGCTGAAGTCACAGAAATTAATGGTAGTGCCCAGCGTACCTTTTGCCATCCCTTGAGAACATCCAGTAGAATACAGATGCCTTCTGCATGGCCTCACAAGAACAGGAGTCATTGTATCCTTCCTAATATAGTTCTGCCAAGAATAATTTGGCTGTAAACAGTGTAGACCACAAGGGAAGAGTGAAATTTATTTATATGCACCAACAGCAAGCAAGAAAGAATAAGTAGAACCACAGGAACTCTTAACATAATTACATAACGTCCAGCAGAGCCAGCAAAACATGAAAACTAATTTCAGGAACAAAAGCTATAAACCTTAATATGATCTTTAAAAGCCTAGGAAATAAAGTAATTCTTCACTTCCATGATTTTCAATAGGGAAATAGTACTTCAGAGCAATTAAGTTCTCAGATCTTTATCTAGATCTTATTACTTAAAGTGTTGCAGCCCTGACACTGAAAATAGAGCTTCTAAAGGCAAGCTAGGTCATAGAGTGTTATCTTTTTTTTTTTTGCCAGTTGAAGGAATATGCCTTCTCATTGACCATTGCCTCTTCTGTCTAGAGCCCCTTCTGCTTGGGTGAGTGGGACAGGGAGGAAAAGAAATCCCATAGTTTAGGCTACAGGTACATTATTCCTGTTTTCTCTTCAGCTGAGCAGCATCATGTTGTCTGCATCTCACCTTATGCAACATACAGTCTGGTAAGACAAGGAGATAGTGCAGGTGTAAAAACATCATGTGAATAATGATACTTAAAGAAAGACAAATTTGGTGGTCTTAGATTCCCAAGTGATTCCTCCCTTCCTAGTCCAATAAATGCAGACTTTTTTTTTCCCATTTGTAAGGAACGCACACACAACGCACACACAGCCAGCCACAAATATCAACACATACAGAGTGAATTGCCTTTATTGACATCCAAATAAACACAAACCTCACTCACATAACCAAGAAATAAGAGAAATGTCCCATCCCTGTACCTCTTTTCCAGCTGATCAGACTGGTAGTTTACTGGTGACATCTGCATACACCTTCACTTTCTTGATGAACAAAAAAATGCACATCAACTGATTCCTTAAATATTAGCATTGACTTTATGTGTACCTAATACTCATACCCAGATTGCAGGACTGTTACCTAGGTACCAGCTCAGATGTTTACTATTTTGGGGTGCAGGTGTCTTCCTATTCACCAGCTACTCTCCTTCAAAGCCCACTGCCTAATACATAATGCACCCCCTATATCCTGAATACAGAGCAAGATCTCACTAAAACATTTGGTAAGGGAGTTTAATAAGAAGATGTGATAAACAGTGATCAGGCATAGTGCTCAGACAGAGAAGCATACCAGCCAGAAGCTTGTTTACTTGTAATGTCCCTGTTTATCCACCATTCTCTTAATTATTGTGTCCTTGTTCTTCACCTATTGAGCTTAATCCCTCATTTTCCCAGACCTTGCCTCATTCCAAATAAACAACTCAGCACACTTGACCCCACTTTGCTCCAACCATATCCCACTTCGGTACTTCTGATATGACCACCTGGGTAATCTTGGCATTACATGATACAACTGATAAAGTTACTGGGGCACTGCTGCCCTTGCATGGTGGTACTCTCCAGAAGATTTCCAAGATTGCCCTGCAATTACCCCTGAAGTTCATATTGTTGTTACAGAGCTACAGCTTAAAACCTTCTGACACCCAGCCACTCCTCATGTCAGTGCTGTAACATGTCAGACTCTCTGTAACACACAGTGTGTTATAGGAGCTGAGACCTTGGGCCAGGGCTTGGTCATCCACCTGCATACCTTCAAACCCAGGAACTGTATGTGAGGTGAGTGACAATGACTCACAAAGGAAGAGGGAGGAGAAGAAAAGGGAGTACTGATGTACCGGGGCAGTACAGTGGTGGTGATGGAAACCCAGTGAGTCTTCTTTCCCTATTTGGAGCTTGAGGGCATGTCATCATGAGCATTTTGAGCATGGTGGGATGGGCACTGCTCTGAGGATGGGAACAGGACCAGGATCCAGGGCAACCTGAGCACAGGCAGGGCCCTGCATTCTCACTCCAGCCTCTGGATGTGGTGAGCAGAGCTGAGGGCAGCAGCAGGCTTCTCAGTAGCCCAGAAGCCATGAGAGGATGGACCAGGGCTGGGGCCAGGGCCAGAGGTGAAACACTGGTGTAGGTTCATGGCTGACGAAGGCCAGATGTGGGCACAGGCTGATGATGAGTCCAGAGCTGAGGTGGAGTCCTGGGCCCTAGGCAGGGAGATCAAGTGGGGCCATGGGGCAGGGCAGAAGTGACCACATCCAAGGACAGGGCCCAGGCTGTCTTAATACGTGTCTTCTTTGGGGGTGCAACACCAGGTATGCAGAACAGCTATTGAATCAAAACCTTCATTTTCCAAGGTTTCATATATTTCTACTTCATTTTTATACTGAAACACAAAGAAATGTGGTAAATTTTAAAATGACCTGCAAACCATTACATTTGGGCAATAAAACTACCACTTTCATTTGTCAGTTGGACTCACAGCACAAAGAAAACCCAAACTAAAATAAAACAAATAACAACAGACAGAAAATTCACGTCATAAGGAAAAACAAAATCTTCTTTTGATAACAGAAGAATATATATTATAGTATGTCCTCATAAAGTTGTCCCTGTAATCCTTATGTTTGCGTAAGACTATAAAGAAATAATTTAAATAGCAGCATGATATTCACACATCTAAAAAAATATTGAAATATTAATATCATTCAGAAATACGACTGCAAGAAAGGCTCGAGGTCTGGAAAATCTACCTGCTGTGAAAAATTAAACTACATCAGTCTATTTTATTTTTTGAAGAATACTTTATGAAGCAATTATTATGGCACTCTGAAAGCAGCTACATTTAGAGCTATGCAGATTTCTGGGGCCAAAAAAAGATATTTAGAAGTGTATCAAAACAAAATAAATAAATACATAAACAATTATTTTACTTGAAAAATAATAACATGAGGATATATTTTAAAATATTAATATAAATTACAAAAGACCATTCAAAAAATCTTTCAAGTTACCAGTATTAAGTGGTTTTATCGTATTAGGTAACAATGCTTGAGTGCAAACCTTATTTTACATGAGGTTTTTTTGTCCAACAAACACAGTCCAAAAGAAGAAAGTAACCTAAAAAAGGAAATTACTTTAAAAAAAAGTAATAAAAGGCAAAAGCAGGGCAGGGGCTGGGGGTGTAGTAAAAAAGAGGAACAAAAAGGCAAGCAGGCAGGAAAAGGAAACTCTAATAGCTGGATCCTGATTACTTTCATGGTAATCAGTCTGAAATCTTTACCTCAGGCTTGCATAGGTTCTGTCTGCATATCCCTTAAATAATAGAGAGTTTTACATTGTGAAATTCACATTCAAAATCATGAACCATTGTAGTCAGTAATATGTAGAATGTCAACTGGCACAACCACCAGTGATTATTTCTTAATTTATAGATCTATCATTTAAAAAAGATGTTCTGCCCTCCTAACATCTTAGCCTCAGTCATCCACATTTTCTAGTTATCTCGTCTGTTTATACTCAAAATATTCCTTGACTACTCGTAACACTAAACCCAAGCAAAAAATCCCAAAGCAGCTCACATTCAATTCTTGTCCTCCAACTTACTTTTGATCATGCCCTAAAATGGGATGCTCTGTAAACAGAAAATGATCCACCAGCATTTTGGTGGTATGTGTACTAAGTTGGGAAGGTGAACAATATCGATATTCTTCAACTATGGGCTTATGAAATTAAAATCAATAGCAGTGTCAAGTGTCACTGAATGACTGACTATAATGAGAACAACTGTCCACATGATTTCTATTGGAATGTATGGGTAACATTGATATATGATTTCGGAGTGGCTTTTTATTGTGCTACTTTTGTTGGGCTACAAAAAAGTGAAGAATATTCTACCACTTATAGCACACTGGAGTGTTCAATGGAGCCTCAAGCAACTGAAGTCCTATCATCTAGAAAACTGCGTTCCAACAGTAATCCTCTTTGTGTTGCATTTTGCTGTAACCTAAATTTTGTCAATACTACGGGCAGAACTTTAGCTCACAGCTATTGAGCTTTGCAAGACCAAAAGCAAATAAAAATGCTATCAAAACTTTCACCTTTTTTTATTATTATTTCTTACTCTGTCTCCAGTATTGTGCTGATGCTAAGTTTCAGATGAATACAAAAGTAAGAGAGATAAGTGAGTTGAGATCTTTATATTGTGTGTGTTTGTGTATGCAGTTTTTTGTTCATATTTGGATGGGAAATATTTGTTATAAATATTTTTGGTTTAGTGTGAATTACCGAAATATACTGTACACTTTGAGAAAAGGTAGAAAATCAAATTTTATATTACAGTTAAAGCTTTTGGAAACTTTAGTATTTAAGCCTGAAATTGCCAGGAAAAACAAACAAACAAACAAACAAACATAAACAAACAAAGAAAACCACCAAAACTGTCACAATTTAAAATAAGTACATTCAATGAAAGCCAAATTTATTATTGGAGCTCCAAAACCCTTCATGAAATAGGAAGTCTCTGCTTTAATATCTCATTCTGCAATATTGAGAGTAATATTAAAAAAAAAAAACTTTGATAAATACAGATTGAAGAAAGATTAGCTTCTACTTCCTTTGACCCAAAAATCTTTGAGGCTTTGCTGTCACCTCAGGTTCTTGAGTAGTCATAGTACCTATGGGGTTATTAAATGCATTGAACAACTGGTTTCAAAGAAGCCAAAGTGACAATAGTGCAAAGGACTGGCAGCATTACCCATGCTGAATATCTTTGCACATAAGTTATTTAGAAATTCTGTCGTTGTTGCATTTTAGGAGCAAGCGAACCCTACTTCGCTAAAACAGAATATGAGAAATGATTTTACTTCTCCACTGGGGCAAAACAGGAAAATCATGCGAGTCAGAAAATGAAGGACACAGAGCACCATGAGGCAATTTTCTAAAAGCAGATCTGAAAGAACTAGCACTAACCTACAGCCAGTATTTTTTTTGGCCAGCTGCCTGTATTTAGCTACTTAAACTCATTGCAGAGCATCACAAAGAAAAGAGGAGAAAAAAGCAGATTTTGAGGTTGTCCCATTGTCTTTGACATGCTTAATCTGGAATTAAGATAGAATATTGAAGTCAAAATGCAACTCGCAGCATGTGAACCAGAAAGAACTAAACTAGAGAAATATCATTTAACAGAATTTATGTCACTGAATACGTAGAAGAGTCATACAATTTTCATATTCACATAGCATTACAAAAACATTAGGATCATTGCAGAACTCAGCAAGTGGAACAAATTTTTAATATGTAACTCTGTTCCATTCTAGAAAACAAAAGAAGGCACTTTCTTAGAAAGACATAGTAATAACTGTAAAGGTTGGAATTTATTTTTCCAGAGAATACAAATTGACTGATCTGCATTTGAGGTGCCAGTTGTGGTATTTTTTCTCCTGAATGGCCATTCAAAAGAAAACTGTCAGATCTTAAAAACAAACAAACAAACAAACAACAAACAACAAACAAAAAACACCAAGCAAGTTTACTTACATAATATCTTATATTGCAAAGTTAGTGTAGTATCACAGAATTTTTCCAATAGCAAAATATTTCAGGGTCTATAATCTAATTTATTTCTCTGATAACTTTCACAAGATTTGTGACTGGAGTAGTATGAGTTCAAAAGAAAAAAAGTTGTATTATATTTTCAATTAATAAAATCAAATAAAGCATGAAAGTACTCTTTAGAGTACTTTATTCTGGATGCTTAGAATCCTTATTTATTCTACATTTTCTGTTGATACATCTATAATGATAAATTTCACTGAACTAACAAATGAATACTGCCCTTCCCCCTATGTTCCCCCACATCTGTGGTTATCTTGTTGAGATTATGCTGGTTATCTGGGCAAAATAAACTATAAAGGTAAAATCATTGTCTACATTCCCTACAGGGTAATTATGTCTATTTTAGGGCTTTTTTTCCAGGACAGAAGCAATACAAAAATAGATAAAACAATCCCTAAATATTATACAGACAAAAAGTATTAATCTAAAGTTGCCCAGATTGCATTTCTACGACTTCATTAGATCTATTTTAAAATGAAAGATGCAGTGGGACACTACTTCCCCTTCAACTATATGTTGCATTCGAAATCAATAAAATATTAGGTTTCCTGGTAGTAAAAAGAATCTACAGTTGACTTTATGTTTATACCCAAAAAGCATCTGAAGAACAGTTTCTTCCACACAGTAACTGTTTACTCAAGCTTTTAATAATGAACATTTCAATTTTTTCTCTGTCAGTCTCACCAAGTCATTAATCATTTTTTTTTGTTCTTTTCTAAATTCACTCTAACATTGTCTGTGTTTTTCTGGTGTGATGAACATCAGAAACTAGGAAGTTATTACTGGCAATAGTCATTGAATCTTCATGGAGCACAACAAAAGCATGTGTGATACTGTAATACATCTTTCCAAACAGATTTTTAATTTTTTTTTTTTTTTTTTTTTTTTTAGCACCGTGAATTTATCCATCTAAAAGCTTTGGTAAACAGAGAAGCCTTGATAATTATCTACTGAAAATTTACTAGTTTAGACAGATATTGCTACTAATAGTATAATGCAATGAACCTATGATATTTGATTCAAAATCAGCAAATGAAACTATAGACAGTACCTTGTGAATATACTTTCTTCATCCTCTTCCCACCTAACATTTTCAGTGTTGCTGAAGAAGCTTTCACTCTTAGGAAAACTTCAATTAAAAAAAAAAAAAAATTCAATAAGTGAAGAGTGATGTGACATAGAAAGGAAAACAGTTTAACTAGTTCTACAGTGTGCCTTTTTTCTCAGTGCAACAAAATAGATTCAGCATTAGTCAGTCTTTTGGAAGAATCAAGCATCTGATAGTATAGACAAATATTCCTAACTCCAAGAAGCCAAAAATGTGAGCAGAATTGCTCTGAAACTGAAGGTTTCTTTTGAAACAGAACCACTGGAGTCAGTGTGGAGAACATTTCACCTATGTTGAGACGTGTGTATTTTATGAAGATGCTTTTTCTTTATTTCGTGAGACTACTGATAATACAATTGATGACCCCCATGTAGAGGCAACAGTACTACACAGCCGACAGGATGAATACTCTCATAAATCCATAAATAAGCACACTATTCATTTTTTCCTGAATTCATTTCACTTACAATTCTATTTAGCTAGAACTTCTCAGTCTATAGTGGGGACCGTATAAATGTACAGTCGTAAAACTGCATTTGGCCCTTTGAAGGCAGCCACGAGGTTGATGTGGTCCCTGGTGAAAATGAGTTTGACACTCCTGGTCTAGAGGTTACAGTAAAATCAACAACCTTAACAATACCTGTATTTGTTTGACCCAAACAAGAACAAGCAGACAGAGTTTTTCAGTGTGTAACCAGTGATAGTAATATTCCTCTGGAAATTTTAGACTGGTATGCTTAAGACTGTGGTAGACAGAACTATGGTCCTCAGATTGCAGCTCGAAGCAATAATAACTGAAAGCAAAATTCATTTATGCAGTTACTTTGTCATCAGTGTTTTCCTTAGACTAACAAATGTACCATGGAAATGTCAGTTTGCCTATTTTGAATACTGGGAAAGAAAATATATTGCTATTTCTATCTTAATAAAAGTGGAGGGCTTATGAGGTACTACACTAATGGGAGTAATTTCAATATTTAGCTAAACAGAATGGAGAATATTATCTATTAACCACTAGTTAGTATTCACGTCTCCCTGCTTAAAAAATAAAAATAAAAATCTGTATTTGGAACAAATTTTTCCATGTGGTAAATTGTCAAATGCTTAGATGTAAAGTTTGTAGTGACAATTTCAGAGTTTCATGAACTTCGTAATTTGAAAAATAGGTATACATATCTCTAGGTTAAAAAAAAAAAATAAAAATCCTTCAAAGTGAAGTATTTGCTGTTTAAAAGGAAGAAACATTTTTTTCCTCTGTACTGCTTTGGTTAAGCACGTTAACACCTTGTCAAATTCAGTAATTGCATGGATTTTCATTACTGGTTTGTTTTGGTTTGTTTTGGTTTGGTTTTCTGTTTTGTTTTGTTTTCCAGAGGCTGTATACTCCCATAAAACTTAAAGATGATTATGTAAAAAGATGGAGGAATCTTGTCCTGTGTCACGAGTGTTTGTTCAGGATGTCCAAAGGAAAGTATTTAGGTTCCACATTGCATAGATTTCATCTCAGTTTTAAGCCCATCTGTAGGAGTTAGACATTAATTATTTTTGGTCTATTAATATGACTAATTAACAACTAAAGGAAAATTACACTGAAAACCGATATCCCCCAAAAGTATAAATAATAATACTATGAATATCCTGAAGAATATAATCTTCTGAGTCTTGCTGTAGCAGTGCAATAATATACAAACAACAAAGATATTAAAAAGTTTTAAAGCATGATTTGAAGACTTTAAATTTGAAGCCATGCTCTCATCAGTTTAATATTTCAGATAAAGGTTATAATGACAAGGTTTCATGAAAATCCTGGATACAAAATTCAAATGTTAAATTCTACCCATTGCCCTACAGAACTCATATTGTTTTCAAATGAAGTTACCATTTTACTGCAAACACATAATATTTTGCTACTTGTACTGTGAACTCCAAAAGGGAAGAAAAAAAAAACCACCTTCATCTGTGCACACTTGAGGTATAGCGTGCCTTACCTATGACTGGGACAGTTAAATGCTATTGCAATAAAAACCATGTTATGTCCCAGTGAAAACCTGTAACTGAAGGCTTAGAAGAGTTCTGACAGGAGTGACTGATGGTCAAATATGACCCAAAATTGTTTTGATACAGTGAAGATGTTTGTGTGCTTTCCTTTTGTGTAAGCAAGAAAGACTTAGAAAACAGTGAAATAAACAGCCAACTAACCAACACGTCAACAACAGATATTGTGGTTTTCAATGCAAAAAGAAGTAATTGCTTTTATGGATCTCTACAGCATATGGCTTCACATGTGCTGATACAACATCATTACCTCCGCTTGATTCATTGATAGAAAGAGTGATCAAATTGGCACTGTATATGCTAAACACATTTTCATTTTTAAAAATGTCTTAATGAAGTCTAGCTTGGTCAACCTTTGTTTTTCAGTTTCTCTTGCTTCTTGCACTTATTTTTTAACTTGACCTTGGTTATGACAAATGATTTGAAATAATGCCCCTAACCAATAGATTAAGAAAAAGTAATCCAACTAGCTTTAGATTTAGAGAAACTGTACTTCTATCAGTGTCACACTTATAGATTACAGAGATTATATAGACTACTTCCAATTTTCTGTACTATAGTAATTATCCATATTTTAGATCAATGTAAAGGTTAAATTTTAGCTCTGCTTATGACTTCCTGCAGCACCTTCTGTACATATGGTTGCATTCTATCTTGCATAATATGCCTATATACTGTGCTTAAAGGACATTTAAATTATTTATCAACATTTTTTAAAGTATGTAGAAAAGATTTATTTCTACTTATATAGGCTATTTATATACAAATGCTGCTGCTAATGTTTTACACGTATGATTTATAGATTCATCTTAAAATATAATGAAAGACTGCATATTTTAAGAAAATAAAAGTAAAATCACACATAATAAATTTAAAATATGGATCCCTAGGAAATTTTGTTTGTTTGTTTGTTTTCCATAATGCACTTGAGGAAACCCTAACTTTTTTAGCAGCTTGATTCAACCTCTAATTAAAGAGAAATTTTATTAGAAAGTTTTTCCTTTGTTTGGCTTTTCGTTTCAAGCTATAATAATGCTGCAGAATAAAGCTCCGACAAAAAATAAAGCCTGGATACAGTGACTATTCATTGCTGCAGATCACATTATCTTCTGGAAATCACTCCTTAAGCTTGTGGTGTCATTCCCTGGCAGCATGACATATGTAGACCCTAGATTACAAATAGTATCATTTTCATAGGTTTTGCTAAAGACTCAGCCTCCATTCCATGACATTGAATATGCCTTTAAATTAGCCTGAGCATTTTTATACAGGCCAATTTGGTGGCATTTCTACTTCCAAGAAAGGGAGTTTGAGTGCCAGTATCATTTTATTTTCCATCCTAGAAGTGAATCTAAAATAACTTGACTCCATGCAGAAAGAGACTTCATTTTAAAGGAGAGTAATGAAAGCAGGAAATCAAGGAGTGCATTTAAACAATTTCCAGCTAAGCAATTCAGCTATTAGTTGGGTTAGTAAACTAATCCAGAACCAGTTTACAGTGTTCAGAACTCCTATATTCATTCAGTCAGAATTATAAGACTCAGTTTATATCAGCAAAAATAAGAGGACTTACAGGAAGTAAACCTTTGGAATTCTGTTTTAATTCTGCACTACAAAAAATTCAAACTCTTCTCACCTCTGTGGTTATTGATCATTAAAAGTTAATGTCCCAGTGTTGTCTTCACTGTAGTGCTTCGCAGAAAGACAGGTCTATTCAGTTCTTCAAGTACATTTCATGCCAATCTAACCGTCTATATGCCATTTAATCTACCACGGCTTGCTTGCTTTTGATCAGTGCTGGGAGTAGTACTTGCATTTACAGAACATCAGCAGTAAGAAAGCCTCAGTAAACATATCACTCATAAAAATACCACTGCAGAGAACATTGATACCTTCAGCAAGAAACTTACTTGTTAACATCTGATACAAATGGTGGAAAAGACGACTAGGATAGGTGCACTTCTGGACATCATCCTCACTAACAAGGAGGGTCTGGTTGAAGCAGCAAAGGTTGAGAGCTGCCTTGGTTGCAGTGACAATGAAATGGTGGAGTTCAGGATCTTGTGTGGCAGGAACAAAAGAGGTAGCAGAATTGCAACCATGGACTTCAGCAGGGCAAACTTTGGCCTTTTCAAGCAATTGCTGGGGGAAGTCCCATGGGCAAGGCTGCTTGAAGGTAAAGGGGCCCAAGATAGTGGGTTAGTATTCAGGGATTGCTTCTACAAAGCTCAAGATCAGAGCATCTCGACACATAGGAAGTCAAGGAAGGGAGCCAGGACACCTGCATGGTTAAACAGGGAACTGCTGGGCAAGCTCAAGTGGAAGAGGAGAGTTTACAGATCACGGAAGGAGGGGCTGGCCACTTGGGAAGAATATAAGGCTGTTGTCAGAGGGTGTAGGGAGGCAACTAGGAAAGCTAAGGCCTCCTTGGAATTAAACCTGGCGAGAGGGGTCAAGGACAACAGAAAGAGCTTCTTCAAATACATGGCAGATAAAACTAACACCAGAGGCAATGTAGGCCCACTGATGCATGAGGTGGGTGCCCTGGTGACACAAGATACAGAGAAGGCAGAGTTACTGAATGTCTTCTTTGTCTCTGTCTACTCTGCTGGAGGCTGTCCTGAGGAGCCCCGTACCCCTGAGGACCCAGAGGAAGTCAGGACAATGGAGGAGTTTGCCTTAGTTGATGAGGGCTGCGTTAGGGAGCAATTAAGCAATATGGATATCCATAAATCCATGGGTCCTGATGGGATGCACTGACGGTTGCTGAGGGAGCTGGCTGAGGTCATTGCTGGACCACTCTCCATCATCTTTGCCAAGTCCTGGGAAATGGGAGAGGTGCCTGAGGACTGGTGGAAAGGAAATGTCATTCCAGTCTTCAAAAAGGGCAAGGAGGACCTGGGTAACTATAGATCAGTCAGCCTCACCTCCATCCCTGGGAAAGTGATAGAACAACTTATCCTTGATGCCATTTCAAGGCATATCAAGGATAAGAGGGTCATTAGGGGCAGTCAACATGGCTTCACCAAAGGGAAGTCGTGCTTAACCAACCTCATAGCCTTTTATGAAAACATAACGAGGTGGATAGATGATGGCAAACCAGTGGATATGGTCTTCCTTGACTTCAGTAAGGCATTTGGCACAGTCTCTCACAGCATCCTCACAGCTAATCTGAGGAAGTGCGGTTTGGATGACTGAGTAGTGAGGTGGACTGCAAACTGGCTGAAGGAGAGAAGCCAGAGAGTCATCATCAATGGGGCAGAGTCTAGTTGGAGGCCTGTATCCAGTGGAGTGCCCCAAGGGTCAGTACTAGGGCCAGTATTATTCAATATATTCATCAGTTATTTGGATGAGGGAATAGAGTGTGCTATCAGCAAGTTTGCTGATGACACCAAGCTGTGAGGAGTGGCCAACACGCCAGAAGGCTGTGCTGCCACCCAGCGGGACCTGGACAGGCTGGAGAGTTGGGCAGGGAAAAATTCAATGAAATAGAATAAGACCCAGTGTAGAGTATTGCATCCGGGTAGGAACAACCCCAGGTTCCAGTATAGGTTGGGGAACAACCTGTTAGAGAGCAGCACAGGGGAAAGGGACCTGGGGGTCCTGGTGGACAGCAGGATGACCATGAGCCAGCACTGTGCCCTTGTGGCCAGGAAGGCCAATGGCATCCTGGGGTGTATTAGAAGGGGGGTGGTTAGTAGGTCAAGAGAGCTTCTCCTTCCTCTTTAGTATGCCCTGGTGACACCGCACCTGGAATATTGTGTCCAGTTCTGGGCCCCTCAGTTCAAGAAGGACAGGGAACTGCTGGACAGAGTCTAGCGCAGGGCAATGAAGATGATTAAGGGAGTGGAACATCTCCCTTATGAGGAAAGGCTGAGGGAGCTGGGGCTCTTTAGCTTGGAGAAGAGGAGACTGAGGGGTGACCTCATTGATGTTTACAAATATATAAAGGGTGAGTGTCACAAGGATGGAGTCAGGCTCTTCTCAGTGACAACCAATGGTAAGCCAAGGGTTAATGGGTTCAAACTGGAACACAAGAGGTTCCACTTAAATTTGAGAAGACACTGCTTCTCAGTGAGGATAACGGAACACTGGAAGAGGCTGCCCAGGGAGGTTGTGGAGTCTCCTTCTCTGAAGACATTCAAAACGTACCTGGACACATTCTTGTGTAGCCTCATCTAGGTGTTCCTGCTCCGGCAGGGGGATTGGACTAGATAATCTTTTGAGGTCTCTTCCAACCCCTAACATTCAGGCATTCTGTGATTCTGTGATCTGATAGAATGAAAACACATGCAGCACATATTACCCCATAGTACGGGGAAGAATGCTGGCAGTCTTTCAGTTTTGTAAAATTTAGTGGGAGAGAACTGCGGAATTTTTGATTGGGTTTTAATACTTGCCTTGCTAACCTGATTACACAGAACAAGTCTCTAGACAGAAGTCCTGCAGGATATGTTCTAAAATTTTTCAGTTCCTCTTCAGATTCATTTCTGGTGGTGAAGGGGACTTTGGCCTCTGGAAAGTTTATTTTTACCATTACAATTGAGAGCTCCTTGGGAACATATTTGTGAAAAACCTTATTTGTGATATTATCTCCATATTCTAAATATGCTTGGTTTAGGTTACAGTTGCTTTTATGATCAGGATAAGGGATTTGAGCTTGTTTGAAGACTTTAATAAATAACATGTATATCAATAAGTACTTTATATCAATAAGTAGCTTATAGTAATACATACGGTTTATATTAACAAATACTTTATGTCAATACAATAAAATACATTACAGTAACACTTCATTATATATGATCAAGTCACACATACTTGTTGGCAATCCTTTTAAGTGAAGCATGCTCCTGTTTAAGAGCATATTGTTTCACGGCCAGATGCTTAATACTGCTGTAGCTAAACTGGAGTGTGACAAACAGATTTGTAGCCACCCACTCTGGAACTTTAAGATTTCCTGCCCCCCAATTATTACTTTCTGAAGGTCTTCCAGAACTTACATTATCTGCTTCCTTCATGGACAGGTTCTCACTCTTAAATCTCTACTGACTAATCATAAGTCATCCCTGCTCTCACCCTCTGTACCTCTCCTTTCACTCTTAGTGGCCAGACCATGCTTTCCACCAGTGTTGTAGTTCTCCACTACCAAAGGAAACAATGAGCAATAGATAAAACAGTGCCAGACCTTCCTTCCCATCTATCAGAACTCGATAGACCCAAGTCAATATAGACACTAATCCAGTGTAATAGTTGTCAAACCAATGTAAGAACCCAAGATATGAGGAATTAATTTTGAAAGGATGTGCATTTCCTACTCTCTGAGAGCCAGATGTAATGTTAATAGTTTATTACACATTGATCTTCAATTTAAATATCAGCTTAAAAATTAGCTGTTCTGTGAGCTTCTTCCTTAAAATTTTTTCATGTTTCAAAACCATTTTTGGAGGAGACCGAATGTCATTTTGTTGATTTAAATCTGATTCTTCATTTCCAGATGAAAACTGCAATATAACTACATCTCTTGTCACAGGTGGTAGGAAATGGCCAATTAGTTATATTACAAAGTACTAACCAAAGTATACATACTGACAGTATGAAAAAAATGATTGACATAGGTCAGGTATTTGCAAGGAAATCACTTATGGACTATCCTAATTTATTCTTAGTTTAATAAACATGTCCTTGGATAGATTCCACTTATACGAGTTTTGAAGTCCCCTCCCAACCACTAGTCCATATTTCTAATAACACTAGTTTAAATACTTTAAAAATGATTGACTGAAATTATATTATTTCACTGGGCAAATAAAGCTCAGATAATTGTGTAATTATATATTATAACAATTATATCCCCTTGCAAACATGAGGAATAAAGAGGATCCATATTACATTCTATTCTAGGATTTTGGGAAGATAAAAACAGAATACTTCTGTTGCTTGTTCAGAACATAGTAAAACACAGTTTCCGTCCTTTCTAACTGGTTTCCATTTCAATGACTGGCTTATCTCTTCTGTTCCATGATAATGCACTAGCAGCCTGTTTATATACTGTCAAAAATACACGTTTTTAACCGAAATTTCTAGAATAAATTGCCATTGACTAGAACTGAAAACTATTGTTTTCTCATGTACATGATTGTCAGTAACAAAATAATTAAACAAACAGATGTGCTTTCTACAATGTGTGATTTTGTTTGGATTTTTTTTTTTTTTAACACAGTATATCACTTTTTAGACTAGGCCATTTCAATTTCATTGCAAGTGTTACTTATTGGTGCTATAAAAAAAAATACTGTTACAACTCTTAAAACAATTTGGGTGGTAGTTGATTAGCAATATTGCCTTATTCTATTACTACAACTTGATAGAAACGATACTAGAAGCCTTTAAGGTAACTTAAAGTACTTTTTTTTTTTAATGCATTTAACACATGACCCCTCCCAGATACTGTGAATGATACTTCTATGATAGTGAGTTGCAGAGTGAAAAAGCAAGAGAGCAGGAGATAGAAGAAAATAAATACTCATGGGTATCACATTTTATTTTGATTCATACAAAGAATTAATAGATTTTTAACCTGTTTGGGGAAAAACAAAACAAAACACATACACCACACAGGAAAAAACAGAGACCTTTCCTTCATGTCCATATTTATGCCTATTTCCACCACACACTCTTCTCATGCTTCAGGCCACTAGTTATCTTAGTTGTTACTGACATTCCCAACATTCTCTCTTTCACAGATGGAGACAGATTCCATTGTATTTGAGTAAGACATTTGGGAGATTCTTCCAGATTATCACTTCAAAAAAACCCATCCATTTAGTAGGCATTTGATTAACTCACATCTATACCACAGAACTGGGGGGTGGGGGAGGAGTGTGGGGTGAAAGTTTAAAATTTTGCTGTATATAATTCTATCCATCTAAATCCTGTTTTTCCAGTAGTAAAGGTTGCTTTTAGTGTGGAAAAAAGCAACTTTATCATCACTGGGACAAATCCAAATCTTGTCTAACTCAGCAAACCGAATGTTTCCATCTCTACCAGAATTGTTCTCTGTTCTGTTTGATGTTTATCTTCACGCTTGACCTTCAATGTTTTGAAACATCTCTACATGGCAGGTAGAGCAGAGCAGGCTGCAGGCATAAACTGGTTTCATGTCAACTACTTAAACCTGAAGAAGTATTATGACTGATATCCATGTACTTATTTTAAAACCTCATTCCACTTTTAGTCTGAATTCATATCATCTCTGTTAGCAATGTTCTCAAACATCAGAATAAAAAATACATTTAAAAGTAAAGATTTAGCAGTCACATCAGCCTTCTTTCTGTGCTGGGCTCCCACTCATTTTGTCCTAATTGAGCTAGTGGTTATAAAGACAAAACAATTTCATTGGCAAGGGCCAATGAAAGTGAACAATAGGTCACAGCACTTACCAAAATTAAAGAAGAGGGATAAATTATAAGTTATGGAAAACAGACAAGTTGAACATGAACAGTACTTGACAGGCGAGTTATGATCATTGTGTGCATGACTTCAGTGCAATTGTTCAAGTGATAAGAGGAATTAGTTCTGGCATGATTGAAATCACAAGAACATCTGCCACAAAGAAACTAACAAACAAAAAACCCAACAAGACCTTCAAAGATATCTTTTTTTAGCAAACTGTTGTTACGCTACTGAATAGGACTTAATCGGCACATAGTGCTACTCACTGCAGAAGTTAGCTTAATTCATAATTAAGCCATTCATACATTTAGATTTATATATAACTAGTTTAGTCATTCCTTCTAATCTGCAGTTGGAATTTGAATTCAGGTGGCAAATGGCACATCATGCCAGCTTTGGTGTTCTGCAGCTACATTCTCTTTCAGTGTAACAGATTTGCTTGTTGCTTCTTAAAACTTAAGATCATTTGGTGATTCTATATTGGGTAAATATCTTCAGATGAACCACGAGCAGAATGACTTATGCACAGTGTGCTAGATGTCCAGCTTTGCAAAACATCACATAGTACATGCAGTATAGAAAGCTACCTTGGAAAGAAAATGTGTTTAAATATTAATTCTTGTTGCTTAGAAAACTATAGCCATTTTGCATTGCTGCATCCTTTAATAAAATATCTGAAATAGTAGTGACTGCTTTTCCTACTCCAGGCCTCTGACTAGTTTACAAATCTTTTTTAGAAACAGAAACAAATATTCCAGGTGAACCTGCTTCAGCAGCTGGATTGGGCCAGATGATTGCCAGAGGTCCCTTCCATCCCCAAACATTCTGTGATTTGTGGGCTGGGGGGACTGGGGGGACAGTAACGGGGAATCAACTACCACCAGAAAACTACAAAACTATGTCATATAATGCAAAAATGTTGTAAAGAAAAACCTGCAAATTTATTTATTTAAAAACATATAAAGCATGTACAGATTTTTTTTTTTTTTTTTTTTTTTTAAAAAAAGGAAAGGAGTCTAGAGCTGAAGATGTGGAAGATATTAAATCCACATTAACCTTAGACACAGAATCACAGAATCGACTGGGTTGGAAAAGACCTCAGAGATCATCAAGTCCAACCCTTGGTCCAACTCCAGTCCATTTACTAGATCATGGCACTAAGTGCCATGGCCAATCCCAGTTTAAAAACCTCCAGGGACGGTGAGTCCACCACCTCCCTGGGCAGGCCATTCCAATGCCTGACCACTCTCTCTGCAAAGAATTTCTTTCTAATATCCAGCCTAAATTTCCCCTGGCAGAGTTTAAGCCCATGCCCCCTTGTCCTATTGCTGACTGCCTGGGAGAAGAGACCAATCCCCACCTGGCTAGAACTTCCCTTCAGGTAGTTATAGAGAGTGATGAGGTCACCTCTAAGCCTCCTCTTCTCCAGACTAAACCACCCCAGCTCCCTCAGCCTCTCCCCATAGGTCTTGTGTTCAAGTCCCTTCACCAGTCTTGTTGCTCTTCTTTGGACCTGCTCCAGCACTTCGATATCTTTCCTGAACTGAGGGGCCCAATACTGAACACAATACTCCAGGTGTGGCCTCACCAATGCAGAGTACAGGGGAAGGATCACTTCCCTTGTCCTGCTGACCACACTATTTTTGATACAGGACAGGAGACCATTGGCCTTCTTGGCCACCTGGGCACACTGATGGCTCATGTTGAGCTTCCTGTCAATTAGTACCCCCAGAGCCTGACTGCTCTCCAGCCACTCTGTGCCCAGCCTGTACCACTGCAGGGGGTTGTTGTGGCCAAAGTGCAGGACATGTGTGAGATTTTGAACAACTTCGGACATAAAAAAAAAAAAAAAAAAAAAAAAAAGAAGAAGGAAAAATGTAGGAAAGTATGAAAAAATGCAATGAAGTTTTAGAAAAAATAAACAAAAGTTAGTGTACCAGACGATTACAAAACTTTAAGAACTATTTTTTAGAAAAAAAATAGAAAATTCTTATTATCTAATCAATCTAAATGTCAATAATTCATATTTATGTGGCATAGTATGTTATTAGACAAACTCGAAATTGACAGAAACTTGGAGAAGCTGCTAGCAAAATAATGCCAGCAAGCTGAAAGCAAAACTGTCACAGAAGATGGTGATTACTAGTGCAACTTCCCAAGAAGCTGCTCTGAGTTATTTGGTATTTTCATTAGTGTCTTTGACACAAAAAAATAAATATATGAGAGGTGTGTGTTGTGTGCCAACTTACTCACTCCCATCCGCACCCTACCCCCTGCACACAGAGCAGTAAAACGTGTCGTAAGGGAAGCATCACCAATACACAGTAGTATCAAAGTACAAAAAGGTAGGAATGAACCTGAATCCTGAAGTAACTCCTTAAATTCCTGGGTTTACAAATTAGATAGTTTTGTTTAAATATAGGGACTTCCAAGTCTATGTTACAGTATGTAAACACATGCAGATAAAGCAGATTTTTTTTCTAACAAAGGAAAATACTGCTTTTTAACTAAAAAAAATGTGGTTGAGTTACAAAATTTTCATCAGCTAGCACACCTCCTGCTGCCCATTGCAAATACAAATTCGGGATGTGTTCAAAGTATTCACACTATGTCTCCCATTCATCTGGGAAATTTGATACTGTTATATACTCCCATGAAGATGGCTTCTAAAATAGAATCAAGACTGTAAGTGTGGAGACAGTTAAATAGAATGGGATAAAATCAAAGTTACTTTCTTCCTGTAAAGTCAACTAATCAACAGAGATCCAGATCATCTACTTCATTTTGCTGTAGGCCCCTCCTAAAAATAAATGCATGTAGCCTTTCTCTCAAAACCTGAAGAGAGACTTTTTTTCTTTAAAGATGTAGTTGGAAGAGGAACTGGACAGCTTCCGTTTCAATCGTGAGATCTTGAAGGACTGACTACAGCACATTCATCTGGTGAGACAACTGTATTACATTTATTTTCTGCCTCTAGGTCTTCAGCTTATGTCTTCTCCCTGAAGCCATGTAGTGGGCTGACCTTGCCTGCCTGCCAGATGTCCACTCAGCTGTTCTTTCTTCCCCAAAACATGACACAAGGAGAAAAAAAGGATGAAGAAGCTCAAGGTTCAGGATAAGGACAAGGAGATCACTCACCATCAGAGGCAAAACAGACTCTAGTTGAGAAACATTAACTTAATCTATTGCCGATTATAATAGATCTGAATGTTGAGAAACAAAGATAAAAGCTAACACACCCTCCTCCTACCCTCAGTTCTTCACAGGCTACACTTCACTCCTTAGGTCCAGGTCTCTACCCACCCCCAGCTCAAGAAGTGCAGGGGGCGTGAGGAATGGGGGCCAGTCCATAACAGCTGCTCTCTGCTGCTCCTTCCTCCTCATACATTTCCTTGCTCCAGCATAGGCTCTCCACAGGCTGCAATCCTTTAAGATGAACCTGCTCCAGGTTAGATCCTCCCTGCAGGCTGCAGTTCCATCAGGGCATACCCTGCTCTGGCATGGAGTCATCCATGCATGCAGTGTGGGTATTTGTTCCACTATGGTCTCTCCACAGGCTGCAGGGTAATACCACTGTGGTCTCTACAGAGGCTGTGAAGAAATCTGCTCTGGCACCTGGAACACCTCCTCCTCTTCTTCCTCCTCTCACCTCAATGCTCACAAGACTGTTTCTAGCATTTCTTCCCTCACTCCTCAGAAGTTTCTTACACACATTTTCCCCAAGGTGCCACCACCTTGACTGAGAGGCTCAGCTCTGTCCTATAGTGTGTCTCCTGGAGCAGGTTATGACTGGCTGTTTCAAACACAGAATTGTTTAGGTTGGAAAAGACCTTCAAGATCATGGAGTCCAACAAGAAACCTAACACTGTCAAGTGCACCACTGAACTATGTCCTTTATTGCCACATCTACAGGTCTTTTAAATGCCTCCAAGGAATGGTGACCCACTTCCCTGGGCAGCCTGTTCCAGTGTGTGATAACCCTTTCTGTGAAGAAATTTTTCCTAATATCTAATCTAAATCTCCCCTGGTAGAATTTCAGGCCATTTCCTCTCATCCTATCACTTGTTACCTGGGAACAGACCAACCTTGCTATAACCTCCTTTCAGACAGTGGTAGAGAGCAACAAGATCTCCCCTCAGCCTCCTTTTCTCCAGGCTAAACAAAACCAGTTCCCTCAGCTGCTACTTATAAGACTTACACTCTAGAGTCTTCAACAGCTTCATTGCTCTTCTTTGGACAGAGTCCAGTACCTCTATACCTTTCTTGTAGTGAGGGGGTGAAAATTGAACACAGAACTTGAAGTGCAGCCTCACCAGTGCCAAGTACAGAAGGACATTCTGTGATTCTGTGATTCTGTGACAGTTGCTTCCCTAGTCCTGCTGGTCACACTATTACTGATAAAAGCCAGGATGCTATTGGCCTTCTTGGCCACCTGGGCACATGGTCAGGTCATATTCAGTCATCTTTTGACCAACACCCCCAGATTCCTTTCTGCCAGGCAGCTTTCCAGTCACCCTTCCCCAAGCCTGAAGTGCTGCATGGGGTTGTTTGACCCAAGTGCAGGACCTGTCCCTCATACAACCTGACACCTCATTGTCCTGTATGTGCCACATGATGACACTCAAGATGATCTGCTCCACAACTTTCCATGGCACTGAGGTCAGATTAGTAGTACTGTAGTTCCACAGATCCTTTTCCAGCCCTTGTTGTAGACGGGTGTCATATTTGCTAACCTCCAGTTGACCAGGACCTCCCCGGTTAGCCAGCACTGCTGATGAATTGTTGAATTGTGGCCTGGTGAGCACCTCCACCATCTCCCTCAGAACCACTAGGTGGATCCCATCCAGCCTCATAGACTTGTGTGAGTCTAAGTGGCAGAGCAAGTTGCAAACCATTTCCCCTTGGATTACTGGGGCTTAATTTTTCTCCCTGTCCCTGTCTTCCAGCTCAAGGGGCTGGACACCCCAAGAACTTGCTGCTCTTAAAGACTGAGGCAAAAAGGCATTAAGTACCTCAGCCTTCTCTTCAGCCTTCATCACTATGTTTCCTTCTGTATCCACAAATGGATCAGGATTCTCCGTAGCTGTCATTTTGTTGCTCATAAATTTACAGAAACATTTTTTACCATCTTTTATGGCAGTAGCCAGATTCAGCTCTAGTTGGGCTTTGGCCATTCTAATTTTCTCCCTGCATAACCTCGCAACATCTTTGCAGTCCTCCTGAGTTGCTTGCCCCTTCTTCTATAGCTCATGAGTTCTCCTTTTGTCCTTGAGTCCCAGATGAAGATCTCAGGTCTTCCTCCCCGACAGCTGGTCTTTTGGCACATGGGGACAGCCTGCTCCTGAGCCTTTAATATTTCCTTCCTGAATGTCCAGCCTTCCTGGACTCCTTTGCCCTTCAGGATTGTCTTCTGAGGGGCTCCAAGCCAAAGTCTGCCCCCTGCAAGTCCAAGGTATCAATTCTGCTAACTCCCCCCTTTACTTCTCTGAGAATCAAAACTCTGTCATTTCATGACTGCTATGCCCAAGACAGCCTTCAACCATCACATCACTCACAAGTCCTTCTCAGTTTGCAAACAATAGGTCCAGCAGAACACCCTCCTCAGTTGGCTCATGGACCAGATGTGTCAGGAAGTTTCATCTCTGCTGTATTGTATTTCCAGCAGATATCTGGTAAGTTGAAGTCCCTCAGGAGAACAAGGGCTAGAGATCATGACACTTATCTGAGCTGCTTATGGAATATTTCATCTGCCTCTTCATCCTGATTGGGTGATCTGTAACAGAGTGCCACTATATCTGCCCTGTTGGCCTTCCCCTGATTCTTACCCATAAACAGTCAATCATTTTGTCACCATTATGAAGCTCTAGACAGTAAAAAACACTAACAACCAGGGCCACTCACTGCCTTTCCTTCCTTGCCTATCCCTTTAGAAGAATTTATAGCCATCCATTGAAGGCTTGTGGGAATCATCCCACCATGTTTCCATTATTGCAACTGTATCATAGTTCCCACTGCACAATGGCTTCTACCTCCTCCTGTTTGTTGATCATGCTGTGTGCATTCGTGTAGATGCGCATCAGTTGGGCTATTGATCCCACCATCTTTTTTGGGGGAGAAACCCTGAGTCCAACATGACCATTCTCAGGCTCTTCTATGGTTTCTAACACATCAACAACCCTTATGTCTTTGCTGCTGCATGGATCTCCATCCTCCACCTCCACTGAGACCTTGCTAGCACATGACCCCTCAAACATTGACATTGGGCAGCCCTAGCATCAAGTCACAGAGGTGGCCCTGCAGCCATGCAACAGCAAACACTTGGGTATGGATACTCAGAAGCCACTACCCACAGCCAGCCAGCCAGCACCTGTTTCCATGGCTGGACAGACAAGAACCTCATATCCCTGGCTGGCCTGCCACACCCCGTTTCACCAACCAGCCAGAGCACCGTTCCTGCAGCTGGCCAGCCAGAGCATGTATCTCCAGCCAGCCAACCAGAACCCAGTATCTAAGCCTCTATCCCAGCTGGCAAGCTGAGTCTTTTTCCCTCAACTGATGAGCCAGAGCCACTCTGCTCGGCTGGTGAGACAGACCTTCTCTCCTCAGTTGGTCAGCCACAGCCTCTAACCATGATGGCAGCCAGAGACCAATTCCCCAGCCAGCCAACTAGAGCCCCCTCTCCCTTGGCCAACCAGCCAGGGACCCTTTTCCCAGCTGGACAGCCAGCCAGAGCCCTCTCTGTGCTGGCCAGCAGCCAGACCCCTCTTCCCCTTTCCACCAGGCAGAGCCTGCTCTTTTAGGTGGGAGCGCCAGAGCCCACCTCCTCAACTAGCCAAGCAGTGCCCTCTCCCTGACCAGCTTCTACCCATTTCCACAGCCAATCTGCAAGAACCCTCTCTCCCTGGTCAACCAGGGGAAGAAAAGCTCTGCTGCTGTCTATCCCATGTCCCTCAGGGTCTTGAGCTGCCACTATGTTATGATCTATACAGACATGATTTCTATTAAGATCCCTCACTGCTGCTTCTGTAATTTTATCACCCCATTTAGTGCCTCTAGTACTTGTGCTGCACAGGTATTTGAGTAGCTTAGAGCTGCAAATAGCAAGCACTTAGCATTGTTATAACCTCTCTCTGAAGCTGCTGAAGCAGTATTTTGCAAGGCTGCTGCAATATTCCTCCCTCAGTTTTTTCATGCCATTATTTTCATACTGTGGTTCTCATGGCCTTGCACTTGTAAACCCCAACAGCCCTGTTATGAGAAGTTCTCATGGGAAGCAACAACTGTTTGCAGGTGGAACAATGGGATTAAAACCTTCTTTCCTCTCCTTTGTTACCTTTTTCGTACATCTGAGTTTATGTTGACAAAAAGCAATCACATTATACAACAGAGTAGTTATTCAATCATTTTAAATAATCATTTTATCATATTATGATTTTTAATTTGTTGGATTATGATTATTTAATTCACTTTTCATTAAATTAATTATAATTTAATTAATTATAAAACCTTTTAAATTTATTCATATAATAGTTATCATTCATCATCATTTTTCAATAGTGTACACTATTCGAGCTTAACAACCAATATACAGTTATTACATTTGATCACAATACTTCAGTCAGCATGAACAGTGTCACAACCAACAAAAAGGGAGATTAAATAGGTCCTTATAAAAAGTATAACATACAGAAAGGATACAGTACAGCTGCATTATCCTGTCAGACCCCTTTTGGATGTGATCCGCAACTCCCTGAGGACTGAGCCTTGCAGCAGGTTACCATGGTGTCACACTGTCTCAGCAGTCCTGCACAGACAGAGGCAAAGTTCTGAGGCCCCTTCACAACCCCCAGAACCACAACTCATTCATCATCATCCCCAGATCCCCAGGCCACACTCACACTGGGCACTTGCAGGAGGCCCTTGCACAGAGGTTGGCAACTTCACCCATATTCCAGAACCAGACGGTCACAAGCCAGCTAACAACCATCAGCCAGTCAATTCAGAGGTAGCTAACAGAGGCCCTGGAAGCTTTTGGAACTGGCCGTGCAGGTAAACAGGTAAGTGGGGTTTAACGGGTAAATAAATGCTGCCAGAACCAGCTGCCTGTGGTAGCTCCCCACTGACAGTGCTGGGTCGGAGAGCCCCAATGGCCCTTCACGCTGGCCAGCAGCACAACGTGGGGCATCAGCAGACAGCTCTGGCAGCTTTCAAGAATAACCTGCCAAATCAGACATGGCTCTGCTGTCCCTCACTGTGTAGACTTGGGTGCAGCTCTGGTCATAGGGTTGGTGTTTGGGAAAGGTTTCTTCATGCTGGGGAGAAGAACCTTGAAACCCTGAGGGTGCCTGCACATTTCTTGCTGAATTAATTGCAAATTGCTCTTGACTTATGGTGTAAATAAATTCTTTGCAAACACAGAATATAGAAAATCTTACTGTGAAACCTGTATTTTAAAAAGTAATGACTCATGTGGAAAGTTGAGGAATTTTGACCATTAAAATGCATAGCCACTTCTTTGTTTGGATATGTAATATACTTGCTATACTTATACCCCCTTAACTGAATGGCAGATACCTTAGTATTTCCTTTCCAATGAAAAGCCACCTAGCTAGTGTAACAGACATGTGAAGTTCCCACTGTTAAACATTCCACGAATTGAAACTATTCTGAAAAAGCAGTCAGGTAATTTACAGTGTTTCCTTAGTTTTCCTCTCTTTCAATCTGGAAAAAAATCTAAGCTCACAGACCATTTTGAAAAATCTTTTTCCATAACATCTTTCAATTTGCAACTTTTAGTAGCAATTCTCAAAATCATCTAAGCTTCCTCTCTCTGTTTTCAGACACATTGTACTCATCAGCATAATTTTTCAAACAACTACAAGATTGGACATCGCCAGAAATATCATTCATTGTAGTCAGATCATGATGTTTCTCTGTTGTGGTAGGCTGACCTTAGCTGGCTGCCAGATGCCCCCCCAGACACTCTCTCATATCTTTCCTCAGCAGGATATGGGGAGAAAATAAGATGGAAAAGCTTATGGGTTGAGATAAATACAGTTCATTAAACATTGTCTCTGCCACTCCTTCCTCCTCATGCTCTTCCTCTGCCCCAGTGTGGTGTCCCTCCCCAGGATACAGTCCTTCACAAACTTTTCAAATGTGAGCTCTTCCCACAGGCTGCGTTTCTTCACAAACTGTTCCAGCATGGAACCTTCCACTGGATGCAGTCCTTCACTTCAGGAGCTAACAGCTCCAGTATGGGTCTCCCACGGGGTCACAGGTCCTGCCAGAAACCTTGCTCCTCCCTAGGCTCAAATCCACGGGCTGAGGTTCCTGCCAACAGCCTGCTTCTCTATGGTGTGTTCCACAGCTTGCAACCTCCTTCAGAGCAACCTACCTGCTCCACTGTGAAGTCCTCCACAGGCTGCAGTGTGGTTATCTGCTCCATTGTGGTTCTCCATGGGCTGCAGGGGAAAATATGTGCTCCACTATGTTCTTCTCTGCATACTACATGGGAATCCCTGCTGAGGTGCCCGGAACACCTCCTCTCCCTCCTGCTCCTGTTTCTCCTCTTCCTCCTGCTCCTCCTGCTCCTTCTCCTCCTTCTCCTCCTGAGGGCTTCCAGAGCTCTTTCTCACACTTTTTCCCTCACTCCTGACCACTGGGCAGCATTTTGCCTCCCTGAGGCACCGTCATCGTGGCTGTGGAGCTCAGCCGAGCCCTGCGGTGGGTGGATTGAAGCTGCTGGAACCGGCTGTGTCCGGCACAGGACAGTCCTGGCCACTCCTCACAAAAACCCCCAGCAGCCTACTGCTGCCGACACCTTGAAACGTTAAACTCAATACAAAACAACCTCAAAGCTGTGGGCCCCTGTGAAAGGGAGATGATGGGCCACATACCCCCTCACGTGGCTGAGGACATTCCAAGCTCCAGGCACCACTTGATGAAACAAGAAGAAATAATCTGAACAAATGTACTTTGACTGATAACTGAACGCTGTGATTTGCCATGTGTACTTTCTGTCTGTGGCCATATGACACCTAATTCTGCTATCTGTACTCTCTCAAAACCATAAAATAGGCGGTGAGAGCTCTCTTCTGAAAGGAGGACCGGTAATCTTCCATGGGCAGAGGGAGGATTAAACTTAAATGCTTTTAATCCTTAGAAAGACACCTGCCAAAATGTTGCATGTTGGGGTAAGAGAGAAAGGTGAAAATCAGCAGAATAATTTCTATTTCTGCAAAAGAAAATAGAGCAGCTGTGACTTCTATCTCTGTTCAGTTCGGCATTTTTGATTGTCAGATTTAGGAAGCAAATTCTTTGCATGCTCAATCCAAGCAAGAGTTTGTTGTTTTGATGTGTTTCTAAAGAGAAAAATTTAAGTTATAGATAAAATTATTTATCAGAAAAGTAAAGCATCTTCCAATAACAACTGGGAAGAATTTTTCTAGACCACAGTAGGAAGCACTGACCCTTGTACTTTAACTGTCTTTTGAAATTCTAGATGCAGAGAAGTACACAATTAATGGCGAAGTGATTTTTTTTTTTTCCTAGACTGACCTTGTAGGCCCTTTTGTCTGTAGTGCTGGTGTTTTAATTTTTAAATTCTTTATTGATGCCTCCTAAGACTTGAATGCCACCAAATGATATGTAACTTCTCTTTAACAGTAAAAATGTTAAAGAAAATTGTAAAACTCAGAAGCATTTTGATTGTGGTGGCATCATAGTACTTCCCTTAACAATCTTACTCTTTTTAGCTGGGATCCATTCTTACAGGCCTAGTGTCTAATAAGAGTTCAAGTCTGTCATTTTGACAAGTCCAATTTTAACAATGGAAGAGCAGGCTCAATATAACAGAGAAACAAAGCAGTCAGCAAATTCTCTATAAAAAGTCTAGGAGATGAAAAACGTTCTCTTTCTAAACTAATGTTTTCTCAGTATCTCTTGTTTAATTAAAAATATTCTGTACCTAATGTAGGGAAAATATAAAGAAAAGGAAGTGCTTTTTGAAATATTATGTGTAGCTGACTTTCAAAATAATTAAAAAAAAATGAGCTACATTTTTTGTCTCTGTGATTGTCTGATTCCCTAAATACTACATGAGTTTTCCGCTTTCTGTTACAAGAACAAGTAACAATGGTAAATTTTGTACTTAATTATTTTGTGAGAGAAAATAAATACAAATAAATAAGTATGTACAAATAAATAAATACTTGATAAATACAGTTCTTTAAAACTCTTTTTCTAATACTAGCCTCACTTTTGCTGTGTTTTTCTAATAGGTGGAATCCAAGAATTTAAGAATACAGACCCTCAAGGTAGCAATCGAGGAAATAAGCATTGAATAAAAATTATCTTGCAGGTTCTGCATCTTTTAATTACTAGGGCAGGTTTAAGCAAGCCCTGTGCTCAGAAATCCACTGCTGGAGTTTTCACCTTTCATGATGCCATTCTTCAACATTTAACAATTTCAGTCGTGTGGTACAGCTTCTTACTTTCTGTGGCTCACTGCAAGAGCAATCCTCTAATTTTTCCACATAACCTGATATTCCACACACCTTTCACAGCAATAGCAGAAACACTGTTCTTTGCCGTGATCTGTCAGGTGTAGTTACTTATAGTAGTCCCATATCTCAAGCCAAAATACCACTCAACTTGGGAAAGAGACAGAGAATAAGACAGTGACTCACTACTGGAAACATGGGCAGCTCCCTTGAGATCAATTGCATTGATGATGTGAAACAGTGTTTTCATAATCAGGATCTTGCTTAGCATAGGAAATAAAGAACATACTATTCCAAATGAAGCACGGGGGGAGATTCAAGTAGGCAGAATGTAATTGCTTCCACTGGTATCTGAACAGCACACTGGAGTGCTAACTTTGCTATACCTTTGAATAGTTCGATAGAGTTTTTAATTAAAAGATCACTGAAAAGTTGCTTATTTGTGGTCATAATTGAAAAGAGAGGTAGCCAGAGCCAGACATTATTTTCTTTTAACTTTCTAAGGTGTGAAAAATGAAGAAGGAATAGGCTTAGATAAAAGAGAATATAAAACAAGAAAAGCAAGAAGTTTATTATTTTTAACAAGGAAAAGAAAAGTCATAACCTCTATGATTCTATTATGTTTTACACATATGATAACCCACATTAATAATTTTTTATATTTTGTGTTAGGTAGGTGAAGCAATACATATAATGGTCACCACCAATTCTTGTTTGAAATAGTTATTTAGAAAGTTTTTAGAACAGACTGAAACAATGTTGTCCACAACTGAGTTGCTGCAACAGATAATTACTTGTCTAGCTGCAAACGTGGGGTTTGAATTCATATTGTCCCATCTTCTACTCATTTGGACCTCATCCAATGAAATTTCTGTAACAGAACATATTGCTTTCAACTTTAATTGATATGAGTGGGAACCTGGAGAAAATAGTTAATCTTAATGTCCTCTTAGTCAAAGTAAATATGGTAGGATGCTTAAATTAGGTTGCCTAATACACTGTAATAAAGCAGGCAATCATATTTTTATATGAAAATGGAGTAAAGCTATACATTTTATCAGTGAAAGAATTGCTGTTTTTTTTATTTCTGTGATTAGTTGACCACCTATGAACATAGTACTTTGTTTTTGTCATCTAACTTCTAATAACATCATGCAACATGAAGTAAATCGTCTTTCAGAAGTCCTAAGTTTACTGGGTTTCCACGGTAACCAAGTTATAATCTCCTAAAGCAATGTATCAGTTTTGCCTTTAAAAATCTAATTTCCATAAAGCTATTTCCATTACCATTAATTAAGTTGCGATCTTTTAATACTTTACCAATTGTTTCTCTTATCAGCTTTGTCCAGGATTTTTATCATGCTAACTAACTCTAATGTTGCCTAAATCATCTCATGTTTATTTTGAAATATGAAGATTAAATTTTTCTGTACTGTTGGAGTCTTTCCAATGGCTTTTAACTAAACCTAATGATACAATCTGTGTCACAGTTTCAAAAATCATTTCAGGCCAAGATATGGGGACTTCTTAAATTTGGTGATTAAGTTACTGTTCGATATGTTTATTAATATGTACAAATTAAATTGTTTTCACAACAGAACACTAAAAGCTGTCATTAAACAGCTCTTTGTGTAAGGCTAATTGGAGGGAAGGAGTGTTTAGTTGCATTATATTTTGCAATAGTTAGAAGCAGTGTAACAGCAGACTGTAAAGTCATAGCTCAAGAGAAGAGCGATTATGTTAAAGCTGATCATTAAGTAAATAACCTGAAAGGTTTCCTTTCCAGCTGAATGCAAGCACAATGTCAGTTGTGTCATTCTTCTTCAGCTGTGTGTCTCTATGAGAGAAAGACAGGGATTTTGAAAAACGTAGGGGAAATCACTGCAAATCAAATGAAATTTCTGAGCAGACTACTGCCATTTATTTCTACTGCATCTGGAGAAATATTCTGTGTGATGACACACAATTGTACTGACTAGGTGCAAAATCTCAATCTTATAATCTTAGGTCAAACAGAGAAAAAATTAGAAAAAGAAATAAAACAGGCAAACTTTTCTCTGCTAAAAAGAACATATGTATTTATTTGATTGCTCCCAAATTGCTGTATTGTTATTGACATTTTATGTGCCCTCACTAAAACTAGCCCTAAATCATAGCTATATTTTAAAAAATATTTTGAATATTTTTCACTGTACTGATACTTTCATATGCCAAACTCCTAGGCTACTCATGAATCTCACAGAATATTTGCCATTAGAAATTTCAGAACAGATTTTATGTTTCAGCAACTTTGTTTTTTTGTTTTTTTTGGTCAACTACAAATAATCATCAAATATATATTTTAAATGGTTAATTTTGTCTAAGCAAAAAGAAATTAGTTAGCATCATATGTAATTACTTTCTCCTGAGACTATTGTAATTGGGAAGGAGGAAATATCACAAATTCAGCGATAGCACTTTGTGCCACACACAGCAAATATAGTCTGTTGGTTTTAATAATTGGCCATATTTTCTTCCTGACCAAACTCAAAACTTAAACTGTTTATAGCAGTAGGAAAAGAACGTTAAGATTATGTGAAAAAAGGCTTAAAAATACAAAGGCTACCTGTTACATTACTATAACTGCTTGTTCCTATAACCAGTCTATACCAGCAATCTGGTATGAAGATGTTAACGTTACTTAAATATGTATTGACTTGTTTATTTCATGTTTCTTCTGCTTTTATGACAGTTTTAATATCTCCCAGACTTAAGACCTCTTTGAGATGTCACTGAATATATACATTGTACTAGCTATGATATTTTATGTCTTGTATAACTCACCATAATAAATTTAGTGTTTTATTATTATATCTAATTTTATATTCTTAGAACACTTTACATAGAACACATAACAAAAACATATGCCTGTAAATGAAAGAGAAGAGGAGGGGAGGGAAGGGGAAGGGGAAGGGGAAGGGGAAGGGGAAGGGGAAGGGGAAGGGGAAGGGGAAGGGGAAGGGGAAGGGGAAGGGGAAGGGGAAGGGGAAGGGGAAGGGGAAGGGGAAGGGGAAGGGGAAGGGGAAGGGGAAAGGGAAGGGGAAAGGGAAGGGAAGGGAAGGGAAGGGAAGGGAAGGGAAGGGAAGGGAAGGGAAGGGAAGGGAAGGGAAGGGAAGGGAAGGGAAGGGAAGGGAAGGGAAGGGAAGGGAAGGGAAGGGAAGGGAAGGGAAGGGAAGGGAAGGGAAGGGAAGGGAAGGGAAGGGAAGGGAAGGGAAGGGAAGGGAAGGGAAGGGAAGGAGAAAAGCAGGCACCCTCATTAAGAATTATTCATAATAGATAAGGAAGTCAAATAGATAATCCATATACCTCCTTCTCATTGGCCCTGCTACTCAAACATTGTAAACCAATGAGGTTCCACTGAAAATACTTTGGCATCTGACCCAACCTGAGCGTTGGCCATCTCTATTTTAGCATTTTGAATTCAAATGAATGGATATTATTTCCATCACTGAATACCTTCCAGCTTGTGAACAATATGTTAAAAGTAAAATTTATATCACTTTCCGGTTCCAGTGGGAAAACTGTCATTCATAATGCTAATATGGACTATATATTGCTGGTTTTTATAGCTTGGTCACATTAGCAATACTTTTGTGAACATTTATCTTGCTGACAGTGACTTTGACAGTACAAGAACCACTGTACAGAAATGTTGCAATTCCATTAGAAAAATCGAACTTTTCTTTACTTGTGATCTGCAGAAGCAGTGCAGGTCTGCCTTGTAAATTAAGACTCTGGAGAGGAAGTAACCTTGAGACTGCTTTGCCTTGCAAGCCCTCCATTACTGTGTAGTGGTGGGGAGAGTAATTTTTCTTAGTGAAAATGAGTGGCACCTGCTTTTACCCTTGGACTTTGGAAACCCTTTTTCAGATTAAGTGAAATGTTAGGAGGAGAGGGGTTCTTACCAAGAGCATCAATACAGCATCTCATTGTGTTGCAATGATGGTCCTTTCACAACTAAACAAGTAGTTGTATCATCCATTCTAAGTTAAATGTTTACAAGAAGACTCTGGACTATGATAGCAATCTAAAGAAGCCTAAAGTTATTTTCTACGTTTTGCCCTCTTGTTGCAAATAGCCAAAAATATTGCCATGAAGTTTCAATCACACATTTACTTTTTGATTTATTTTTTCTCATGCAGACTGCCCCAGCAAAAATCTGTGACTTACTCATTTTCACTTGCCAAAATTAGGAAAATATGCTGACAATCTATAATTGCCTGAACCAGAGTCTCATTTTCCTCTTAACGTAATGAGTAAGATATAAATCTTTACATGCTTCAAAACAAAATTTCTAGCATCACATAAATTTTCTTCAAAATACAGATAAATAATTATTCTTTTCAGAAATACATTTTCCAGGGAACAGGTTGCGGATGCATCTGTAATTTATTATATAATTGTAATCAGGATTTATTAAAAAAAAAAAAAAAAGTGACATTAACTCTACTGGATTCTAGTTGATGCTATCTAAACCAAAACAAAACAAAACACCACAACACAACACAAAACAAAATACCTGTATATTTTTTTCCTAAACGTTACAATTCATTCATTGGTTCGTCATTACAGAAAATTATCCTAATCTGTTTATGCGAGCAGGAAAACTTTATATTTTTCACTGGACTTTGCAGCTATTCTTCCATTAGGATATTAGTATGTGAAAGCATTAGTCAGTTGTGCATTTCCTGATTTCTTTGAGTAAATCATACGTATTCAGAATATAAGACTGGTCTGAATCATTCTAATTTTCTTTTTTTACAGAAGTGATGAACAGCAGTGTGATCAATGAAAATCCTTTCCTTTGTACTGGCTGTTACAAGTGGATGTTGGCCGAAAACCTAAAAAAAATATTTTTAAAAGAAAAAAAGAAAATGTTGAGAAAGCAAGGAATAGAAGGAAAAAAAATACATTAAAAGCATCCAGAAAGTTTTGCCCAGCTGTCATCAGCAACACAGAGTACATTTACTCTGGGACAGTCATGACATGAAATTCAAACTCTGAATTTGATAGAGAACACTCTCCAACTAAAGAAGATAATAAGAAAAATCTTTTTGAGAAAGAAGAAATAGAGAATAAAGTATAACAGATGTGTATGAATCAAGGGGTTATTAGCCAAAGAGAGGAATTAAAATGATTAGTCTGTTGTCACTAGCAGGATACAATTTGATACAATGTACTGCAGTCCATAGAAAGAGGGTAGATGATTGAACAAAAGACAGAAGGGAAAAAAGAGAATAAGCCATAATTAGTAGTTCATTGTTCTGCTCAATTGTAACATCTTTCAAATTAAGTCAGTATTTGAAATATGCAAATTACTAAATTCAAAGATATTTACTTGGCCTGAAGTAGGGTTTAGAACTGAAGAAAGTATATTAGAGTCTCGTAATTTATCTTCTAACCTATTATGCTGCAGAAATCAAAGTGTAACAGTGTTTAAAAATTATATAAAACCACTCTGTTAGAGGTTTAATAGTTTGGTATAGTTAATTTATTTCTTTCCTTCTTTCTTTCATAATTATTATGGAGGTCAGCAAAAGCACATAGCAACTTACTCCTTTGGCTCATTCTATAGATTAAATGTTTTTCAGGAGATTTCACAGAAGCATTACATGCATTTGTCATGGGACCTTAAAAAATAGTTAAGTAAAACCAAGACTAAGATTTTCGTTACTATCGTATGTTTGAAGAATTTTTAAGTTTTCTTATGATTCCAGTTACCCAGAAGATTATAGAAATATTCTTAATCATAACTTAAGAAATCAAGAAAAAGCAGGAAAAAATGTCCAGAGTGGAGCAAACAGTTCTCCAGGTCTCTAGTTCAAATTCTATTTCCAAAAATATCCCACTCACACATAATTTCTCTGGTTCATGGCAATTCTAGAAGCCTTCAAGTTATTTTGGGAAGTGAAGCTATCTGTGAAATATTATGGGCATTCCACTTTACTGAGATATTTCTCTGTAGATTAAACAAACTTTTCCTTTGGAGTACTCTAAAGATTCCTGTCTTTGCAGTGTCCATGTGTTTTATCTTCATGTAATGTCTTCATAGAATCACAAAATCTTTGTGGGTGGAAGGGACCTTCAAAGGTCACCTAGTCCAATCCCCCCGCAATAAGCAGGGCCATCTTGAACTAGATCAGGTTTCTCAGAGCCCTGTCCAGCCTGGCCTTCAATGTTTCCAGGGATGCGGCATCTACCACCTCTCTGGGCAACCTGTGCCAGTGTTTTACCACCCTCACTGTAAAACATTTATTCCTCATGTCTTGTCTGAATGTCCCCACCTTTAGTTTAAAACCATTACCCCTTGTCCTATCGTAACATTCCCTTCTAAAGAGTCTGTCCCTATCTTTCTTATAGGCCACTTTTAAGTACTGAAAGTCTGCAATAAGGTCTCCCCGGAGCCTTCTCTTCTGCAGGCTGAACAACCCCACCTTTCTCTGCCTGTCCTTACAGGAGAGGTGTTCCAGCCCTCTGATCATCTTGGTGGCCTCCTCTGGACCCTCTCCAACAGGCCCATGTCTTTCCTGTACTGAGGGCTCAAGAGCCAGATGCAGGACTTCTGGTGGGGTCTCAGCAGAGTAGAGGGGTAGAATCACCTCCCTTGTCGTGCTGGCCACACTCCTTTTGATGCAGACCAAGATACGATTTGCCTTCTGGGCTTCAATGCCACATTGCTGGCTCATGTCCAATCTTTCATCCACCAGTACTTCCAAGTCCTTCTCTGCAGGGCTGCTCTCAATCCCTTCATCCCTCAGCCTGTATTGATATCATGGGTTGCCTTGACCCAGGCATAGGACCTTGCACTTGGCCTTCTTGAACCTCATGATGTTCACATTGGCACACTTCTTGAGCTTGTCCAGGTCCTTGTGGATGACATCCCATGCCTCAGGCATGTCAACTGCACCACTCAGCTTGGTGACAGGCACCAACTTGCTGAGGGTGCACTTGCTCTCAATGTCCATGTCATTGATGAAGATATTAAACAGTACTGGTCCTACTAATTTGCAATCTTTGCTTTTAACTTTAAAGGACTTTTTAATCCATCATCTCAATTTTCTCTCACTTACAAAATCATCAACATTTTAGTCAGCTGAGTATAGAAAGATGAAGTCAACCTAGAAAATTATATGGAGAGGAACAGGAAACATTTTTTTTTGCCAAAACACATGCTATAAGAGGTATTTGGTGATGAAATATTTTAAAAGTTTCAAAAACAGGTTCAAGAAATACTTAATATTTTTTTATAATAATTTTAATACAATTTAAAAACTAATAACTGGGGACTATATAGTCTATATTCCTAAAGCCTATCGCAAAATTCCCGTCCACTGCATCACGTACAAAATGGAGCTCTGATTTTCTTTATAAAGGACATTTGCTACTAAACTGCAAAATTATTTTCACCCTTGCCCAAACCATCTTCCATGGTATAAAGAGAAGATAACCATCTTGTTACAGTTAAATCCTGCTCATCATTGAGGATCAAACTATTATCTTAAATTTTTTAGGTATGGTATTTACAATGAGTGTATTCAATATGAAAAAGCAAGCTGATGGTGATGGCTAGCAACTATTTAGAAATACTCTAGTCAGTAATGGTCAAACTGTCATGAACTAACTAAAGCAAGGAGATGGAAGGAATACTGAGACATGGGACAGTCTTTTTCTAGGGAAGTCACTTTGTCACAAATTTTTCTTCATTCTAAAGAGTTTAGTGTAATTCTATTAGAGCACATCAAGAAACATTTCTGTTAAGTCCTCTGGATGTGAATGACTTTCTTGCTCACTTTTCAATTAAAGATGAAAACATTATAAAGACATATTTCATGTGGCAATGCCTTCTTTTTGGAAGAGTGATTAACTGCCTTGCAGACTACTGAGACACTAGAGACTTGAGTCTATCTGTACTTAACAGAATGCTGATGTTGCTATCATGTCCAGTGGAACCGCACTGGCCAAGAGCCTCTTGCTGTCTGTCTCTGTATTTCATATGACTGGTTTCTGGGTGGGCCTTAGGTTGCTCTCTCTAAGTCCTCATGAACAGGATTTTAAATAAACGGTCAGAAATAAGACTTATATCAGTGGATCCTCTTCCGTCAGATGTGCCCAGTAAAACAATGATGAAGAGTCATAGTCCTTCGCCTCATTCTGTTTGTACAATTTCTACCTTGATTATAGCCTTGGATAAGAATCTATGAGTGTTTTTATGGGGAAAATTTACTTTTTTTTTTTTTTTTTCATCTGAGCATCCTCTAAAATCATTTTATTGCCATGAATTATTTCAAAATCTATAAATAAATAAACAAAATAATTGAAAGAACTGATGCTTTTGGTGGTGGTTTTGAGTATTAGATGTGGTTACTTTTTCACTTTTATGTACTACTATAGCCATTGACGTATGAAGATTTTGCCTTTTGCTTCCTTTTGCCTCCTTTGCTGTTCTTGCTGGCAGCAAGGATTACTAACCAATAAGCACTGACTCCCATTACACAATATTGTAACATTGTACTCTCTGAGATGTTTGGGCTTCACCAAAAGCAGGTAGTAGATTCAGCAGGATTCAGGGATTTTTAGAACATGAGTATAAAAATTGTGTTGAATTAAGGGAAGATAGTAGTGAAATTAAGTAAAGCAAAATCAAAATAAAATCTTATTAATGATTTCTACTAAATAGTTCATCTCATAAATTTCCTGGGAGAGCAGGTCATGTCTTATTTTTTAATGGTTGTATTCTATACTCCTTTAAATATATATTTTCCCGGACTCTTAACAGAAAAGGAAAATAATTCATCTTTTTCTAACTATGAGAGAAGATATCCTGTTTCCTTAAAGTATTCTAGTAGAATTAACTTTTACTCTAAGATGTTTTACAAACTTGGAGAAGACAGAAAAGTTCTGCAATGCTAAGCACAATATGCATAGAAAAGTAACAAACTGCAGTTAATTACTCTGTGGATATGTATTATAAAAGCCTATGCATCTGTACTTAATGAGAAAATAAGATCGAAGGCATAAAGCAGTTTGTAGATAGCCGTAAATATTCATTATACTGTAAGTACTTTTTAATAGGTCACAGAATTTTTAATAATAAAAAAGATATCTGCATTGATGAAGAAAGATGAGGATAGCTGAAGAAAAAACTAATCTGTTTTGCGCAAATTTAATGAGGGGCTGAGCAAAAAGGTTTAGAGACAACCCAGAGGTTTTTTATCTGCAGTTTCCTGATACACTTAGTCTACTTAAGCATAATTTTAAATGCCAATAGTGTCTGAAATGTTTCCATCACAATATAATGCTTCTAGTTGGTGTAAACTGGTACCATTATGAGAATATTTTTGGAAGTAATCTCATATTTTATACTACTGTTGTAATAAGGACTGGCATCTTGTTGTTATAATTGGTGAGAATTTAAAGTGCCTCTTTGACAGTGATTTGGGAAACCAAGGCTCTAGTCCTGCTGGCCACACTATTCCTGATACAAGCCAGGATCCTGTTGGCCTTTTTGGCCACCTGGGCACACTGCTGACTCATGTTCAGCTGGCTGTCAATCAACACCCACAGGTCCCTCTCTGACAGGCAGCTTTCCAGCCACTCTTCCCCGAGCCTGTAGTGCTCCACGGGGTTGTTATGACCCAAGTGCATGACCCAGCACTTGGCCTTGTTAAACCTCATACAACTGGCCTCAGTCCAATGATCCAGCCAGTCCAGATCCCTCTGTATGGCCTTCCTACCCTCCAGAAGATCAACACTCCACCCAATTTGGTGTCATCTGCAAACCTACTAAGGGTGCACTCAGTTCCTTCACCCAGATCATTGATAAAGAGATTAAACAAAACTGGCCCCAATACTGAGCCCTGGAGACCAGCACTAGTGACCAGGTGCCAACTTGATTTGGCTCCATTCACCACAACTCTTTGGGCTCAGTACTCCAGCCAGTTTTTATCCATCACAGAGTACACCCATCCAGGACATGAGCTGCCAGCTTCTCTGGTAGAATGCTGCGAGATACAGTGTCAAAGGCCCTACTGAAGTCTAAGTATACAACATCCACAGCCTTTCCCTCCATATGATGGACAACATTTGGGAATATAGGGTAGGAAGCATCCAAAGGGTTTGGTCAGATATTTTCTTCATCTCAACAAATACCTTGATGCTCCCTCAATGGAGAAAGACTGGCACAGTTGAGGTATTTGGCAGACTAATGATAAGAAATTTCCAGTCCTCTCTATCTCTCTGTACTAACCACCAATGAAACTGAGGGGAGTTAGATCAGATGCAGATGTTTGACATTAGATTATGTGACTCCAACCAACAGCATCAAACAGATGCCAAATAGTTCTTGTCAAAATCTGTCAATGATTTAGAGAATACATTCAAATCCAGTATGTACTTCTTGTAAACAGAAATTGTTGCGTTACAGGAAGCTGGTAAGCAAATATTTAGATAGTGTTTCCAATGATATAAAATCTCCTTACTCCTCAGAGAACTAGAAATGTTCAATGACACTTGTTTGGCATATCCTTTAAACAGTAATTAAGTGAAAAATTAAAATGATATCCTTAGTAAGACGGACCGCTGGGGAAGCTGAACTGTTGTGTTTTCTTGGAACCCACACTCATTACAACTGCAGTCCAAAACTTGCTTGGGATTTTAAACCATTAGTATTTAAAGATAATTATGTTAATTTAGGTATGCAAATCAGTGTAATTACTGTTGCTTCCCATAGGTTTCCACGTAATCAATGTGAGTTGTATCTTCCTGCTGAGGTCAAAACTAGAATTTCCATTTTAAGGGAGAGTTTTGTGTCTGTTAGAGTGATTGAAGTATCTTCCATTTGAAAAGCTGCTGCTATTTTCATATGGCTCATATATTGCAACTGTTAAAGTGACTTTGCCCAATTACTTTAGTGAATTTATATATAATTAACATTAGCACTTCTTCAAAGATAAATTAATCATTGATTTACCTACTTCCACTAAAATGTTGTGTAAGTTGAGATTTACCTTGGTTATAAAAACTAATAAACGAAAGTATCATTACTTACTGTGACTCAGATTGTAGTGCCACACAGCACATATTTTTTGTGGTTGTCTATGCAGTGTTCATTCAATACAATGACTTTTGGTAATGCTTGATATACTTTAGCACATTTCCCATCCTGTAGGTTCTGAAAGGAAACCTTTCACACTAAACTGTTGACCTATGTTAACAATGGTATGAGCACTGCTGACACTTCATATAGCTTTATAGTTTGAGAGCCATTGAAAATGTATTCATCACTTTAAGCAGGCTATATGTGATATTCCCATGATAAATGTTGTTGCTGGTAATCAGGTTTGTACTTCAGATTGCCTGAAAATTCCTGTTACTTGATAAGCTTCTGTTCTACAATAAGAAGCACCAAAACATTTCGCAGATTGCACCTGATCAGATATATTTTTCGGTTTGGGTGTCTGGCCCAAAGGTAATTTAACAAAATTTCTGGAACAAGATCATAGAATCATTTTGGTTGGAAGAGACCCTCAGGATCGTGGAGTCTAACCATTACCAAAATCAAGCACTAAACTCTGTCCCTAAGAACCTCGTCTAAAAGCCCTTTGAACACCTCCAGGAGTGGTGACTCCACCACACCTCTGGGCAGCCTGTTCCAATGCCTGACAACCCTTTCTGTAAAGAATTTTTTCCTAATATCCAATCTAAACGTCCCCTGGCACAACTTGAGGCTGTTTCCTCTTGTCCTATCACTTGCTACTTGGGAGAAGAGACCAACACCCTCCATGCTACAGCCTCCTTTCAGGTAGCTGTAGAGACCAATAAGGTCTGCCCTCAGCCTCCTTTTCTCCAGGCTGAACAGCCCCCGTTCCCTCAGCTGCTCCTCATCAGACTTGTGCTCCAGGCCCCTCACCAGCTTCGTCACCTTCCTCTGCACTCTCTCTAGTACCTCAATGTCTTTCTTATGACGAGGGGCCCAAAACTGAAGACCATATTCAAGGTGCGGCAGATGAGGGGGGAAAAATGCTTTAGAAGTATTTAAAAAATGTGGGAGAGTGGGAAGAAACTTGCATTACTCTCTGAATAAATGCTAACTTGCATTCTTTAGGTGGTGATGGGAATTTGGAAAAGCGCTCAGCCCTGGGATCAAGGATGTAATTTTCTTCCTATCAGTGAAGTTGTATGTTAATGCTACCCAACTATAAATGTCAAGAAAATCCGCAAAGAAGCAAAGAGAACTTCATACATGTCCATTGTCTTTTGAAGTTTTGCAGCTAAATCATCTAGAGAACTCTCCTGATCTAGGCTTTTCAGAGCTGATGGATGTGGATGAGATTTTTTCTTCTAACTGGCTGTGGTACTTGGCACATGAAAAGGCAGAAAGTCATTCTCTCTTGTGTTCTCAGCAGTGAGTCTTCACCCATGTGTGGTGACTAGTTGCAGGGGAATTAGGGAACAAAAAGGAGTAAACAGAAACTTTGCAATACAGAAAGATGAAAGTTAAACAGTGGAAATGTGAAGAGGCCTATGACACAAGCCAGGTAGTGCAAGGAAACAGGAGAGAGAGGAGCAGGAAAAGGTAATGGGTAGGACGAGAAGGCAGAAGTATACTGGCCAATCAACAGGAAGCACTGATGGGTGGATGGAAACAGAGAAGGAGCAGAACCTGAAATGGGCATTTGACACATTCAGAGTGGAGAAGGGACAAAAATCAAAGGGGGAGGAGATATGACTCAAGATGATCAGAAACTGGGGTAAAGACTGTTTAGAAGAAAAGACAGTGGCCATGAAATAGGGTAAAATAGAGGTAAAAAAAAAAAAAATCAAGGAAATGTTATTACTATACTTCCTCTTTTTGAATAAAACCCTGAAGGCCATAAGGTTGGGGAGACCACTGAATTTATCATGCACTGTCTCTATAAAAGAAAACTATGAAGTGTAACATTTTTGATTCCTGTATTGAGCACAATTTTACACTGATTTGCTTTTGCACCTAAAATGTCTGTCAATCCCAGAACGATTTCCCTCTTTTCTATATTCAGTTCTTCTCCCATATATTTATAGAGCAAAACCATATCCTTCAACAGATTGCAGTGTGCTACCCTAAGCAAGTCAAGCATTTTTAATCTTTTCTCACAAATAAAAAAAAAGATTCTACATTCCCCTAATCATTCTGTTTCTCTTCTGTCTCAAATGTATCTTATCTTCAAAATAGGTGGACTAAACTCAAACCAATATGCTACATGAAGACTCAGTAGTTCTCTGAAAGTTATGATTTTGTACGTATGAAAAACTAACACCTATTTACTCTGGTATCACATCTGCCTTTTTCAGAGATGCAATATGTCCCTGCCTGTGTGCACTATGATACAGTTTTACTACAGTGATCCCTGTCTACTGCACTAAGTACGATAATAAATGTTTGTGGGGAAAAGAGGTATGTGGTGATGTAATTGACAAACATGACACTGCTTGAGTGACAGTCACATTTCCTTCATTTTAGTTCCCGTTGCTTACTTGCTGAGAACTTTTTAATTCTGAAGGAGACAGTTGGTTTTTTTTTTAAATGTATATTTTGCATTATTATACCCTATATAAAGCCAGCCCTGTTATTTTTATGTCCTCTCCTAGACCTCTAATAATAACATTGTAATAAAAATAAAAAACATGTAGGCTTATGATGTAGATGCAAAAAATGAACTCCCAAAAACTATGAGAAATGAAAATAAACCAAATACTTTATTTGGGTACAAGAGTGCATGGAGAAACTAAGCTCTCTTTAGTGTATTTTAAATCTTTCTTTATTCCTGTGATCATTAATGATTTTGCATTCAGATATAATATTAGTGGAAACAAAACTACAAACTTGAGAAAAAAACATTACATTGCTATTAGAGTTAGATAACGTAGTCTGTTCACAAAATATCCAACATGCAGTCAATTTTACATAGTAAACACTCTTTCAAATGGAGTTTTTTTAATATTTCCTGACTCACAAGCAAAACTTAGAATATTAAGTCTGTAATCAAAAACATGAGATGTAACATACAGGCATCAGAGAAAAAACACCTGCAATGATTTCTGGTTTCTGGGCATTCTATATAAACACCTTGTAAAAAATCATGTAGTTTATGATTACATTCATAAACTCAGTTACTGTACCCTCCTCACCGAATGTTTGTGACACATTTCCTAGGAATTTCCTTCCACATTTAAAACCTGTAGGCCTTTATAATTAAACCACTTTATTAATAGTGCTATTAAAATAATGATTGAAAGTAATCTTCTCTCTCCAGAAACATGTATATAGGAAATTCAGAGTAATTTAATTCTGATACCATCTATATAAAATCTAATTTTAACAGACTGCCATTAAAGAGAACTTGCAATTGTGTGATTTTAAGTCTTCACACAGTACTACAGATGTATAATTGGCTTTATTTAGACCTTGAATAAGACAGCTCATTCCCTGAAGAGTTTCAAGTCCAATAGATATTGTAGAAATACCACAGATTAAACACAGCAATCAGAAAGTTTACTCTATTCTTAATATTGGGAAAAGATTCATTCTGTGAATTAAGGTTCTCTCATGCTTTTCTCACAAGCTCCATTAACTTAATCAAATAATTGTAAGTTATCCCTGAAGAATTTTAATAAATACCTATC